>NC_053026.1:398902302-399244529 GCF_003073215.2 Triticum urartu | reverse complement strand
AAGACAAAATCCCTAACAAAACATATGAAGGACTCACAGGCATAGCATGCACACAATAATCATGGCAAAAATGACAAAAGTCTAAGATGAACTAGCAGATCTGAAAATTAACTCACGAAGCCTCTTTCTAACAGCATTTTGGGAATCAAGCTGAGCTCAAATGAAAATGATGCAATGGAATGAAATGATGTACTCGTCGAGGCGAACATTTTGATATGCTATATGCCCAAATCGGGGCTACGGTTGCAAAGTTACAGCAGGTCAAAGTTTGCATAAAAATTAGGGTTTCGGGAGGAGAAAGTCAACCGAGATATTTTCAGATCTCAGATCCAGATCGGGGCACTGTTCACGCACGCCTCCCGAGGTCGCCGGAGTTGATAGCCGGAGTTGGAGAGAGGGCCGGGCGGTGGTCCGGTGCAGCGGGGAGGGAGCGGAGGCGGCGGAGGAGCTCCCCAGGCCGCGGCGGCGCGCTGCCCGGCGGCTGCGGCGGCGGGGGCCCGCGGCGAGGCGGCAGCGGCTGGCAGCGGACGGGGCGGCGGCGGCGGACGGCGAACAGGGCGGCGGCGGCTGGCAGGTGCGGTGGCGGTGGCCTGCGGGCGAGGAGGTGGCGGAGGGAGTGGCCCGGGCGGGCGGCGCGGGGGCCGGCTTTGGGCCTTCGGGCCCGGCGGCGGCGGCGAGGTGGCTCTGCCACGTGGCGAGCGGCGGTTCCTGAGGGGGCGCAGCGGACGTGTCTGGATAGGCTCCGGACATGTTCGTCGGTGTGGGGATCTGTTTTTTTAGACTAGGGTTTCGGGGAGAGAGAGATCCGAAAACGAAGGAGGGTGTATTTATAGGCATAGGGGGAGCTAGGAGAGTCCAAATGAGGTGCGGTTTTCGGCCACGCGATCGTGATCGAACGCTCTAGGACATGGAGCAGAGTTTGGTGGGTTTTGGGCCAAATTGGAGGGGTGTTGGGCTGCAACACACACGAGGCCTTTTCGGTCCCTCGGTTAACCGTTGGAGTATCAAACGAAGTCCAAATGGCACGAAACTTGACAGACGGTCTACCGGTAGTAAACCAAGGCCGCTTGGCAAGTATCGGTCCAATCCGGAAATGTTTAATCCCCACACACGAAAAAATCTAGAAGTGGACACCGGAGGAGAACGAAGCGCCGGAATGCAAAACGGACAACGGGGAAAAATGCTCGAATGCATGAGATGAACATGTATGCGGATGCAATGCACATGATGACATGATATGAGATGCATGAAAACGAAAACAACACACAGACACAAAGATCCGAACCCGAGAAATAAATATAACTTAACGCCGGAAACGGCAAGAGTTGGAGTACAAATTGGGAAAGTTACATCCGGGGTGTTACAACACTCCACCACTACGAAAAGATCTCGTCCCGAGATCTAGGACTGAAAGAACTCCGGGTACTCAGAACGGAGGTGATCCTCGCGTTCCCAGGTAGCTTCACGGTCAGAATGGTGTGACCACTTGACTTTGAGAAATTTGATTGACTTGTTGCGAGTCTTGCGTTCAGTCTCTTCAAGAATAGCAACTGGGTGCTCACGATAGGAGAGATCTTTTGGAGCTCAATGTCCTCGAAGTTGACTGTGCGGTCAGGAGTCTTGAAGCACTTTCGAAGCTGAGAGACATGGAACACGTCATGAACATTTGCAAAGTTTGAAGGAAGCTCAAGTTGATAGGCGAGGTCGCCTCTCTTGCTGACAATCTTGAAAGGTCCCACGTATCTAGGGGCAAGCTTCCCTTTGATACCGAAGCAACGAGTACCTTTCATAGGAGAGACACAGAGGTAAACATGATCTCCGATCTCGAAAGCCAAATCACGGTGCTTACTATCATAGTAGCTCTTCTGACGGGATTGGGCTGCTTTGAGGTTATCACGAATGACTTTGCACATCTCTTCTGCTTCTGTGATTAAGTCATTACCCAAAAGCTGACGTTCACCGGTTTCAGACCAGTTGAGAGGGGTACGGCACTTCTTGCCATACAGAATTTCAAATGGGGCCTTGCCCGAACTTGCTTGAAAACTATTGTTGTAGGAGAATTCAGCATAAGGAAGACAATCCTCCCACTTCATGCCGAAGGAGATCACACAAGCCCTTAGCATATCTTCAAGAATCTGGTTGACACGCTCGACTTGACCGCTTGTTTGAGGATGGAAAGCAGTGCTGAAGCGGATGTTCGTGCCCATGGCCTTCTGGAAAGAATCCCAAAACTTGGAGGTAAAGATGCTGCCACCATCTGAAGATATCACTTGAGGAATACCATGCAGAGAGACAATGCGAGAGGTATAGAGTTCCGCCAATTGAGCTGCAGTGATCGACTCTTTGATAGGCAGAAAGTGAGCCACTTTGGTGAGTTTGTCGATGACAACGAATATAGCATCATTGCCACGCTTGGACTTTGGAAACCCAGTCACGAAGTCCATCTCAATGTGGTCAAATTTCCATTCTGCAATGGCAAGAGGTTGGAGGAGACATGCTGGCCTTTGGTGTTCTGCCTTCACTCTTCTGCAGACATCACATTCATTCACGAATTGAGCGATCTCGCGCTTCATTCGAGTCCACCAATAAGCTTGCTTGAGGTCCTGATACATCTTCGTGCTCCCAGGGTGGATGGAGAGTAGAGAATTGTGAGCCTCGTTCATGATCACTTTACGAAGTTCACCTTTGGGCACAACAATACGATCCTCGAAGAAGAGAGTGTCCTTGTCATCAAGGCGGTAGCACTTGTACTTGGACTGACTCTTGGCAATCCCAATCTTCACCTTTTTCACCATAGCATCAAGAAGCTGGGCTTGGCGAATCTGGTCTTCCAAGGTAGGAGAGACTTGAAGGTTGGCAAGGAAACCTTGAGGAACAACTTGCAGATTAAGTTTGCGGAAAGCTTCACAAAGCTCGGGTTGATAAGGCTTGAGAATCAGACTGTTGCAGTAGGCCTTTCTGCTCAAAGCGTCAGCAATCACATTGGCCTTGCCTGGAGTATACTCGATACTCAGATTATACTCTTGAATCATTTCGACCTAACGAGTTTGCCTTAGGTTGAGATTAGGCTGAGTGAAGATGTACTTCAGACTCTTGTGATCAGTGAAAATATCCACTTTTCTTCCCAATAGAAGATGTCTCCAAGTCAAAAGAGCATGCACAACTGCCACCAACTCGAGATCATGAGTGGGGTAGTTCTTCTCATTAGGCTTCAACTGGCGAGATGTATAAGCAACAACTTTCTTCTCTTGC
This sequence comes from Triticum urartu, assembly GCF_003073215.2. NCBI lineage: Eukaryota > Viridiplantae > Streptophyta > Magnoliopsida > Poales > Poaceae > Triticum > Triticum urartu. Next base: position 399,241,277 of record NC_053026.1, on the reverse strand, counting down.
ATCAAAACTGCGCCAAGACCTTGGAGAGAGGCATCACAAAAGACCTCGTACGGCTTGGATTCATCAGGCGGAGTCAAGACTGGAGCAGTGATCAACTTCTCTTTCAAAGTGTTGAAAGCAATATCACACTCCGGAGACCAAACATACTTGACGTGCTTCTGAAGAAGATTTGAGAGAGGCTTCGCGATCTTGGAAAAGTTTTCAACGAATCTCCTGCAATAGCTTGCGAGACCGAGGAAACTGCGGAGTTGCTTCACATTCTGAGGAGGTTCCCAATTCACAATTGCAGACACCTTCTCAGGATTCACGGCAATGCCCTTGGCAGAGATGATATGACCAAGATAAAGAACCTCATCAAGCCAAAATTCACACTTGGAGAACTTGGCGTAGAACTGATGTTCCCTGAGCTTATCAAGAACCAAACGGAAGTGCTTGGCATGATCTTCCTTGTTCTTCGAGAAAACCAGAATGTCGTCGAGATAGACCAAAACGAAGTCATTGGTGTAGGCGTTGAAGATGAAATTCATCATGCGAGAGAACGTCGGAGGAGCGTTGGCGAGGCCAAAAGACATGACAGTGTATTCATATGAACCAAAGCTTGTTCTGAATGCTGTCTTGGGAATATCTTCTTCACGAATGCGAATCTGGTGATAACCCATACGGAGATCAAGCTTGGAGAATACTTGGGCACCTTTGAGTTGTTCGAACAGCTCATTGATGTTGGGAAGTGGGTATTTGTTCTTGATGGTCTTCTTATTCACTGGACGGTAATCAACACAAAGTCGGTCCGTTCCATCCTTCTTCATCACAAAAAGAACACCACAACCCCACGGAGAAGAACTAGGCCGGATGAGACCCATTCTTTCTTGCTCATCAAGTTGCTTCTTCAGCTCCTTCAACTCTTCAGGTCTGAGCTTGTAAGGACGTTTGCACACAGGTTCCGTGCCGGGCTGAAGTTCAATAACGAATTCAACTGGCCGGTGCGGAGGCATTCCTGGGAGCTCTTCTGGAAAGACGTCTTGATATTCGCAAACGACTGGAATTTGAGAGATGGCATCCAATTCACCCTTCTCATTGAGAGAAAACAGAAAAATGGTATTATCCCGAGCGGCAAAGACAATTACATCCTCGGATGAATGAGTCAATTGAATCTGCCTGGCAGCACAATCAAGATGTGCCTTGCGCTTAGAAAGCCAATCCATTCCGAGAATAAGATCAATATCTGAGTTACCAAGAACAATTGGGGAAGAAAGGAACTTGTAGTCACCCAATGTGATAGTAACCTCAGGGACGCAGGTGTTAGCTGTCATCTGCTTGCCCGGTGAAACAATTTGCAAGGAACTTTGCAGATACTGATAATCACACTCATACTTTGATGCAAAAGGTTTCGAAATGAAGCAATGCGATGCACCCGTGTCAAAAAGAACTTTTGCAGGAATATCATTAACAGGAAGGTTACCCATGATCACATCTGGCGAGTCCTCTGCCTGAGCTGCATTCATCAAATTGACCTTGGCGAACTTGGGGTTATGCTTGACCATAGCTGTACTTGCAGATCTGACAGGAGGAGGAGGAGGAAGACGCCTCTCGTTGAGACACTTGTTGGCATAGTGACCCTTCTGTTGGCACTTGTTGCACGTGACCTTTGAAAGCGGACGGTGATACGAAGCACTCGATCTTGGAGCTTGAGACGGAGTCTTGTTCTGAAAGCCAGGGTTGGGTGGGTGGGAAGAACCACAGCCACCTTTGCTCTTCTGCTGGAATGGCTGACGAAACGGAGGAGGAAGCCAAAACTTCTGCCGCTTGGCCACTTGAGTGGAGGAAGAAGGAGTAACATCTTTGACTCGCTTCCTGGAAGCATCACACCTCAACTGAGCAGCCTCTTGCTTCAGTGCCATGTTGTAGAACTCATCATACCTCAAGGGCTCAAAGAGGACAAGAGCGAGCTGAATTTCTTCTCTGAGACCACCCTTGAACTGATATATCATGCTCTTCTCATCAGGCACGTCCTGCTTGGCAAAGCGGGCAAGCTTCTGGAACAATTTGTTGTAATCATAGACAGACAAAGAGCCTTGCTTCAGATTGCGGAATTCCTCACGCTTGCTTTCAACCACGCTCTGCGGAATATGATGAGCTCGGAAATCTCGACGGAAATCATCCCAAGTGATAACACGTCCACCTCTGGAGTCCTTGTACTGCTGGAACCATTCTGCAGCTTGATCTTTGAGTTGGAAGGAAGCGAACTTGACAAAGTCCTCAGGCCTGACGTTGCTGCACTCGAAATGCTTACACAGATCCATAAGCTAATCGTCAGCATCGGTTGCCTCAACACAATTGCTGAAAGTCTTTGGCCCGTTAGCAAGGAACTGGTTGAGTGTAGCAAAGTGACTCTGATTGCTGCCTTGATTCCCTTGACTGCCTTGATTGCGCTCTTGGAGAATTTGCATGATTAGCTGTGTGTTTGCATTGGTTGCGGCCATCACAGCTTGCCATGCCTCTGGAGGAGGTGGAGGTGGTGGCGGATCTTGATTCTGGTCCTGACTGGTGCTCTTAGCGGGAGCCATCCTGAAGAGGTTGACCACCGTTAGCACATAGACAGATAAAAATATTGAAGCTGAATCCAACGGAATGAAAATTGCAACATATAGTCTTCACATCCGAACAAAATGAACGAATGCATTCCTCTTCAAATGGTCACATATCCATAAATTGAGAAGCCACGTAGAATTAAGGTAGAGAAATAAATGAACAAGGTACGGATCAAGAACGAATAATCGGTAAGAAATCCCAATCTCAAACCAATATCCGTGGAACAAAAACTAGAGCTACTAGAATTCCCACCTATGAAACTCCCGAACCTTTCCGGCTATGCAATCAGGTGTTGGGGATACAGGGGAAGCATAATATATCACCCAAACTAGCAAATCCTACATCCAGTTGTATCCATCCTTCAACACATAACCAAGAAAACTTCGGAAACCATCTACCTCAACCTTCGAAAAGCATCCGTTATACAAGTTATGGCGATACTCCCGAACTCCCGCCCCAGTACTGGGTGGCGTCGAGGTTATCTCACCAACGAACTGCATAAAAGAGATTTTCGATGTCGGCGAACATATCTCAAGTATTCCAGAATTGCAACGATAAAATTATGATGACAACACCTCAGAGCTCAACTCCCCGGGACACTTCCACTAAACCCCTGACAGGAGGCACCAAGTCAATGTTCTCATCATAAGCCATCGGAACGATTCCAAGATACTCGCGTGATCCTAAAAAAAAATTTAGTGAAATTTGAGAAGAGAAGAGTCAAAACTCTACGTCACGATGCCTTACCAGGGAGATGAGAAGACTGGGAAGTAAAAAGAATTCCTAAGCTCTCCGATATATAATTCCTAAATGACTCAAAACATTTTTCTAGACACAACTCGGCTGCTAAAAACGATCAAGCGATGGGGCTCCTAAGGTCAGGGAAGGCTCTGATACCAACTTGTAACGCCCTCGATGGATGCGGCTATAGCTCCCACGTGTCGAGGCACGACTTAGAGACATAACCGCATTGAAAGCAATGTCGCAAGTCAGGCAATCATCACAACATCCCATGTAATATATAATAAAAGGGGGAGGTACATAGTCGGCTTACACTCGCCACGTCACATCAAAGTACATAAATAACATCCCATCATACAAACACTCATGGCCCGACTACGACGCCAAAATAGAAGAAAAACCCAACATGCGACAAGGTCCTGAATCGAACCCCAACTAGGCACCACTACTGGTCATCGGGAAAGGAAACATAATAACGCTGAGAGTCCTCGTCGAACTCCCACTTGAGCTCGTACTCGTCACCTGGAGCGGAATCACCAGGACCTGCATCTGGAGTTATAGTATCTGTGAGCCACAGGGACTCAGCAATCTCGCACCCTCGCGATCAAGACTATTTAAGCTTATAGGAAGGGTAAGGCAATAAATATGTGGAGCTGCAGCAAGCGACTAGCATATATGGTGGCTAACTTATCCGCAAAAGAGAGAGAGAAGAGTAGGCAAAGCGCGAGCGAGAATCTAGAGGAACAACCTGCGCAAACATTACTCCAACACCGTGTCCGCTTCCCGGACTCCACGGAGAAGAGGCCATCACGGTAACACACTTAGTTGATTCATTTTTATTAATTAAGGTTCAAGTTATCTACACCAGACATTAACAAATTCCCATCTGCCCATAACCGCGGGCACGGCTTTCGAAAGTTTAATCCCTGCAGGGGAGTCCCAACTTAGCCCATGACAAGCTCTCACGGTCAACGAAGGAATAGACCTCCACCCGAGACACACCGATCAGACTCGGTAACCCGGTACAACAAGACAATTCGACCGGTTAAAATAAGACTAGCAACACCGCCCGAATGTGCTGACAAATCCTGATAGGAGCTGCACATATCTCTTTCTCAGGGCACACTCAGATGAGCACTTCATACAACTAAAACCAAACCTCGAGTTTCCTCGAGGGGGCGTTGCACAGGACTCTAGTTTGGACCAACACTCAGAGGAGCACTGGCCCGGGGGGGTTTAAATAAGATGACCCGCGGGCTCCGGAAACCCAAGGGAAAAAGAGGCTAGGTGGCAAATGGTAAAAACCAATGTTGGGAATTCCTGGAAAAGCTTTAATCAAGGCGAACTATCAAGGGGTTCCCATTATAACCCAACCGCGTAAGGAACGCAAAAATCTGGGAACATAACACCGATATGACGGAAACTAGGGCGGCAAGAGTGGAACAAAAAACTAGGCGAGAGGCCGAGCCTTCCACCCTTTACCAAGTATATAGATGCACTAAGATAACATGACAATATAATGATATCCCAACAATTAAATAATGTTCCAACAAGGAACAAACCTCCAATCTTCACCTGCAACTAGCAACGCTATAAGAGGGGCTGAGCAAAGCGGTAACATAGCCAATCAACGGTTTGCTAGGACATGGTGGGTTAGAGTTAACATGGCAATTGGGAGGCTGACAAGCAAAAGGTAGGCATCATAGCATTGGCATAGCAAGAGCGAGCAAACTAGCATAGCAAAGATAGTAGTGATTTCGAGGGTATGATCATCTTGCCTGCACAGTTGTCAGAGTTGACTGGATCCTCACAAGCAAACTCAACGGGCTCCTCGGTAGCGAACTCGTCTCCCGGCTCTACCCAACAAGACAAACAAGCAACAAGGATACAATCAACCACGTGCAAGACCAAGCAATAAGATGAAATGATGATATGCTATGCGGGATGCGATGCGGGATGCAAAATGCAAGATATGACAGGAAATGCATGAACCTGGCCTCAACTGGAATTCCAAGGGTGCCACTGGAAATGAGATGAAATCGCTTGAAAATGATATAAAGAACGCTGGAATCGGAGTTACGGTTTGGAAATGGCAAGCGATTCAAAATTGACTCCGGTCTGCGATTTACAGCAAGTAGGCATCTAAATGCAATGAGATGAACATGCTAAAGCCACCAAACATGACAACAAAATACATGGAAGGGATGAACACAAGATTCTTAACAAAAGACTAGCATTGAGCCACGGCCAATTCATCCATTATGAGGTTCAAACAAGCATGGCAAAAACGCAAATGCAAAACAGATTCCAGACTTACTGAAATTAACACTTGTCTGAAATTTCAGATCACGAAGCCCTCTTCGGAGCAGCAAAACAACATGATACGTGACCTGATTAAGATAAATAAGAACATGGCATGGAGATACTCAACAAGCTTAACAAAAGTCCCAAAGTGACCTGGGGAAAAAAGGGATCACAAAATATATAAACGAGCACACGAACATAGCTAAAACACAATCAGTTTTCAGACTTAGTGAAAACTGAGACATGCTGAAATATAACTCACGAAGGCATGTAAACGAGCTCGATGCACTCACCACGGTGCAAGTCATGGCAAGGCAGGCATACATCCATAAAGAAGGCACAAAATTATAGCTAGGCATGGCAAAAACAATGGCATAGCATGCACGGATCAACTACAAGAACGCCGGCAAAATCGCAAACGAGTTGACGATCTGGCCAGATTCACAACGAAGACGAAGCAAAAGTAGAGCTCGATTGACTCAAGCTAGGGTCCTCCATAATTGCAAAAAAATACATGCATGGATATAGCATAACATTATTAACAAAACTCCTTTACTTATCATCCTCAAAAGAGGCACGTATCGCTAGGAAACAAGCTGAACATATGGCATCATGTACTAAATAATCCCAGACTTAGTGAAAACTACTAAGTCCCTGAAAACAGATTTCCCGGGTGCCTCTCTTTGTAAGCTTGCACAAGTCACCACACACATCCTAAAAATGCATGGGTTGCACCTCTGGAAAGAAGACAAAATCCCTAACAAAACATATGCAGGACTCACAGGCATAGCATGCACACAATAATCATGGCCAAAATGACAAAAGTCTAAGATGAACTAGCAGATCTGACAATTAACTCACGAAGCCTCCTTCTAACAGCATTTTGGGAATCAGGATGAGCTCAAATGAAAATGATTCAATGTAATGAAATGATGTACTCGTCGAGGCGAACATTTTGGTATGCTATATGCCAAAATCGGAGCTATGGATGCAAAGTTACGGCAGGTCAAAGTTTGCATAAAAATTAGGGTTTCGGGAGGAGAAAGTCAACCGAGATATTTTCAGATCTCAGATCCAGATCAGGGCACTGTTCACGCACGCCTCCCGAGGTCGCCGGAGTTGATAGCCGGAGTTGGAGAGAGGGCCGGGCGGTGGTCCGGTGCGGCGGGGAAGGAGCGGAGGCGGCGGAGGAGCTCCCCGGGCCGGGGCGGCGCGTTGCCCGGCGGCTGCGACGGCGGGGGCCTGCGGCGAGGCAGCGGCGACTGGCGGTGGACGGGGCGGCGGCGGCGGACGGCGAACAGGGCGGCGGCGGCCGGCAGGTGCGGTGGCGGCGACCTGCGGGCGAGGAGGCGGCGGAGGGAGTGGCCCGAGCGGGCGGCGCGGGGTCCGGCTTTGGGCCTTCTGGCCCGGCGGCGGCGGCGAGGTGGCTCTGCCACGTGGCGAGCGGCGGTTCGCTGAGGGGGCGCGGCGGACGTGTCCGGCTAGGCTCCGGACATGTTCGTTGGTGCGGGGATCTGTTTTTTTAGACTAGGGTTTCGGGGAGAGAGAGATCCGAAAACGAAGGGGGGTGTATTTATAGGCATAGGGGGAGATAGGAGAGTCCAAATGAGGTGCGGTTTTTGGCCACGCGATCGTGATCGAATGCTCTAGGACATGGAGCAGAGTTTGGTGGGTTTTGGGCCAAATTGGAGGGGTGTTGGGCTGCAACACACACGAGGCCTTTTCGGTCCCTCAGTTAACCGTTGGAGTATCAAACGAAGTCCAAATGGCACGAAACTTGACAGACGGTCTGCCGGTAGTAAACCAAGGCCTCTTGGCAAGTCTTGGTCCAATCCGGAAATGTTTAATCCCCACACACGAAAGAAAGCTAGAAGTGGCCACCGGAGGAGAACGAAGCACCGGAATGCAAAACGGACAACGGGGAAAAAATGCTCGAATGCATGAGATGAACATGTATGCGGATGCAATGCACATGATGACATGATATGAGATGCATGAAAACGAAAACAAAACACAGAGACAAAGACTCGAACCCGAGAAATAAATATAACTTAAGCCGGAAACGGCGAGAGTTGGAGTACAAATTGGGAAAGTTACATCCGGGGTGTTACAATCATATTGTTGCATATCGTCATGTGTTGATTGTGTTCCGATGTATTCTTCGTGGTAGGTTCTGCCTCCGAGGATATTCACGAGTATCCAACTAAAGGGCAGTATCCCACTACCACTCCATCAGGCAAGCAACCATTGATCATTCCGATACAAACCCATGTTCTTGCTTCTGCTCTTGTTTATTGCATTAGGACAACGCAATTCAAACTGCTGTGTGCTACGTTAGTTGAACCCTTATCCTCTGCATGACCTATCATTGCCACAGTATATGATGAAACCCACTAGCATGTGTAGGAGTTGATTGAGCCATGTATGTGATTCCTACCTTGCTATGTCTGCTATGCTTAGAGTTGTGTCAGGTCTGGTTCATCTGGGTGATGGGCCAGAGTGAAATGCTTATGCCGGTAATGTGAGGGATGTGTTGAACATGTTTTGGTAAAGGTATCTATGAGAAGCCATGTAGGAGTACATGGTGGGTTGTTTCATTGAGGCCGTCCCTAAGAACTGAGATCTGTATGTGTGATTTAAGATTCAGCTACTACCATGCATTGGGATCCTTAATTGACCCTCTCGGCTTCTTAACCACCCTAGTACTCTGTCCAGGAGTTGCAAATAGTTTCTGGTGTTTGTAGGTTATGTGTTGGCGGCCGTGCGTAGCGCTGACCCTAGGGGTGGGCTATGTTGCAGTAGATACACCGTGGCACGGTGTACCGAGTCACCTGTTTGGTGTCTCGGGATCCCTGTTCACATCGTTCGGGGCCGTATGTGGAAACCTCGGCCGGACTCCCTGCGGATGGAACCTGGATAGGCGATAAACCTGGACTAGAGACTTAAGTGTTTAGGTAGGCCGTGGACGACACCCTCGCTGGGCTTCCGCTTGAAGGTTGCCGAGTACATGTCGTGTAAAACTATTCGAATAGCCGCGTCCGCGGTAAAGGACTACTTGGTTTCCTATACATTTCATAGACAAGTTAATGGGTACTAATAAAAGACTCAAGATAAGTGTGAGTACCGAGGATGGCCCTCTCATAGGATGACGAGGGAGGATCCCCGGTGGAGTATTGTGTTGCTGAGTAGTGGACTCGTGTGCGAAAACTATTTTACTGGTGAAGTTCCGTAGGATAGCTTAGCCAAGAGTCAAAGCTGGCTTGCTGCATTAACCCCACCACCTTCTTGAGAATAAGCATGTATAGTAGGTTCAGATGTAAGACTTGCTGAGTACCTTTGTACTCATGTTTGCTTAATTACTGTTTTTTAGACGACAACACCGCCCCCTCCGATGGGTTCTACGTAGACCTTGACGTCGACGAGTGATTAGCCACCCAGGTGGTGATCCTGGCCATGGAGGGCCGTATGTAGATAGACAGGCTTCGAGAAGCCTTCTTTCTTTCTAGAGTCTGTACTCAGACTAGTTGCTTCCGCATGTGCTTGTATGTTTGTATGACTTGAGTGTCGGGTGATATGACCCCTATCTGTATGAACATGTTATGTATGGCTCCCTGGAGCCTTTAAATAAAGTACTTGAGTTGTAGAGTTTTGTTGTGATGCCATGTTGTATGTACTCATATCAGGCATATTGTGTGTATGATTGAAATGCTTGGTATGAGTGGGATCCGACAATCTAGTTGTTTATCCTTGGCAGCCTTTCTTATGGGGAAATGTAGTCTAGTGTTCCTCGAGCCATAGTAGTCCGCTACAGCCCGGTTCACCGGAGTCCTGCTAGCCTAGCACTACTATTCAGGACACTTGACTGGCCGGCATGTGTTTCACTTCAATCCTATGTCTGTCCCTTCGGGGAAATGTCACGCTGTGACTTCCGGAGTCCTGCCTAGTCTGCTACAGCCCGGGTTCCCCGGAGTCCTGTTAGCCTAGTGCTACCGCCCGGAATCAATCGCTGATGACCGACATGCTCGATGTGATTCATGTATGCATGTCTCCATAGGTCTGTGCCGCTTTGGGTTCATGACTAGCCATGTCGGCCCGGGTTCTCTGTCATATGGATGCTAGCGACACTATCATATACGTGAGCCAAAAGGCGCAAACGGTCCCGTGCCATGGTAAGGAGACACCCGTGGGATACCGTGCGTGAGGCCGCAAAGTGATATGAGGTGTTACCGGCTAGATCGATGTGACTTGGAATCGTGGTCCTGACAGCGTTCGCATCAGAGCTGGACCGCCTGTAGGTTCATTGAGCCAAACTGGTCGATGTCGAGTCTAGAAATGCTTTAGTTACATGTAGGGGAATTGATTGTGGGAGGGAACGTAAGGCTCTTTTACTCCTTTACCCTATGCCTCTGATCTGAGTCATTCTCTTCTCATTCAACGTGGGTTAAGGACTAGGCTCTCTCCTTCTATCAGGTTCACGTGTTACTAATCCGTAGTAGCTTATAGGATTGATGCTACAAGCCCCAGTTCAGTTTCTACTATTTTAGTATGTTGCTAATTGGATCAGAATCTTGATATGATGTTGTTGAGTGGTATTGCGAACTGTGGATGTCTCAAATCTTTTTCTGAGCATTTACAGCTGTTATGCTGTCCAATTTTCCCTAGAAATTCTGATGTCTTTGCATTGTGGTTGTACTTTCAGATGGCCAACCGTGTTCAAAACCAAGTGGTTCACCTGACCCGGTGCCTCGACGTGCCCGGTCATACTGCTATGTTAGTCCGGGTAATGATCGAGACGGGCTACCGTTGGTATCCCGAATACACCGTCGAAGAGCAGTTCCGCGACTTTAATCAAAGCCAACATCTCTGCACCGTCAGGATATTTCCTTCTTATCCTGGATCTACCGAGCCCCTTCACTATTCCTATGGACTCGGGGTTACTGTTGAGATGGCTGTGCAGGATGCTGCCTATTCCATGATGACCATCTTGCGAGTCCGGATTGGCCTGCTTCGGAACACCGACTTCCGTTACATGCCAGCTTCACTTCCGGGAGCGCAAGGGTATCTTCAGGCTATCTATGCTGACTCCACTCAGGAGGACTCATTAACTCGTACCACTACCGAGATGCTCGAAGATAAGGACCGAGAGAATCGGGCCTTGAGGCTGGAGCTTTTCAATACCCGTGCTGATCATTGGGCCACATTGACTCGGTTTGCACCTACGGTGCAAGCTGGATGTATGGATACAAGGGATCTGTATCATGTGAGATCAGCTCTGCCAGCCATGGTGGATTGGCGTGATGTGGGAGGCATCACCCCACCCCGTGGTCCCCGCAGGCCACCGTTTGTTGGTCCAAGACCTCATCCTTGCCCCTATGGTCCACAGGCTCCTCAGGACCGTCTGTTCCCCGATGGTCACGTTGAACTTCCAGGCTATGGAGGTGACTTCTATGAGGACTACAACGGAGTTGTCTGAGTTAGTAGTAGTACCACTAGTATCGTAGTAGTTGTATCTCCATTGTCCTACGAGACTTGTGAAATATGACTTTGTGTGTAATCAAATCCGGAGGTGTAGACAAATACTGTATAGGAGCTTGGAATGCCTCCGATGAGATGTAACGTCTTTCATCATAGTTGTACTGTAGCCTGGGCTTGTACTAAACTATGTATGATGTGTATGACCGTTGGTATATATATGGCAGTTTTATATTACCATGACATACGGATGAACATCTCTGCATTCCGCGTTATCCATTACATTCTACACTCCTTGCTAAGTTTGAGCCATCCTTATCTAAACCATTGTCTTGTTTTCTCCTAGGATGGTCAACACCCGCAGCAACCCTGCTGCCTCGGAGCAGGGGGAAGCCAGTGCAGCTAGAGGTGAAAATCTGCCTCACCCGCCTTCTCTGGCCGAAGTAATGCTGGAGGCGGAAAGAAACAAGCGTGATACTAACCGCCTGCTAGAGCGGATTGAGCAGAACACTGCACACCACCCACGAAATGACTTGGTGTCAATCAATGACTTTATCAAGCTGTACCCACCAAAGTTTAACCATTCCGTCGAACCCCTCGACACGGATGACTGGCTTCACAGCATCACTCACAAGCTACGTTCTGCCAACGTAGCTGAAGCCGACAAGGTTACCTATGCTGCCTATCACCTCGAAGGCCCTGCTAGCCTTTGGTGGGAAAACTTCGAAGCTATGCGCCCGGTCGGCCAAGTTACTACTTGGGCTGAGTTCAGTGAGGCTTTCCGTGAGCATCACATTCCGGAAGGTCTCATGGATCGCAAGAGGGAGGAGTTCTGCAACTTCACCCAAGGTAGACTGACTGTGGATGCTTATAGTCGTGAATTTGGAAATCTTGCATGCTATGCTCCCGAAGAGGTATCTACTGACGCTAAGAAGCAAGCAAGGTTCTGCAAGGGACTTAGCCCTGAGCTTCGCCGCCATCTTCGTCTGCACGAGTGCACCTCCTTTCAGAAGTTGGTCAATAAAGCCATCAGTGCTGAGATAGGCCAGACTAATTATGACGCTTCATGCAAGCACTCCCGTGACTTTGGCTCTTCATTCGGCTCTGGAGCTCAGAAGCGCCGGGTGTGGATCCCAAGCACGGCACTGCCACCCAGGTTCATCCCGAGGCCATCCTTTGAGGCGCCTCGTCCCAACCAGCAATTTGCACCGCCCAAGCCCTACGGTGGCCCCGCTGCTAATGCTGCTCCATGCCCCAATGTGGTGACATGCTTTAAGTGTGGAGAGCCGGGTCACTATAGCCGAGAGTGTCCCTAGAACAACAACCCCAATCAAACTGGAAAGTCCGTTGGCCGTGGTAAGCCCGCGGGATAAACATTCTACGCCAAGCCGGCCACCACTGCACGTGGCCATGTCAACTATGTTTCAGCCGAGGAGGCTCATGAGGATCCCAACGTCGTCCTTGGTACGCTCCTTGTTAACTGCCATCCGGCATCTGTTCTTTTCGATACTGGAGCATCTCATTCATTCATATCCGAGAGCTATGCTCGATTGCATAACACGACATTCTGTGACATGCCCACTTCCATGGTAATTCAAACTCCGGGTTCCAAATGGCAAACTTCTAGAGTAAGTCATGGGAACGAAATTCTTGTCGATAGACTTGTCTTCCTTGCATCCTTCATAGCTCTCAAGTCCATGGACATAAACATCATCTTGGGTATGGACTGGATGTCAGCTCATTACGCTAAGATTGATTGTGCCACTAGAACCGTTCAGCTTACTCACCCATCGGGCAAGACAGTCAATGTCTTAACTCGAGTGGCCAAGCGCCAGCTTTGCTCCCTAAATGCCAACCCCCTTCCAGACCTTGAGGATGTTCCGATAGTCCGAGACTTTCCGGATGTCTTTCCAGAAGAACTGCCAGGTGTTCCACCTGACAGGGATGTCGAGTTTGTGATAGACCTTGTTCCAGGAACCGTGCCAATTTCTAGAAGACCCTACAAGATGGCACCCTTAGAACTAGCCGAGCTTAAGAACCAACTCGATGAGTCCTTGAAAAAGGGTTTCATCCGTCCTAGTTCCTCTCCATGGGCTTGCCCCGTCCTCTTTGTCAAGAAGAAGGATGGAACGGATCAAATGGTTGTGGACTACCGCCCTGTTAACCTGGTCACCATGAAGAACAAATACCCGCTTCCTAGGATTAACGATCTGTATGATCAGCTCGCTGGATCCTCAGTCTTTTCCAAGATGGATTTGAGGTTGGGCTACCATCAAATCAAAATCAGAAACGGGGACATTCCCAAAACGGCCTTTGTTACTCGTTATAGCCAATACGAGTACACCGTCATGTCCTTCGGTTTAACCAATGCCCCAGCTACCTTCTCTCGGTTAATGAACTCGGTTTTCATGGAGTACTTGGATAAATTCGTCGTGGTATACCTCGATGACATACTCATCTACTCCAAGAATGAAGAGGAACATGCCGAACATCTAAGGTTGGTATTGATGAAACTTCGAGAGCATCGCCTTTATGCCAAATTCTCCAAGTGTGAATTTTGGTTGCCAGAAGTGACCTATCTAGGCCATGTAATCTCTGGCAAGGGTATTGCTGTCAATCCCGAGCGAGTTCAAGCCGTCCTTGATTGGACTCCACCTGAGACGGTCAAGCAAGTTCGGAGTTTCCTTGGCTTAGCGAGCTATTGCCGCCGCTTCGTCGAGAATTTCTCCAAGGTTGCTAAACCTCTAACTGAACTCCTCAAGAAAGATAAAAAGTTCGAGTGGACTCCATAGTGCGAGTTCAGCTTTCAGGAACTGAAAAGATGCCTGACATCTGCTCCCGTACTGGTACCACCAGATTTCTCCAAGGACTTTATTATCTATTGCGACGCCTCGCGACAAGGACTAGGTTGCATACTCATGCAGGATCGTCAGGTAATTGCAGGTAATTGCCTATGCTTCACAGCAATTACACCCACATGAGGAAAATTATCCCACACATGATCTAGAGCTTGCAGCTGTAGTCCATGCACTTAAAACCTGGCGACATTACCTCCTCGGTAATCGTTGCGAGATCTTCACCGATCACCAAAGTTTGAAATATATCTTCACCCAACCAGACTTGAATCTCAGGCAAAGACGTTGGGTTGAGTTGATCTCGGATTACGACTTAGGAATAACTTACACCCCGGGCAAAGCCAATGTCATGGCTGATGCACTAAGCCGTAAATCCTATTGTAACAACCCGATGTTACAACAGAGTCAACCACCTCTCCATCAGGAATTCCGTAAGCTTAACCTTCACATTGTTCCTCGAGGATTCCTATCCACCCTGGTGGCGAAACCTACCCTTATGGATCAAATCATAACCGCCCAGTGGTATGATAAGGGCATATCCCGGATTAAGGAAAACATCGCTAGCGGAGTTGCTAAATGTTTCTCCATGGATGAGCGAGGTGCTGTCTTCTTCGAGAACCGTTTGGTGGTTCCCAAGAAATAACATCTGCGCCAGTTGATCCTTAAGGAAGCTCATGAATCCCCTCTCACCATTCATCCCGGTAGTACTAAAATGTATCAAGACCTACGCCAGAGGTTTTGCTGGACTAGGATGAAGAGAGAAATCGCTCAATACATTGCTAATTGCGACGTTTGTCGTTGTGTTAAAGCAGAGCATCAATGGCCTGCTGGCACTCTTCAACCTTTGGCTATTCCTGAATGGAAATGGGATAAAATCAATACGGATTTCATCACTGGGTTTCCCAGGACCAAGAGAGGGAATAATGCCATCTTCGTCGTGATCGACCGTCTTTCCAAAGTAGCCCACTTTCTACCTGTTCGTGAGAGTATCACCGCTAGCCAGCTAGCCGATTTATACATCTCCCGAATAGTGTCTCTTCATGGTGTTCCATTGGAAATTAACTCAGACCGTGGGAGTCTCTTCACCTCTCGATTTTGGGAAAGTTTCCAAAATGCTATGGGAACTCGTCTCTCTTTTAATACTGCCTTCCATCCTCAATCAAGTGGTCAAGTAGAGCGAGTCAATCAAATTCTGGAAGATATGCTCCGAGCTTCTGTCATCTCGTTCGGAATGAGTTGGGAGAAATGCCTTCCATTCACGGAGTTTGCTTATAACAATAGTTATCAAGCCATCTTGGGCAAGGCTCCTTTCGAAGTTCTCTATGGACGAAAATGTCGAACGCCTCTTAACTGGTCAGAAACCGGGGAAAGACAACTCTTTGGCCCGGATATGATTCAGGAAGCAGAAGAGCAGGTTCGCGTTATTCGTGAGAAATTGAAAACAGCCCAATCTCGTCAAAAGAGTCAATATGATTGTAAACATAAGCCTATGACTTATGAAGTCGACGAGAAGGCTTACCTTCGGGTTACTCCGTTAAAGGGAACCCATCGTTTCGGTATCAAAGGGAAAATTGGCCCCTCGTTACATTGGACCCTTTCGCATTCTTGCCAAACGAGGAGAAGTTGCCTACCAATTGGGACTACCTCCGCATCTTTCCAGAGTTCACAATGTCTTCCACGTTTCACAACTCAGGCGTTGCTTCGCGGATCCTATCCGTGGAGTGGACCACGAAACGCTTGATCTACAAGATAACCTCTCCTATCGGGAATATCCCGTTCGTATCCTTGATCAGGCCGAGCGTACCACTCGACGTCAGAATATCAAGTTTCTCAAGGTTCAATGGTCACACCATTCCGAGAAAGAAGCCACTTGGGAAAGGGAGGATCGTCTTCGACTTGAGTAACCCACCTTCTTCTCGGAGGATCCTAAATCTCGGGACGAGATTCTTTTGAGTGGGGGTGAGTTCTCACACCCTAGCTAGTTCAAGCATTAGAGTGTGCATCATGTTTAAATTTCTCTTAAATTTGAAATGGGGAAAGAAGAAACACCCAACACCCCCCTGGAAACAACTAGGGTTTACTAAAATTATTTTCAATGAACCTGAAATGCCCTTCTAAAAAAAGTTCACCCTCCTTGTCTTGGGTTAAAACCTCTGGCAAAATTGGTGCACAATTTTCTAGGTCAATAGAAGGACATTGAATTAAATCATAAGTATTTAAATTTGGGCATTTAAATGCAATAAAATAATTTAAATGCTCGAATAATCCTGGAAATAAATGTTTACTGTTGGAAATAATCTAAACAGAGCCCACAATTATTTTCAGGATTTTTGGAAACGTTTTAGTATTTTATTTAAAGCCCAACAGTTGCAGTTAATTAGAAAAACAGAAACAAATAAAAAGAGAGAGAGAGAGAGGGAAGCCCACACGGGCCTTACCTGTGCTGGCCCAGCCACCTGGCTCGGCCCAGCCTATTGGATCTGCCAGTCGTCGTCCTCCTCGCGCCAGAAGGACGCGGAGCGCGTGGCCGGCGCCCGCGGCCACACGCCGGCCACCTCCTGCTTCCGCCGACGCCTGGAGACGCCTAGGGGTGCCACGCAACCCCCACGTCCCCCTCTCATCCTCGCTCACTCTCCCCTCGTCTCCCTCACCCTCTCCCGCACCATGGCCGACGAGCTTGTCGCTGTCTCACCGCCGTAGTCGCGCTCTCCGTCACCCCCTCGCCTCTCTGACCTATCCAGAAGCTCCATCGCGACGCCCTCGTCCTCCCCACCGAGCCACGCATCGCCGGAGGCCCTGCATCGCCGCCATCGGATCGTCTTCAACCTCGGTACCCGCCGGACGCCGTTCATCGATTCGCCTCGCTCCGGTCGCCCCCGAGCCCACTGAGCTGCTCATCGACCTCCCTGTGAGCTCCGCCGCCTTTCCCCTCTTCTTTCCCACGCGTTTGCACCCTCTAGGCCATAGTTCCACCATGGCCCAAGCTCGTCTCCGCTCTAGCTCGTCGCCGGTGTCGCTTCGGCGACCATTTGGTCCTCCCGTGTTATGCAACGTGCTTGCCGGATCGCGTAATGCCTCACTAGCGCTTCAGTTTCCGTGTTTGCACGCCACAGCCCACTCCCCGCACATGGCCGAACTCCGGCCGCCGCCTTGGAGCTCGCCGTCGTCGTCTCCGGCCACCGTAGGCCCGGCCTCCACCACCACTAGATGCGCGACTGCAAGAGCTCTCCAACAAGCCCAAGAACGGCCTCGCCCGTGCCCTGTGGGCGTTTTCCGAGCTGCGCCGCCGTCTCGGGCCTCGCCGGCGTCGAGTCGCTGGCGAGTTTGACCCAGTTTGACTCCTGGGTGGGCCCAGGTAGACCCCCCTGAGTCTATGACAGCTGGGGCCGGTCTGCTAACTAATTTAGGATTAGTTTTAATTAATTTTAATTAAATCAGTCATTGACATGTGGGCCCAGGCCCCACTGATAGCTAATTAGTGTTAATCTAATCTTGTTAATTAGCTGAGAGGCTGATAGAAGGGGCCCACCAGTCAGGTTTGACCTGGGCTGGCGCCTTTGACCTGCTGAGGTGAGCATGACGCAATGCTGACGCAGTAATGCATTTTCTGGATTTATTTTTATTCAGGAATTTCCAGAAAATAGTTAAAACTTCTAAAAATCATAGAAAATCAACCATAGCTCCAAATGCAAAGATTTATATATGAAAAATGATCAGAAAAATTCAATCTATCCATGTGTAATGGTTTCATGCATGAAAAAACAAGTTTACCTTGCTGTTTAAGCAGAATAAGGAAATGCACTATTAAGGCCATGTTTAATGAGCTAATATTTGAATCTTTGATTCAAATGAGTTCATTCCTTTCTGTTATAGCTTGCATTAGGCCAAGACACATTCATATTGCCATGTCATAGCATGCATCATATTGTTGCATATCGTCATGTGTTGATTGTGTTCCGATGTGTTCTTCGTGGTAGGTTCTGCCTCCGAGGATATTCACGAGTATCCAACTGAAGGGCAGTATCCCAGTACCACTCCATCAGGCAAGCAACCATTGATCATTCCGATACAAACGCATGTTCTCGCTTCTGCTCTTCTTTATTGCATTAGGACAACGCGATTCAAACTGCTGTGTGCTACGGTAGTTGAACCCTTATCCTCTGCATGACCTGTCATTGCCACAGTAACTAGATGAAACCCACTAGCATGTGTAGGAGTTGATTGAGCCATGTATGTGATTCCTACCTTGCTATGCCTGCTATGCTTAGAGTTGTGTCAGGTCTGGTTCATCTGGGTTATGGGCCAGAGTGAAATGCTTATGCTGGTAATGTGAGGGATGTGTTGAACATGTTTTGGTAAAGGTATCGATGAGAGGCCATGTAGGAGTACATGGTGGGTTGTTTCATTGAGGCCGTCCCTACGAACTGAGATCTGTATGTGTGAATTAAGATTCAGCTACTACCATGCATTGGGATCCTTAATTGACCCTCTCGGCTTCTTAACCACCCTAGTACCCTGTCCAGGAGTTGCAAATAGTTTCTGGTGTTTGTAGGTTATGTGTTGGCCGCCGTGTGTAGCGCTGACCCTAGGGGTGGGCTATGTTGCGGTAGATACACCGTGGCACGGTGTACCGAGTCACCCGTTTGGTGTCTCGGGATCCCTGTTCACATCGTTCGGGGCCGTATGTGGAAACCTCGGCCGGACTCCCTGCGGATGGAACCTGGATAGGCGATAAACCTCGACTAGAGACATAAGTGTTTAGGTAGGCCATGGCCGACACCCTCGCTGGGCTTCCGCTTGAAGATTGCCGAGTACATGTCGTGTAAACGGCGGTAAGTGGTGAAAGCGTGTATGAAGAAGTACACCCCTGCAGGGTATAAAACTATTCGAATAGCCACGTCCACGGTAAAGGACTACTTGGTTGCCTATACAGTTCATAGACAAGTTAATGGGTACTAATAAAAGACTCAAGATAAGTGTGAGTACCGAGGATGGCCCTCTCGTAGGATGACGAGGGAGGATCTCCGGTGGAGTATTGTATTGGTGATTAGTGGACTTGTGTGCGAAAACTATTTTACTGTGAAGTTCTGTAGGATAGCTTAGCCAAGAGTCAAAGCTGGCTTGCTGCATTAACCCCACCACCTTCTTGAGAATAAGCATGTATAGTAGGTTCTGATGTAAGACTTGCTGAGTACCTTTGTACTCATGTTTGCTTAATTACTGTTTTCGGACGACAACACCGCCCCCTCCGATGGGTTCTACATAGACCTTGACGTCGACGAGTGACTAGCCACCCAGGTGGTGATCCTGGCCATGGAGAGCCCTATGTAGATAGACAGGCTTCGAGAAGCCTTCTTTCTTTCTAGAGTCTGTACTCAGACTAGTTGCTTCCGCATGTGCTTGTATGTTTGTATGACTTGAGTGTCGGGTCATGTGACCCCTATCTGTATGAACATGTTATGTATGGCTCCCTGGAGCCTTTAAATAAAGTACTTGAGTTGTAGAGTTTTGTTGTGATGCCACGATGTATGTACTCATATCGGGCATATTGTGTGTATGATTGAAATGCTTGGTATGAGTGGGATCCAACAATCTAGTTGTTTATCCTTGGCAGCCTTTCTTATGGGGAAATGTAGTCTAGTGTTCCTCGAGCCATAGTAGTCCGCTACAGCACTACTGTTCAGGACACTTGACTGGCCGGCATGTGTTTCACTTCGTTCCTATGTCTCTCCGTTTGGGGAAATGTCACGCTGTGACTTCCGGAGTCCTGCCTAGCCTGCTACAGCCTGGGTTCCCCGGAGTCCTGTTAGCCCAGTGCTACAGCCCGGAATCAGTCGCTGATGACCGACATGCTCGATGTGATTCATGTATGCCTGTCTCCATAGGTCTATGCCGCTTTGGGTTCATGACTAGCCATGTCAGCCCGGGTTCTCTGTCATATGGATGCTAGCGACACTATCATATACGTGAGCCAAAAGGCGCAAACGGTCCCGGGCAATGGTAAGGCGACACCCGTGGGATACCGTGCGTGAGGCCGCAAAGTGATATGAGGTGTTACCGGCTAGATCGATGTGACTTGGAATCGGGGTCCTGACAGCGTCGGCCACGACCTGACTAACCAACAAATCTCTAGTCCAGGTTTATCGCCTATTCGGGTTACATCCGCAAGGAGATCCGGCAGGGGTGTCGCTCACGGCCCCAAACGATGTGTGCAGGGTTCCCAAGCCCACCATCCGGGTGCCACGTGGTACACCGTGCCACTATGCCTGGTCTATCCCAAGCCCACCTGTACCAGGTGCCACTTGGCAGATTACTAACACTACCTACAAACACCAGAAACTAGTTGCAACTCCTGGACAGAGATCGAGTTGATTAATAAGCCGAGAGGGGCTGAGTTACCGGAACCCAATGTGTGGTAGTAACTATTCATGGATCACAAACACAGAACTCAGTTCCTGAGAACGGCTGCAATGAGACAACCCACCATGTACTCCTACATGGCCTCTCATCGCTACCTTTACCAAATCGTGTTCACACACTTAGCTCTCAACGGTAGGACATGTTCATCACGTTCCAATTCATTCCCGATGAATCAGACCTGACTCAACTCTAAGCAGTAGAAGGCATGACAAACAAGCATGAATGAGTAGGCACACCAGGGCTCAAACAATTCCTACTCATGCTAGTGGGTTTCATCTATTTATTGTGGCAATGACAGGTCATGTAGAGGAAAGGGGTTCAACTACGGCAACATGTAACAGTTGAATTGTTGTTGTCCTAATGCAGTAAAAGAGAGCAGGAGCGGGAGATTGGGATTGTATCGGAATGAACAAGGGGGTTTTGCTTGCCTGGCACTTCTGAAGATAGTGTAGTTCTTCATCGGTGTCATCGAATTCATCGCTGGATCAATGTTTACTAAGGGGGGACAAACACCGGTAACTGAGAAAGAACACAATCAACACATGACGATATGCAACAATATGATGCATGCTATGACATGGCAATATGAATGTATTTTGGGCTAATGCAAGCTAGAACATATTGAAATGAGTCCATTTGAACCAAAGATTCAAATGCAAACCCACTTTATGAAGTCATATTAGTGCATTAACTTGTTTCACCTAAACAGCAAGGTTAAAGTGTTCTAACATGCATGAAAGTAGCATAAATGGATAGATTGGATTTTTCTGATAATTGTTCGTATATAAAACTTTTCATTTGGAGTTACGGTTTAATTTCTATGATTTTTCAAAGTTTTGGATATTTTCTGAAATTTCCTGGATTATTTTTAATCCAGAAAATTATTAACTGCATCAGCATTGTGCGAGCATGATGTCAGCGAGTCAACTGAGGCTGACCAGGTCAAACCTGACCAGTGGGTCCCAGTGGTCAGCGACTCAATGGCTAATCTAAATTAAAATTAAGCTAAACTAATTAGTAAGGGGGTTGGCCCCACAGGTCAGTCTCTCAACTGCTTAATAGGGTAATTAGCACTAATATTTTTCCTAATCTAAATTTAAACTGGGGCGGGGCCCACGTGTCATTGAGATAGAGAGTTAACAGGGGGTTATTTAACTTAACCCGTGTCTTAAACAGCAATGGTCCCACATGTCATTGACTCTAGGGGGGTTAGTTAGGCGCTAATGACGGCGCCATGTCACCAGCCATCGGAGTTGGACGCCGACGACCAACCCCGACGGCGGAGGATTGCCGGAGTTTCTCGGGACGGTGCTATAGGGGTCGGCTCGACGCGCTGGAGGCACCAGAGGGATGCCCATCCTCGCACGCATCCAGGTGATCACACGGGAGGCTGCGGGGTGGCCGGGAGTAGCGTCGGCGACGAGCGAGGCGGTGGCCGGAGCTACGGCTCCACGGGCGCGAGGATTGCACCACGCTAGCGAGCGAGCTGATGGCCGCGTTGGGCTCCTGGGAGCTCCCTGAGGATGCTTGCGTGCTCGGGTTAGCCAGGCGGGGCTGCTACCGACGGTGATGACAGACGCAGTGCCGGCGAGCTTCGGTGGTAGCGGGGAATGTCAGTACGGCATGGGGGCGAGCAAATAGAGAGAGGGGAGATGCGGTGGAGCTCACAGCGCATCCGATGGCGTCGTCGGTGAGGTCGGGGACGGTCGGGTTGCTGCGAATCGACGAGGACAGTCGTTGGTGCAGAGGACGAAGACGGCGCCGATGGCGGCCATGTTGTGCTCGTATGGTTGCTATCGACGATGGGGACGCGTACGAGGTCGGCGCAGAGCTCCTGAGCATGGCAGTGCGACGAGGGGATGGCGATGGCCACGCGAGCAGCAGCGGCGGCCGGTAGGGCTGTCGGTGGTCGTGTGGAGCAGGGCTAGAGAGGGAGAGAGGCACCAGAGAGATGGGCGGTGAGAGGGAAGGTGCTGGGCGTCTCCAAGCGCGTCGGATCGAAGTGGGGAGGAAGCAGGAGGTGGAAGCAGGAGGTGGCTTCGCCTCCTGTGCGTGCGCCACGCCGTCGTCCTCGTGGCAAAGGAAGGAGACGACTGGCGCCTGGCTCTGGTGGGCTGGTCCGTGTTGGGCCGTGTCAGGTGAGTGCCAGGTAAGCCATATCTCTCTCCTCTGACATTTATTTCTATTATTTCTATTTTCTGCTGTTGTTTTTGATTTAGTAAAAATACTAAACCACTTGGTAAAATCCTGAAAATAATTTTAGGCACCTTTGAAATATTTCCCAAGAGCCCTCAAGTACTTTCAGGATTATTTGAACAATTAAAAATATTTAGAAGATTTAAATGTCCAAATTCAAATACTTATGGATTAATTCAAAAATCCAAAGTGTGCTAGAAAAATGTGCACCATTTTTGGCAGAGGTTCTAGACCAATCCAAAGATGATGAACATTTTTGGGAAGGCATTTTGGGTTCATTGAAAATATTTTTATTTGAACCTAGTTGAATTCTTTCTGATGCTAGGGTTTGGTCAATCCCCATTTCAACTTAAATATAATTTAAACATGATGCAACAAGATGCAAAACACCAGGCAGTACCATAAGCTAGGGATGTGACATGTATGTTTTTTATTTATAGATGGCAAAGTAGACTTTGTCGTCTGTTTTTTTATTTACAGACGGCAAAGTGAGCACATTGCCGTCTGTCATTTTCTTTGCCGTCAGTCTTTTTAATTACAGACGTCAAAGTATGTTTTGTCATCAACCGTTCTTTGCCGTCAGCAACTGTCGGCAAAATTGGTCTTTGTCGTCTGTCCCGATGAAAAGCTTACGACAAAGAACAGTACTGACGGCAAATCTCCTGTTTCCTGTAGTGTTGGTCTTGCTGTAAAAAACAGAAACTTTAGTGCTCACGAGAATTGCAGCCATTTTTATTTTGAAATTGATATTTAGTTAATTATTTTTGCAGATGATTAATAGATAAAATCCTCACGTCCAGCAATTTATTTTAGAATTTTTGGGTTCCAGAAGTTTGCGTTAGCTACAGATTACTGCAGACTATTCTGTTTTTGACAGATTCTGTTTTTCGTGTGTTGTTTGCTTATTTTGATGAATCTATGGCTAGTAAAATAGTTTATAAACCATATAGAAGTTGGAATGCAGTAGGTTTAACACCAATATAAATAAAGAATGAGTTCATTACAGTACCTTGAAGTGGTGTTTTGTTTTCTTTCGCTAAGGGAGCTCATGAGATTTTCTATTTTGAGTTTTGTGTTGTGAAGTTTTCAAGTTTTGGGTAAAAGATTTGATGGATTATGGAACAAGGAGTGGCAAGAGCCTAAGATTGGGGATGCCCATGGCACCCCAAGAAAATCTAAGAACACCTAAAAGCCAAAGCTTGGGGATGCCCCGGAAGGCATCCCCTCTTTCGTCTACTTCCA
Source organism: Triticum urartu (assembly GCF_003073215.2). Classification (NCBI taxonomy): domain Eukaryota; kingdom Viridiplantae; phylum Streptophyta; class Magnoliopsida; order Poales; family Poaceae; genus Triticum; species Triticum urartu. Next base: position 399,217,458 of record NC_053026.1, on the reverse strand, counting down.
TCGGTAACTTTACATGGAGATATATTTTTATTCACCACATGATATGTGTTTTTCTTGGAGCGTCTTATATTATTTGAGTCTTTATTTGTTAGTTTTCCACAATCATCTTTCCTGTACACACATTTTGAGAGAAACACACATGATTTGAAAATTATTAGAATACTCTATGTGCTTCATTTATATCTTTTGAGTTATATAGTTCTTGCTCTAGTGCTTCACTTATATCTTTTGGAGCACGTCGGTGGATTTATTTTATAGAAACTATTGTTCTCTCATGCTTCACTTAGATTATTTTGAGAGTCCTACAAAACAGCATGGTCATTTGCTTTAATTATGATAGGCATTCAAGATTAGTAAAAAAATCTTATGAGTGTGTTGAATACTACGAGAAGTTTGATACTTGATAATTGTTTTGAGATATGGAGATGGTGATATTAGAGTCATGCTAGTTGAGTAGTTGTAAATTTGAGAAATACTTGTGTTGAAGTTTGTGATTCCCGTAACATGCACGTATGGTGAACCGTTATATGATGAAGTCGGAGCATGATTTATTTATTGATTGTCTCCCTTATGAGTGGCGGTCGGGGACGAGCGATGGTCTTTTCCTACCAATCTATCCCCCTAGGAGCATGCGCGTAATACTTTGTTTCGATAACTTGTAGATTTTTGCCATAACTATGTGAGTTCCTTACGACTAATGTTGAGTCCATGGACTATACGCACTCTCAACCTTCCACCATTGCTAGCCTCTCTAATACCGCGCATCTTTCGCCGGTATCATACACCCACCATATACCTTCCTCAAAACAGCCACCATACCTACCTATCATGGCATTTCCTTAGCCATTCCGAGATATATTGCCATGCAACTTTCCACCGTTCCATTTACTATGACATGCTCCATCATTGTCATATTGCTTTGCATGATCGTGTAGTTGACATTGTATTTGTGGCAAAGCCACCGTTCATAATTCTTCATACATGTCACTCATGCATCATTGCACATCCCGGTACACCGCGGGAGGCATTCACATAGAGTCATATTTTGTTCTAAGTATCGAGTTATAATTGTTGAGTTGTAACTAAATAAAAGTGTGATGATCATCATTTTTGGAGCATTGTCCCAAGTGAGGAAAGGATGATGGAGACTATGATTCCCCCACAAGTCGGGATGAGACTCCGGACTAAAAAAAGAGGCTATAAAAAAAGAGAAAAGACCAAATAAAAAATGATAGAAAAAGAGAGAAGGGACAATGCTACTATCCTTTTACCACAATTGTGCTTCAAAGTTGCACTATGATCTTCATGATAGAGAGTTTTCTATGATTCCACTTTCATATACTAGTGGGAATTTTTCATTGTAGAACATGGCTTGTATATTCCAATGAGGGGCTTCCTAAAAATGCCCTAGGTCTTCGTGAGCAAGCGAGTTGGATGCACACCCACTTAGTTCCTTTTGTTGAGCTTTCATATACTTATAGCTCTAGTGCATCCGTTGCATGGCAATCCCTACTCACTCACATTTATATCTATTAATGGGCATCTCCATAGCCCGTTAATACGTCCAGTTGATGTGAGATTATCTTCTCCCTTTTTGTCTTCTCCACAACCACCATTCTATTCCACATATAGTGCTATGTCCATGGCTCACGTTCATGTATTGCGTGAAGATTGAAAAAGTTTGAGAACACCAAAAGTATGAAACAATTGCTTGCTTGTCATCGGGGTTGTGCATGATTTAAATACTTTGTGTGGTGAAGATAGAGCATAGCTAGATTATATGATTTTGTAGGGATAAATTTCTTTGGCCATGTTATTTTGAGAAGACATAATTGCTTAGTTAGTATGCTTGAAGTATTATTATTTCTATGTCAATATTAAACTTTTGTCTTGAATCTTTCGGATCTGAATATTCATACCACAATTAAGAGAATTACATTGAAATTATGCCAAGTAGCATTCCACATCAAAAATTCTGTCTTTATCATTTACCTACTCGAGGACGAGCAGGAATTAAGCTTGGGGATGCTTGATACGTCTCCAACGTATCTATAATTTTTGATGGTTCCATGCTATATTATATTCTGATTTGGACATTATTGGGCTTTATTATACACTTCTATATTATTTTTGGGACTAACCTATTAACCAGAGGCCCAGCCTAGAATTGTTGTTTTTTGCCTATTTCAGAGTTTCGCAGAAAAAGAATATCAAACGGAGTCCAAACGGAATAAAACCTTCGGGAACGTGATTTTTGGAACGAACGTGATCCAGAGGACTTGGACCCTACGTCAAGAAAGCAACCAGGAAGGCACGAGGTAGGGGGGCGCGCCTACCACCCCCCCAGGCGTGCCCTCCACCCTCGTGGGGCCCACGTTGCTCCACCGACGTACTTCTTCCTCCTATATATACCTATGTACCCACAAACTACCAGATATGAAGCCAAAACCCTAATTCCATCACCGCAACCTTCTATACCCGTGAGATCCCATCTTGGGGCCTTTTCCGGAGCTCCGCCAAAGGGGGCATCGATCACGGAGGGCTTCTACATCAACACCATAGCCTCTCCGATGATGTGTGAGTAGTTTACCTCAGACCTTCGGGTCCATAGTTATTAGCTAGATGGCTTCTTCTCTCTTTTTGGATCTCAATACAATGTTATCCCCCTCTCTTGTGGAGATCTATTCGATGTAATCTTCTTTTGCGGCGTGTTTGTGGAGACCGATGAATTGTGGGTTTATGACCAAGTTTATCTATGAACAATATTTGAATCTTCTCAGAATTCTTTTATGTATGATTGGTTATCTTTGCAAGTCTCTTCGAATTATTAGTTTGGTTCGGCCTAATAGATTGATCTTTCTTGCAATGGGAGAAGTGCTTAGCTTTGGGTTCAATCTTGCGGTGTCCTTTCCCAGTGATAGTAGGGGCAGCAAGGCATGTATTGTATTGTTGCCATCGAGGATAACAAGATGGGGTTTATATCATATTGCATGTGTTTATCCCTCTACATCATTTCATCTAGCTTAATGCGTTACTCTGTTCTTTTGAACTTAATACTCTAGATGCATGCTGGACAGCGGTCGATGTGTGGAGTAATAGTAGTAGATGCAGGCAGGAGTCGGTCTACTTGTGTCGGACGTGATGCCTATATACATGATCATACCTAGATATTCTCATAACTATGCTCAATTCTGTCAATTGCTCAACACTAATTTGTTTACGCACCGTAATACTTATGCTCTCGAGAGAAGCCACTAGTGAAAGTTATGGCCCCCGGGTCTATTTTCTATCATATTAATCTTCCATCAACAAGCTATTTTTGCACCATTTTTATTTTTCTTTATTTACTTTGCATCTTTATCATAAAAATACCAAAAATATTATCTTATCATATCTATCAGATCTCACTTTCGTAAGTGGCCGTGAAGGGATTAACAACCCCTTTATTGCGTTGGTTGCGAGGATTTATTTGTTTGTGTAGGTGCGAGGGACTCGTTCGTGGCCTCCTACTGGATTGATACCTTGGTTATCAAAAATTGAGGGAAATAATTACGCTACTTTGCTGCATCATGGTTTCCTCTTCAAGGGAAAACCAATGCAGTGCTCAAGAGGTAGCAAGTGTCGGCGGGACTGCCTCCTCCCTCCTCCCGTGGCCGGCTATGCTCCCGCGCAGGCCTCACCGCCCCACCTTACTCCCATAGCTGGCCTAGCCATCCCTCTACTCACCCACACCTGTTGTTATTCTCCAGGGACGGCAGACGAACCAGTAAACTCCCGTAGTCCTCTGCGTGGGAAACAACTGCCAAGTCTTCCCTGGCTCCATGTCGTTCCCTTCCTAGGCCTCGCTGTCGTCCACCGCCCTGGTGCTCTCGGTGCGGCCTGGTCAACATCGTCAATGAAAGACATCCATCAGAAGTGGACTGTATGTGGAGAGGCTGACAGCTGGGTCCACGACCGCACGCAAGGAAATGCCTCCTTATTACGCGGAAAATAATGATTCCTCCAGCTGACAGCCAGGACCCAAGGGAAGGGCTTCTGTATTTCGCGAAAAAATCGTTCCCCCCGCTGATAGGTCGGACCCACCAGCTATAACTTTGCACACAAGGAAGTGCCTCCTTATTACGCACACAAAAATTGAATACTCCCTGCTAGCTGGGACCCACCATAGTGGGTGGCTGACTTGTGGGCCTACTAAGTTGACGGGGACGGAGGGCTTTGTGAACATAGTCAATATGAATGATTCTAGCTCCAGTGACCGTACGATGTCCATCCAACGGCCATAGTGCTTCTTCAACCTCTGGTCTTCTTTCTCCAGCTGCCCAAAGCAGCGCCGGTCGTGCCGCCTGCTCCTGCCTCCCGTGGCCGGCTGTGCTACCGCGGAGGCCTCACCGCCCCCATACTACTCCCACCGCTGGCTAGGCCATCCCTCCACTCACCCACCCCCCTGTTATTTTGCGGCGACGGCAGCCTCACACCGCAGCCGAACCAGTGAACCCTCGTACTCCTCTCCGTGTGGGCATCCACTGTCGCGTCTTCCTCGGCTCCGCGTCATGCACCACCTTGGTGCTCTCGGTGCGGCGTGGTCAATGTGGTAAACGACCGACTTCCATCGGAAGAGCACTATACGTGGAGAGGCTGACAAATGGGTCCACGGCCGCAGCTGGGTCCACGGCCACAACCCAGTTTTTTTGTGATTTGCCAAGTAATTTGCATTGTCAGGCCTGTTGGGTTGCAAATCTTTCAAGACGAGGAGAGCTTCATTCGGCTGGCCGAGAAAATGGCCTATCAGTAATGAGAAATGGGTTGTACATTTTCAAAACACATCAAACCGGCAATTACTTTCAAATTTCTTTTTTTCATTTTGAGATTTTAAATTTCATTGATTTTTATGCATGGATAATTTGTTGGATTTTATATTGATATACATTTATTTTTAAAATTAGTTTGAATGTGACTCGAAATTTCGGGATTAAAAACAGTTCGGACCGCACCGAAATATGAAAAATTTCGTATAATTTTTTAACCGTGGCCACAATATGGGCCGTAGTGCTAACAAAAAGAATATGGGCTCCAAGAAAAACCTTAAGAATTAGAAAATGGGCTATAAATTATTAGAAATAATGGCAGATGGGTTGTATGTTGTTTTCCACAGATTTGAGGCTTTCCTAAAAAAAAGGTTGACGAACAAGCAGTTACTGTTGGATGTCCATCCAACAGCCGTCGTGCTTCTTCAATCTCTGCTCTTCCTGCTCCAGCTGCTCAAACAAGCGCCGGTGGGACTGCCTGCTCTCTCCTCCCCGCGGCTGGCTATGCTGCCGCGCAGGCCTCACCGCCCCACCGTACTCCCATCGCTGGCCTAGCCATCCCTCTACTCACCCACACCTGTTGTTATTCTCCGGCGACGGCAGACGAACCAGTAAACCCTCGTACAGTCGTACTCCCCTCCGTGTGGGAAACAACTGCCGAGTCGTCCTTGGCTCCGTGTCGTTCCTATCCTAGGCCTCGCCATCTTCCACTGCCCTGGTGCTCTCGGCGCGGCCTGGTCAACGTGGTCAACGACCGACATGCATCTGAAGTGGATTGTATGTGGAGAGGCTGACAACTGGGTCCACGGTCGCACGCAAGGAAATGCCTCCTTATTACGCGCAAAATAACGATTCCTCCACCTGACATCTGGGACCCACCGAAAGGGCCTCTATATTTCATGAAAAAATGTAACCTCCGCTGACATCTCGGACCCACCAGATATACCTTCGCATGCAAGGACGTGCCTCCTTATTACGCACAAAAAAAATGAATACTCCCCCTACTAGCTGGGACCTAGTACAGTGGCAGGCTGACTTGTGGGCCTACTAAGTTGACAGGGACGGAAGGCTTTGTCAACTTAGTCAATATGCACGATTCTAGCTCCAGTGACCATACGATGTCCATCCAATGGCCGTAGTGCTTCTTCAACCTCTGGTCTTCTTGCTCCAGCCGCCCAAACCAGCACCGGTTATGCCTCGTGCTCCTGCCTCCCGTGGCCGGCTGCGATGCGGCGGAGGCCTCACCGCCCCTACTACTCCCACCGCTGGCCAGGCCATCCCTCTACTCACCCACACCCCCTTTTATTATGCGGCGACGACAGCCTCACACCGCAGCAAACCAGTGAACCCTCATACTCCTCTACGCGTGGGCATCTACTGCCGCATCTTCCCTGGCTCCGCGTTGTCCCCTTCCTAGGCCTCGCCAACGTCCACCGCCCAGGTGCTCTCGACACGGCGTGGTCAACGTGGTCAAGGAACGGCTTCCATCGGACACGGACTGTACATGGAGAGGCTGACAGCTGGGTCCACGGCCGCAGCAAGGAAGTGTCTCCTTATTACGCGGAAATAGTTATTCCTACACCTGACAGCGGGGACCCACTGGACAGGCCATCGTATTTCACGAAAAAAAAACGTTTCCCCTGACTGCTGGGACCCACCAGCTACATCTTCGCACGCAAGGAAGTGCGTCCGGGAAAAAATGATTCGCCCCCTAACTGCTGGGACCCACCAGCTATATCCTCGCATGCAAGGAAGTGCCTGACAGTCGGGACCCACCTGGTCGAAGCGTATGTAGCATTGTCATTCTGGTCGCAAACGTGTACATACATACTGGTCGATGTAGAGCGCGCACGTGTCATAGTAGAGGCATGCATGTAGCATGTACATGTACATACATCGGCCAGTGTACAAGAAAGAAAATACGGCCACATACGTACATACGGGCGGGGTCTCGAACGCCTACTCGCGCATACGTACGGCCAGCGCTCGTGTACATGGCTGGGTCGGAACAACCATTTACACGAGCCCTACCCGTAAATGGATGGGTCGAAAGATTTACATGGCTGGGATGAAAGAAAATGCATCGTCATGTTCATCAGGAGGGCTTGGACAGAACAACCGATTGAAACGAGGCCTGGCGTACCACAGAACGGAGGAAACGGCCTTGTGTTCGACCAGCCACGTTCGAAACGGGATCCTGTTCATTGGGTGGGGTCTGGTGTACCGCAAAACGGAGGAAACGGACCTCCTACGGTCGAAACGGGGGTACTGTTCATCGGGAGGGGTGTGGCGTACGGCAAAGCGGAGCAAAGGGACCTGTGTTGGAGCGCTAAGGTCGAAACGGGGGTCCTGTTCATCGGGAGGGGTGTGGCGTACCGCGAAACGAGACTCCACGGGATACTGTTCATCTCCACCGTCGACCCCCTCCAGCCTCCACGAGCTACTGTTCATCCACCGTTGACCTCCTCCAGCCTCCACCTGTGACTGTTCATCCACGGGCTCCTGTTCATCCAGCCTCCATCGTCTACTGTTCATCCAGCCCTCCACGGGGTGGTCCAGTTCATCCAGCCGTCCATGGGATCCTGTTTATCCAGCCCCAACTCGCTCGATCGATCGGGGTCCTGTTTATCCAGAGGCAACACCATGGGGTCATGTTCATCCACCCTCACCAGGAACTATTTATCCAAACCCCCCCAACAACGCTCACTGTTCATCCAGAGGAAGCATCGATCGACTTCAGTTAGCAGAAGTAGCGAAGGAATCGCTCGATCAGGTTCAGGTAACAACCATCGATCGATCGCTCGGGTTCAGTGACGCGTAGCCTTCAGTGCAATCGCTCGGGTTCAGTTAGAGCCCAATGCCTCGCTCAGGTTCAGTTAGAGCCCAACGCCTCGCACCCACGCACGTGCGGGTACGAGAGAAACGCGCATCGCTCGGCCCCGACCACCCACCGTAATCGGGAACACCCCGATATTTTCCTCGCCCTCTCTTCTACCACGGGTTTTTCCATCATGGAAGGCCCAAAGAATGTCATGCAGCTGCAGCTCCGGCCCGCCCAGGACGAAAAGCCCATTTTATGTCATGATTTTTTCTCATAGAAGTAGGAGCCCACCACATCTATGATGATACCGGGTTTTGTCACAATTATCGTCATAGAAGTGTCATAAGTATGACAAGAAAATTCATTCGGCCCAAAATGTCATGGATGTGTCTTTTTTTGTAGTGAAGGGCCAGGATGGTGCTGAGGCATCCGGCAAGAAGCATGGCGGTCGAGGAGGTCACCGCGACAAAGACAATCAACAAGAGAGGCCCGATCGGGGCCACGACAAGAAGGAGGGAGCCGATGATCATGATGAGGACCACGAGTCCGGTGAGCACGTGTTCCAGAAAGCTACGGAGGCCATGTGCGTCGATGGTGGTGCCTCGTTGCACACCTCTCACCGCCAACTGAAGCAGTGGGCACGTAAAGTCACTGCAGCGGTGCCATCGTTCGATGCCCAGAGGCCGCTGAAGTGGTCCAGCACGCCTATCATTTTTGACACCGAGGATCACCCTGATCGCACAACTGCGGTCGGGTGTTTGCCGTTGTTGGTTTCGCCAACAATACGCAACCTCAAGGTGATGAAAGTGCTAGTTGATGGTGGGGCCAGTCCGAACTTGATCTCGCCCGCTGTGATTGAGAGGCTGCAAATCCCAGATGGAGATCTCGAGGAGACGGGCACGTTTCAAGGGGTCAACCCGGGGAGGAGTCAGCTGAAGGGTAAGATCAGATTACCCGTTACGCATGGGGGTGAGCTGAACCATAGGACGGAGAAGGTTGTTATTGATGTTGCCAGGATCCCCTTGCCCTAAAATGGGATCCTCGGCCGCCCAGAGCTAGCCAAGTTTATGGCGGCATCTCATTACACCTACAACACGTTGAAGATGCCCGGGCCAATGAGCATCATCACCGTAGGAAAGACACGGTCATCTGCGCCGACCAGCTTTACCGGGAGGCAGTTGCAGCGGCTACCGCCAAGGCACTTCTTCCTGCTGTTGAGACCCCGGGAGGGAAGAAAACCGGCGAGTCCTCTACCCCTGCCGGCAAGGCCCCTTCTGGCAAGACTTCTGACCCCGGTAAGTACTCCTGCACCCCGTTGATACGTCCATTTTGCATCATGCTTTTATATCAATATTTATTGCATTATGGGCTGTTATTACACATTATGTCACAATTGTTATGCCTATTCTCTCTTATATTACAAGGTTTACATGAAGAGGAGGAATGCTGACAGCTAGAATTTTGGGCTGGAAAAGGAGCAAATATTAGAGACCTATTCTGCACAACTCCAAAAGTCTAAAAACTTCACGGGAGAACATTTCAGAATATATAAAAAATATTGGGCGAAGGAAGTACCAGAGGGGCCACCCACCATCCACGAGGGTGGGGGCGCGCCCTACCCCCTGGGTGCACCCCCTGCCTCGTGGGCCCCCTAGCAGCCCTCTGGTGCCCATCTTCTTCTATATGAGGTCTTTCATCCAGAAAAAATCATAAGCAAGCTCACGGGACAAAACTCCGCCGCCATGAGGTGGAACCTTGGCGGAACCAATCTAGGGCTCCGGCGGAGCTGTTCTGCCAAGGAAACATCCCTCCGGGAGGGGGAAATCATCACCATCATCATCACCATCGATCCTCCCATCGGGAGGGGGTCAATCTCCATCAACATCTTCACCACCACCATCTCATCTCAAACCCTAGTTCATCCCTTGTATCCAATCTTTGTCTCAAAACCTCAGATTGGTACCTATGGGTTGCTAGTAGTGTTGATTACTCCTTGTAGTTGATGCTAGTTGGTTTACTTGGTGGAAGATCATATACTCAGATCCTTTATGCATATTAATGCCCCTATGATTATGAACATGAATATGATTTGAGAGTAGTTATGTTTGTTCAGAAGGACATGGGAGAAGTCTTGCTATAAGTAGTCATGTGAATTTGGTATTCGTTCGATATTTTCATGAGATGTATGTTGTCTCTCCTCTAGTGGTATCATGTGAACATCAACTACATGACACTTCACCATTGTTTGGTCCTAGAGGAAGGCATTGGGAAGTAATAAGTAGATGATGGGTTGCTAGAGTGCCAGAAGCTTAAACCCTAGTATATGCGTTGCTTCGTAAGGGGCTGATTTGGATCGATATGTTTCATCTATGGTTAGGTTTACCTTAATACTTTTGTTGGAGTTGCGGATGCTTGCAAGAGGGATTAATCATAAGTGGGATGCTTGTCCAAGGAATGGAAGTACCCAAGCACCGGTCCTCCCACATATCAAATTATCAAATTACCAAACGCGAATCATATGAGCGTGATGAAAACTAGCTTGACGATGACTCCCATGTGTCCTCGGGAGTGCTTTCCTTTATATAAGAGTTTGTCCATGCTTGTCCTTTGCTACAAAAAGGATTGGGCCATCTTGCTGCACCTTATTTACTTTTGTTACTTGTTACCCGTTACGAATTACCTTATCACAAAACTATCTGTTACCGACAATTTCAGTGCTTGCAGAGAATACCTTACTGAAAACTGCTTATCATTTCCTTCTGCTCCTCATTGGGTTCGACACTCTTACTTATCAAAAGGACTATGATAGATCCCCTATACTTGTGGGTCATCTAGACTCTTTTCTGGCGTCGTTGTCGGGGTGTGAAGCGCCTTTGGTAGGTGGAATTTGGTAAGGAAAAATTTATATAGTGTGCTGAAATTTGCTGTCACTTTTTACAATGGAACATAATCCTTTGAGAGGCTTGTTCGGGGTATCTTGACCCCGACCAGTAGAGAAAAGAGTTGCTCCTCAACCTACTGAAGCTACTGAAAATGTTTACTTTGAAATTCCTTCGGGTATGATTGAGAAACCGCTAGCTAATCCTTTCACAGGTGATGGAACATTACATCCCGGTTTGCACCTAATCTATGTGGATGAAGTTTCTGGATTATTTAAGCTTGCAGGTATGCCCGAGGATGTTATCAAGAAGAAGGTCTTCCCTTTATCTTTGAAGGTAAAGGCATTGACATGGTTGAGACTATTCGATGATATGGGATCATTGAACTACAACCGATTGAAACTGGAATTTCATCAGCAGTTTTATCCTATGTATCTTGTTCATCATGATCGTAATTATATATATATATATATAATTTTTTGCCTTGCTAAGGAGAAAGCATCGCTCAAGCTTGGGGGAGGCTTAAGTCAATGTTATATTCATTCCCCAATCATGAGCTCTCAAGAGAAATTATTATTCAAAATTTTTATGCTAGACTTTCTCTCAATAATCGCTCCATGCTCGATACTTCTTGTACTGGATCTTTTATGATGAAGACTATTGAATTCATATGGGATTTACTAGAGAGAATTAAACGCAACTCTGAAGATTGGGATCTCGACGAAGGTAAGGAGTCAGGTATAACACCCAAGTTTGATTGTGCTAAATCTTTTATGGATACCGATGCCTTTCGTGAATTAAGCACTAAATATGGAATTGACTCTCAGATAGTAGCTTCCTTCTGTGAATCCTTTGCTACTAATGTTGATCTCCCTAAGGAGAAGTGGTTTAAATATAATCCTCCCATTGAAGTAAAATTAGTTGCATCTATTAAAGTTGAAGAAAATACTATCACTAATAATGTTGATCCTGTTGTTCCTACTTCTTATATTGAGAAACCACCTTTCCTATTAGAATAAAGGATCATGCTAAAGCTTCAATTGTGGTTCATAAGAGTAAAACTAGAACACCTACACCCTGTGAGAAAATTAAAGTTGAACCTAGTATTGCTATGGTTAAATATATCTTGGCCGATAATATTGATGGGCATGTCATTTACTTTTGTGATGAAGGTTCTAGAATTGCTAGACCCAATACCAAAAATAAACATAGACCTGTTGTAGGCATGCCTGCTATTTCTGTTAAAATAGGAGATCATTGCTATCATGGCTTATGTGATATGGGTGCTAGTGCAAGCGCAATACCTCATTCCTTATACAAAGAAATTATGCATGATATTGCACCTGCCGTGATAGAGGAAATTGATGTTACAACTAAGCTTGCCAATAGAGACACTATTTCACCAGTTGGGATTGATAGAGATGTCGAAGTCTTGTGTGGGAAAGTTAAATATCCTGCAGATTTTCTTGTTCTTGGTTCCCCACAAGATAACTTTTGTCCCATTATATTTGGTAGACCCTTCATGAATACTGTTAATGCTAAGATAGACTGCAAAAAGGATGTAGTTACTATTGGTTTGGGAGATATGTCTCATGAGTTTAATTTTGCTAAATTTCATAGACAACCCCATGATAAAGAATTGCCTAATAAATATGAAATTATTGGTCTTGCTTCTATTGTCGTGCCTCCTAGTGATCCTTTAGAACAATATTTGCTCGACCATGAAAATGATATGTTTATGAATGAAAGAAGGGAAATAGATGAAGTATTCTTTAAACAGGGACCTATTTTGAAACACAACTTGCCTGTTGAAATTTTAGGCGATCATCCTCCACCCAAGGGTGATCCCGTGTTTGAGCTTAAACCTTTGCCTGATACTCTTAAACATGCATTTCTTGATGAGAAAGAGATATATCATGTTATTATTATTGCTAACCTTTCAGAGCGTGAAGAAAATAAATTATTGAAAACTCTGAAGACACATCATGCAGCTATTGGATATACTCTTGATGATCTTAAGGGCATTAGTCCCACTCTATGCCAGCACATAATAAAATTGGAGAAATACGCGAAACCGGTTGTTGATCGCCAACGATGGTTAAATCCTAAGATGAAAGAAGTGGTAAGAAAAGAAATACTTAAGCTTCTGGAGGCAGGTATAATTTATAATGTTGCTGATAGTCAGTGGGTAAGTCATGTCCATTGTGTCCCTAAGAAGGGAGGTATCACTGTTGTTCCTATTGATAAAGATGAATTGATCCCATAAAGAATTGTTACAGGTTATAGAATGGTAATTGATTTCCGCAAATTAAATAAAGCTACTAAAAAGGATCATTACCCACTACCTTTTATTGATCAAATGCTAGAAAGATTATCCAAACATACACATTTTTGCTTTCTAGATGGTTATTCTGGTTTCTCTCAAATACCTGGGTGAAAAGAGGATCAATAAAAGACAACTTTTACTTGCCCTTTTGGTAACTTTGCTTATAGACGTATGCCGTTTGGTTTATGTAATGCACATGCTACCTTTTAAAGATGTATGACTGCTATATTCTCTAACTTTTGTGAAAAGGTTGTTGAGGTTTTCATGGATGATTTCTCCGTATATGGGACTTCTTCTGATGATCTTTTAAGGAACCTTGATCGAGTTTTGCAGAGATGTGAAGAAACTAATCTTGTCTTGAATTGGGAGAAGTGCCACTTTACGGTTAATGAAGGTATTGTCTTGGGGCATAAAATTTCTGAAAGAGGTATTGAAGTTGATAAAGCTAAGGTTGATGCTATTGAAAAGATGTCGTGTCCTAAGGACATTAAAGGTATAAGAAGTTTCCTTGGTCATGTCAGTTTTTATAGTAGGTTCATTAAGGACTTCTCTAAAATTTCCAGTCCTCTGACTAATCTCTTACAAAAAGATGTTCCTTTTGTCTTTGATGATGATTGTGTAGAAGCATTTGAAATACTTAAGAAAGCTTTGATTTCTGCACCTATTGTTCAGCCTCCTAATTGGAATTTACCCTTTGAAATCATGTGTGATTCTAGTGATTATGCTGTAGGGGCTGTTCTTGGACAAAGAGTTGATAAGAAATTAAATGTCATCCAATATGCAAGTAAAACTCTAGACAGTGTCCAAAGAAATTATGCTACTACCGAAAAAGAATTTTTAGCAGTTGTATTTGCTTGTGATAAGTTCAGACCTTATATTGTTGATTCTAATGTAACTGTTCACACTGATCATGCTGCTATTAAATATCTTATGGAAAAGAAAGATGCTAAACCTAGACTTATTAGATGGGTTCTCTTACTACAAGAATTTGATTTGCATATTATTGATAGAAAGGGAGTTATGAACCCCGTTGCAGATAACTTGTCTAGGTTAGAGAATGTTCTTGATGACCCACTACCTATTGATGATAGCTTTCTTGATGAACAACTAGCTGTCACAAATGCTTCTCGTACTACTCCATGGCATGCTGATTATGCTAATTACATTGTTGCTAAATTTATACCAGCTAGTTTCACATACTAGCAAAAGAAAAAGTTCTTCTATGATTTAAGGCATTACTTTTGGGATGACCCACATCTTTATAACAAAGGAGTAGATGGTGTTATTAGACGTTGTGTACCTGAGCATGAACAGGAACAGATCCTACGCAAGTGTCACTCCGAGGCTTATGGAGGACATCATGTTGGAGATAGAACTGCACATAAGGTATTGCAATTCGGTTTTTATTGGCCTACTCTCTTCAAGGATGAACGAGAGTTTGTCTTGTCTTGTGATGAATGTCAAAGAATTTGTAATAATAGTAGACACCAAGAAATGCCTATGAATTATTCACTTGTTATTGAACCACTTGATGTTTGGGGATTTGATTATATGGGACCGTTTCCTTCCTCTAATGGGTATACACATATTTTAGTTGCTGTTGATTATGTTACTAAGTGGGTAGAAGCTATTCCAACTAGTAGTGTTGATCATAACACCTCTATTAAGATGCTTAAAGAAGTTATTTTTCCGAGGTTTGGAGACCCTAGATACTTAATGACTAATGGTGGTTCACATTTTATTCATGGTGCTTTTCGTAAAATGCTTGCTAAGTATGATGTTAATCATAGAATTGCATCTCCGTATCACCCACAGTCTAGTGGTCAAGTGGAATTAAGTAATAGAGAGCTTAAATTGATTTTGCAAAAGACTGTTAATAGATCTAGAAAGAATTGGTCCAAGAAACTTGATGATGCATTATGGGCCTATAGAACTACATAAAAAAATCCTATGGGTATGTCTCCATACAAAATGGTTTATGGTAAAGCATGTCACTTACCTCTTGAACTAGAACATAAGGCATATTGGGCCATTAAGAGCTCAGTTATGATTTCAAACTTGCCGGTGAGAAGAGGCTTTTTGACATTAGCTCACTTGATGAATGGAGAACCCAGGCCTATGAGAATGACAAATTGTTTAAAGAAAAAGTTAAAAGATGGCATGACAAAAGGATACAAAGACGTGAGTTTAATGTAGGTGATTGTGTATTGTTATACCACTCTCGTTTAAGATATTTTGCAGGAAAACTCCTCTCTAAATTGGAAGGTCCTTACGTCATTGAGGAGGTCTATTGTTCTGGTGCAATAAAAATCAACAACTTCGAAGGCACGAATCCGAGGGTGGTGAACGTCCAAAGAATCAAACATTATATCTCAGGTAATCCCATAAATGTTGAAACTAATTAATGTTATTGAAAACGTAACCCCGGAGGAATACATAAGGGACACTTTCCAGAATGTTTCAGACTCCGAAAGGGAAGAGATATATGGTACAGTAAGTAAACCGACTCCAAAACAGTTCTAGTAGCAATTTTTCTCTGTTTTGCAATATTTAAGAAAATAGGAAAATAAGAAGTAGTCCAGGAAGGACACGAGGCATCCACGAGGGTGGAGGGCGCGCCCTACCCCCCTGGGCGCTCCCCCCTGCCTCGTGGGCACCTCATGTGCTCTTCGGACTCCGTTTTTTTGCGTGATACTTCTTTTGGTCGGTAAAAATTCATTATATAATCCCCCGAAGGTTTTGACCATCGTATCACGCAAATATCTTCTGTCTTTGTTTCGAGCTGTTTTTCTGACAGATCTAGATCGCCATGGCGTCTTCAAGTGCCCCCAAGGACAAGTTCTTCGAGAAGGTCATCAACCCCTACCTCGCGGAGGTGCTGCAACACCCTCAAACTATTGAGATGCGTGAGGGGTTGCTGCACATCCGCGATGTTGAGGGACCAAGGAGGATCGGAAGCGTGGAGACAAGACTCGAAGCAATGGATCAAGAAGTTTTCAAGTGCCAGGAGATGGTGGAATGTGGACTAGACACCAACCACATAATGATCACGGAGTTCACCAACACCGCCAAGCTAGATGCTAGAAACATCAGAGAGACCATCTTCAAGCTTCACGAGAAAATCGAGCATCTCCAAGCCCAGATCTATGACCTGCAAAACCAAAACTATGAGTATGAATATAGATTCAAGATGATGAGTTTTGCTGCAGATTTGAGGATTCAGGAGACTCGATCATCCTTCTATGATGGTGAGCCTATGCCTTGGAATATGGACGACAAGCCTACATCATCAACAACTCCATCATCACCACCTCCGAGGAAGGAGACATAAACACATGGGTATGGGCACTCCCCTTGGCAACTGCCAATCTTGGGGGAGTGCCCCGGTATCGTATTTACCATCACAGTTTTATCTTTACCGTTTTTCTTAGTTCGGTCCTTTTGGTAATATCTTGATATAGTACAATAAAGTTTTAGTATGATCTCGTTTTGAGTTGTTGCTTTATGATCCTTTTATGTAATCAAGTCCGTGAGCTATATATAATAAATATTAGTGTTGAGTCAAGGGCTTGATTATCTTGCTATGATCTTGAGGGAATAAAAATAAAAGAGAAAGAATAAAAAGAAATAAAGAGATCATATGGATCTTATGAAGAGTAATGACTTCACATATAAAGAGTGTGATGAATAAAAATTGTTGAGAGTTGACAAGCATAGTTTTGGTCATCGTTGCAATTAATAGGAAGTAATAAAGAAAGAGAGGTTTTCACATATGAATATACTATTTAGGACATCTTTTATGATTGTGAGCACTCATTAAAATATGACATGCTAAAAAGTTGATGTTGGACAAGCAACGCCCGGCTTCCCGCCTTGGCATTAATGCTCGTGCCCTCCGTATCCGCCACCTACCCTCCTTGAGGCATGGGGGACACGTGGCGGGCGGGCCAAGATTAAGAAGGCAAGTAGAACGACCGTTTCCCGCCCCGTGATCATGGGGCGCGGGCGCCATGATGGCCGCGACCCAAGTCCACTTTGTAAATGAGCCACGCCCCTGTGGCTTCCTCTTTTTTATGGGGAAGACACGGGCCGCCTCTTTACTATAACCCACGAGATGACACAAGCGTGCTGCGGCTGTCCCACGCACGACCCCCACGTCACGCACTCAATACGGGTCGTGGGGAAGCGCAACTAGCAAAGAAGTTACTCCGGATAAAACTCTGCCACGCTTGCCCGCGCACCGTTCTGGCCTAAGCCAACAACGCTTTGTGCTTATGTGTGGCCGAGGACCGGGGGCTCCTGTCGGTGTACAAAAGTAGCGGCCTTTCTGAACCCCTTTACTTGTGCACGGGCAGTCATAGCCACACCTGCGGCATTGCTTGGCGGGGCAGACGGAGAAAAGGTACAAGGCTACCAAGGTAGTACTCAAGCCAGAGGCGCGAAGAGCAAAAGGACAAGATTCACAGCCCTAGCTCAACCCCTGTTGTCGTGGGTTTGTCATGGCAGATGTCCTCGTGAAAGGACTTAGTCGTGGAGCCATCGCTATGCGTTAGCTTAAAGGGGTTAAACCGGACAAGGGGACACGAGGGGTTTTATACTAGTTCGGCCCCTTCGATGAAGCTAAAAGCCTACGCCTAGTTGTGATTGGTATTGCTAGGGTTTCGATGACCAGGGAGTGAATCCTCTTTGCCTGGCTCTCGAGTTGTTGTCTGTTGTCCTCAAACCGCCGCCAGGTCGTCCCTTTATATACATATGTTGACGCCCATCGGTTTACAGAGTCCCGAGGCCGGGTCATAGAGGTGTCCGGCCCGGTCTCTATTCCTCTAACTTACAATACCAGTTTATACGATAAGGTCGGTTCACATCTACAGGCTTTAACCCGCCTTTGGGCCTTGGGTCTTCGTAAAGCGCCACCATCTTTATATCTTCATGGGCTTCTATCTTCATGGAGCTAACCCGGCCACTCCTAGCCGGTTTACCTCCAATAACCATATCCCCAACATTAGGACCCAGATTGATTTGAACTTGTTTATGTCAATCTTCAATACTTAGAAAAAATCTTGCCCTGGCACCTTCGTATAAATCTAGTAAATCGCCATGACATCATCCTTAAAATCTGCAGTAAATTGTTATGACGTCATCTACCCATTGAAGCCAAAGATACCCTTCATTAATGAACGTTCAACCCTCGAGGCGACATCCTTATTACTATCTATTTCTAGCTCCTCGATTTACGCACATGTCGCTTATCGGTACACCTTATAAATAGGACCATGGGCCCTTCTCTTTTCCCCTTCGTCTCCTTCACCTCTTCTTCCTCCTTGCGAAATCTCTGTCCTTGAGCGCCGCCGCCACCACCGAGCTTTTCCTCCATATCTCATCCGGCCACTGCATCAACCTGATTGCGCCAGAAAGCTGCGGCGTTCCTACGTTGCTTCATCCTCTGTAAGTCTTTCCCTTTCCCCCTTTGTAGATCTATTTAGGGCTCCCTCGTTCATCGCATTTCATCAAAGTTCATCAGGGTTTCAGTGAGGATCTGTTCCTCCTTATCTATGGATAAAAATCTTCAAGCTTGATATTTTGCTGGTAATGGCTTACTTTTCGCTACCACAACAAACCTTTTGTACGTGAAAAACTGATCTGAACCATTACGAATTGCTTTGGGTCCAACCCTTTTAGGTCAAAATATTTTTGCTTTCATGTCTTTCAGTAGATCCAAAATTTTCATGTCCCCTTGTGGAGCCTGTTTCACCTTACTTAGTCATTTTTATCTTGCATTTGTATCCTCTTTACCACATAAGCGGTTTATCTTTGTAAGAGCAACCTATCACATACCATTAGTCCCCGGGTAAACCGGCAAACCCTTTACATCCGTTGTTATAATCCGGTTTAACAACATGTGTATATCTTTGTTCTGATATGACCTTGTCATTTATTATTGTATCAGCCTCCGGTTTACGCAATTTCATATAGCTGTATAGGATTTGTAAACCGGTGTTTCCTTTTCAGCTTTTCGTTTGTAATGGACAAACAATTTTATGCTTGCAACTGGGCTCCTTCCCGGGTTACCGAAGAACAGTTGAATGGAATGGTCAATATTGGCACCTTGCCCAAAAAACTAAGATTCGGTGGCGAGCTCCAGGAACAGAGAATCCTCCTACCTTGAGCCAGGGTGAGATAGTGATCTTTGTCGACCACATAGGCCATGGTTTCAAACCGTCCGAGTCGAAATTTTTCTGGGATGTTCTTGCCAGTTTCCAACTCCATCCTCAAGATATTGGACCCAACTCGGTGTCCAATTTATGCAACTTCCAAGTCTTCTGCGAAGTGTACTTACAAGAAGAACCAACTGCTGAGCTGTTCCAGGATTTTTTTTCATTTGAACTGGCGCACCGAATTTTTAAACAGTCCCAACACTGAACTTGGCGGCGTCTCTATTCAAAAGCGGAAAGAAGCTGAATTCCCTCATGCCAAGCCGCACAATCATCCTAAGGACTGGAACCAGACTTGGTTCTACAGTAAGGATACCTCTCCTGAAGATGAAAACCCTCTACCAGGCTGTCATGACCACTGGCTTTCCAACACTCATCCATTGCCGCAACGTTTAAGTTCTGCGGAACGGGCCGCATATGCCCCTCAACTCGCCAAGCTCCGAGCCTTTATGGCCAATGGTTTATCGGGCGTCGACTTTGCGTGTTTTTGAATATCTTGGAGCATCTTGCCATTAAGCTCCCGCTCCAGTTTAATGTGTGAGTACACCGGTGAAGTAGAAGACCCCCAACACCACATCAACATTCAGTTAACCGACGAAGAGGTCATTGAGGTGTTAAGAAAATTTTGAATAAATGGGAATCTGTTTGTCGCCGAAGCGGTTTGAACCCCTTCTACACAAAAAACAAACCGCCTGCTGTAAGTACTATCCTTCCTTTTTATCTTTGACATCTTTTTAAATTGTTCAACCTATAAACATTCTTCTATTTGTTTATAAACAGGGTGATGATTCATTCTTGAAGAGGAAACCCGCAGATAAAGCAGCGAAGCCATCTCGCCCCAAAACTAAAGCCGTCAAGAAAACCTCAAAGCGGAAAACAGCTGACTGGATCAACATGGAACTTGATGAAGATGCAGATGAACCGGAAGTTGAGGTAGAACTTGACTCACTTGGCTCCCTTTTCATGCACCTCACTAACAATGATCTTTATCAGGAGGACGTGGAAGGCAGCCAGGCTGATGACGTAGAGGTAATTACCCTTTCCTCCAGTTCAGACTCTATGCCAACACAAAAAACCGTCAAGCGGTCCGGAAAGTAAGCTTTTCTTCTCCTCTTGCTTACTTGGATCCAACATTTATTTTCAAGACACAGCAGCACGAGGCTCACCGAACAACCCGGCACAGCGGCCAACAGGTCACTTCGGCCGGTTTACCTGACACCCCGGTTCGGAAGGGCCGATCTGAGGTCTCCCCCACTTCTGACAATTCTTATCCCAAGGCAGGTTATTTCCAACAACCTCTTAATCCGCCCGATTCAAATTATCAGGTGACACCTCCCTCATCCTCCGACGAGTCAACAGTGACCCAACTCCCTCCTCTCAAAACTATAGCTGGGTAAGTACTCAAACCCTTTCTTCAAATGTTTGCATATCTTGAATAGTATGCTTAATTTTCATTTTTTGTTTGCAGAGCCAAAGCCAGACCAAGCAAAAAAGCTCGGGTGAACAATCCGTCTGAAGACCAGGTGGCTCTTGAACAGGGGCAGACAGGTGAACCGGACCAAACTGGTGAACCGGAGGGTCCTCATCCTGAAGCTACCTTTGATGAGCCACCCCCTCAAAATCAGAATATCGACGAACAAACCGAAGCTGACCCTGCTATTCCTGATACTGAACCGGCAGCTCCAATCCGGGCTAGTCCGGTGAGAGTTACTGGCACTCCACCATCACCCGTAAAAACTACTGGAGGCCAAGGAGATGACGTTATTATTACTGGCATGGGCCACATCTCTCCTGGCCATCCTGTAATCTTGGCCAAACATAATGCCAAAGAAGAGCGTGCTGCCAAGGAGAAGGGTAAATGGAGCACCGATTTGTCAAGTTCTGTTCATCTAAGCGCTGAAGAACCCCACTCCGGTTTTTTAAACCGCCTACAGTCAAACTGTGATTATGAAGCCGGTTTGGTGAACTTGATGAAGGAAGGCTATGAGGTATTTTCATCTCTGAGGGAGTCCTGGATTGGCGGGTATTCGGACAGCCGGATTATATCCTTTGGCCGGACTGTTGGACTATGAATACAAGATTCAAATAATGATAGATAAGGTATTACAAGTAATGATAGATAAGGTATTACTTACCTTTGTTATCCTCGAGCTGCCTCTTGGCAAGGCCGAGTTCTTTCTCGGACTGCTCGAGGTTCTGTTTCAGTGCGGGGACCTCCGCAGTTAGTGCGGCAGAGGTCAGCAGCGAAGCCTGCATACACATATAGACATACTTGTATTAGACTCCTGCAGATATTATTTGATCCCCTATTTGGCTTTTCTTTGTGAACACCAAATAGAGCATCAGGGGATACTGTCTATGCGGTAATATTTTCTTATATTTTAAATACTTACCTCAAAGCCTGTTAGAAGGCTGGCACAGGCTTCAGTCAGTCCGCTCTTGGCGGACTGAACCTTCTTGATCACCACACTCATAATAGTTCGGCGCTCTTCGTTGATGGAAGCACCGGGAAGCACTCCCAGCAGGTTGTCTGGTGCCTCTGGATAGACAAAGGTCACCAGCACGGGCGGCTTGCCCCTCCTGGCAGGGGGCCGCCTGCCGGAGTCCGGGACCACTGAAGGTTCTGGCGCGGTATTCGGCTGAGGGCCAAACTTGGAGCCCTAGGGAGGCTTGCTCCCTTTGCGCCTGGAGTCCGGAAGGTCGTGTTGAGGCGCCTCCAGGGCTACCTCCCCTCGGTTCGGCGCCCCTTGAGACAATACCTCGACATTGTCCGTAGGGCGAGGAGATGAGGCGGTTGGAAGTGACTCGCTGTTCATATCCGGCGAGTCAAAGGAACCGTCCAACGAGGATACGTCGATGCGGGCTCGAGGCGGACTTCATGATCATATTCGACGTTAGGAGAAGTAGTGCAATAAAAGTATGCTATAAGTTACTCTGGTATCCGAATACTTACGACTTCACCAGGGGCTTGGCCCTGAGTGACCACTTGTCTTCGCTGCCGGCGGCGGTGGTGGAATAGTCCGGAAGGAGAGTCATTTCCTTCTTGGATCCTCCGGCCTCCCCGGTTGGGGCAGCCTTCCTTTTCCTGTCTCCCTCGGCTGGACGGGGAGAACCGTCATCTTCCTCCTCCTCGTTTTCATGGGAGGAGTGCGTCTCAGAGTTATCGGATGATGAGTCCGATACTACCTTGCGCCGGGAACTCTTTCGGGTTCCCATGGCCTTCTTCTTGATCTTCTTCTCTGGCACCTCATAAGGAGCCGGAGTCCGCATCTCCGTCAGAAGAGCATCTTCAGGGTCTTCGGGCAGAGGGGCCAGACAGTCAATCTCCTCTGATGTCTCCACCCTGTCCTATTAAAGGTATGGGAGCTCAGACCCCGCACATGGTTAAACTATGGAAAATAAGTACCCTACGAGGTGTACAAAACTTACCGGATTTGCAGGACGCGTCGCGCTTAGCCCGCGGTCCTCGGTAAGGGGAGGGGGGACCTCGGCGCCCTTGAACAGCAACTTCCAGACGTCCTTATGCATCGTGTCAAAGAGCTCGCGTAGAGTCTGGTGCTGGGCCGGGTCGAACTCCCATAAGTTGAAAGCCCATCGTTGACACAGGAGGATCCGGCGGAAGAGCATGACCTGGACTATGTTGACAAGCTTGAGTTTCTTGCCTATCATGTTCCGGATACACTTCTGGAGTCCGTCCAGCTCCACCGATGAGCCCCAGGACAGGCCTTTCTCCTTCCAGGAAGTGAGCCTTGTGGGGATTCCGGATCGAAACTCGGGGGCCGCCACCCAGTTGGTGTCGCGTGGCTCGGTGATGTAGAACCACCCCAATTGCCACCCCTTTATGGTCTCCACATAGGAGCCCTCGAGCCATGTAACGTTGGGCATTTTGCCCACCATGGCTCCGCCGCATTCCTCTTGTTGGCCGCCTACTACCTTCGGTTTGACATTGAAGGTCTTCATCCACAGGCCGAAGTGGGGCCGGACGCGGAGGAAAGCCTCGCACACGATGATGAACGCCGAGATGTTGAGGATGAAATTCGGGGCTAGATCATGGAAGTCCAGCCCATAATAGAACATAAGGCCGCGGACGAATGGATGGAGGGGAAACCCCAGTCCGTGGACGAAGTGGGTGAGGAAAACCACCCTTTCGTAAGGTTCCGGGTTAGGGACGATCTGCCCCGCGGCTAGCAGCCGGCACGCAATATCCGCGGCTAAGTATCCGGCCCCGCGCAGCTTTTTGATGTCTCCCTCCGTAACGAAGGAGACCATCCACTTGCCTCCCGCGCCGGACATGTTTGGAGAGGGTTGAGGAGAAGATTGTGGACTTGGGCGCTGGAGCTCGAGTGCGCGAGAATGGATGAGCAAGGAGGAAGAAGGCCTGGGTAGAAAAAGTTGAACCCTTATCCCTTTATAAGGGCGGACGAAAGTTGCGCCCCACTAGCCTGGTAAAACTCGCTTATCCCCCAAGCGCCATAATTGATGGCGCGTTTGGGTTACCCATGTCCGTACTGATGGGAATCCCGTAATAAGGGGACACAATCTCTGCTTCGACAAGACGTGCCAAGGAAACTGGCTCACGAAGCACGCTGAGGTTGGTTGTGAAAAACGATTTGAATGGTGACCTAGCAGTGGTGTGATGTCACACTATGGAATGCGTCGGCAGATTAGATTTTTGAAAATATTATTCTCTCTACGGTTGTATGTGGAACTTGTTTTGAAGAGCCGGACACGATCCTCGTGTTCAAAATCTTCTATGAAGTATTCGGAGGAGGAACCCGCCTTGCAATGCCGAAGACAATCTACGCGCCGGACTCATCGTCATTGAAGCCTGGTTCAGGGCTACTGAGGGAGTCCTGGATTGGGGGGTATCCGGACAGCCGGATTATATCCTTTGGCCGGACTGTTGGACTATGAAGATACAAGATTGAAGACTTTGTCCCGTGTTTGGATGGGACTCTCCTTGGCGAGGAAGGCAAGCTTGGCAATATGGATATGTAGATCTCCTTCCTTGTAACCGACTCTGTGTAACCCTAGCCCCCTCCGGTGTCTATATAAACCAGAGGGTTTAGTCCGTAGGACCAACAACAACAATCATACCATAGGCTAGCTTCTAGGGTTTAGCCTCTTCGATCTCGTGGTAGATCAACTCTTGTAATACTCATATCATCAAGATCAATCAAGAAGTAGTAGGGTTTTACCTCCATCGAGAGGGCCCGAACCTGGGTAAAAACATCGTGTCCCCCGTCTCCTGTTACCGTCCACCTAGACGCACAGTTTGGGACCCCCTACCCGAGATCCGCTGGTTTTGACACCGATAATCTCCTTTCATTTTCTTGATTCCAAAGTCTGAACATCAGCCCAAGTAGCCCTCAAGGGTCGTTTTATGATGCTAATCTTAAACCGGGACTTCGTAATACCTTAATCCTTACATGCTGATTCTCAATATGTCAAGTCCTCAGTAAAAACAAAACCGATACTTTATCAGTGTAGTTATGTAGCTTTCATTGGTGTAGCCCCCAAGGGCCAGTTTAGCTTTGCGAGATAACCCGGGTCTTGAATCCATGCATCCATTTCAAACAGATGTACATTAGCCCCCAAGTGTTAAGGATAATGCTTGCATTGTACTTGAGACTTGTGAAAGACTTGTTGATAATAGAGCAAATAGGCATTAGCCCCCAAGTACGAAGTGCATAACTTGTTATACACTTAGTACTTAGAAAATACATATCCTGTTGTTGACATATCTTCACCTTTGCAGGCCGATCTAAGTAATAGGGATGCTCGAACCGCTGATCTTCAAGAGAACATGAAGTCCCAACAAGCAGAGGCTTCAAAAGAAAAGGAGGAGCTGACCAATGCCCTGGCAGCTATGGAGAAGTTAAAAGAGTCTTTTAACAAGGAGCGTGCTGACTGGGAAGTCGAAAAGGCCAGTTTAACCAAGAAAGCCGAAGACGCAGAAGCACCCCTGAAGCCAGTTGTAGACGAACTGACCGGTTTAATGCAGCAGATCGACGCCATGACGTCCTCCGTGTTCGGTAAGTACCTCCTTATGCTGTTTGTCCGATTCATGAGATCTTATCATTTACCAGTTTGCTGATACTAAACCATGACAGGCACTCGTATTGCTCATCTAGGCGCTGATATGCGGATGAACCTTAAAGCGGCTTACACCTTAATAGAATAGCTATACTTTGGATCCCAGCGTGCTATTTTCCGTGCAGCCTACAACAAGCCGGCGCCATCACTGATAAAAGAAACCCTTGAGAAGTTGGCCATGCTACCAGCCCGGATTACCGAACTAAAAAAGGCAGTCGCAAGATCAGGAGCGCTGACTGCACTAATCCGGGCCAAGGCATGGATTCCGGATCTTGAAGAGGATGACATCATTAAAGGCTATCCAGGTGTGAAGGAGGATGGTTCAAACTTCAACAATGATGATCTCCGAAGGCTGACAAAGGAGATGCGGCCAATAGCCAGCAAACTGGCAGAGGACACAGACTTATCTCATTTCCAGCCGACTTACGACGCTGAAGGAAAGAGACAACCTGCCGTAATCCATGAAGTCGAAGAACTTGTGCCTCCAATCCTTAAGCATACTTATGCTCCTGACATTAACACCTCCAGCCTTATCCATGAAGAAGCTGTGTTTCAAGCTTTAACCAGAATCGATTGGTCAATGGTTGATTTCCAGCGTCTGGGGAGGGATGAACAAGAGGTGATTGCATCAAATGACCCTCAATTGTCAAGCCGTCCCGATGAAGCATCTTAAACCAGCAGCCGGTTTATCAGCTTTTGTGTGCCACTGCTTGAAGCAATTATTCAATTGGAGCCGTTTTGAAGCTTCTTATAATAGGATAGCAGAAACACCTTTATCTGCCATGCCATCGAGCATGCTTTGTGTTGCTGGATATTGTGAAAACTTGCTCCACTTTTGGAATCTATTTGTGCATAATCCTTTATGTTCCTGCATATAAGAACTAGAAAGCGTCCGAGTGGTTTACCAGTAGACGGGTCATGATGCCCAAAAGCCATACATAACTTGGATGGATATCCAAGGATTTATTTAAGACAGATAATATAAATACTATCTGTGACATACCTCATTTAGCTGACCAACTGCTTGTATGATAAAGGTGAAGAACACCAGTCCATAGCATTGTCAATTCATTGTCCTTTTGTCGGTTCATATAGAAACCATTTAGAGCTATAAGAGCTGCATAACACTGGTGATATATAATCAAAAACCAGACCGGAAGAATATTCTACCGATGTAAAACTGATCATGTACTGAAAACTAAGTGTTGAAAGGCATGCCTTGGCCCGGATTAGTGCGGTCAGCGCTCCTGCTCATAAAGAAACACCGGTTTATCAAAAAAAATTATAAATCCCTTATCATAAAAAATCACAAAACATATACAAGGCTTTTCATGGGCTGCCAGGCCCTAAACCGAGGCTTTTCATGGGCTGCCAGGCCGCTGAGTTAAACCGTTCTGCAAAGCCTGTTAAGATGGACCTCAGTCTTTAACCAATCACTGTTTTAACTTTGACAAGTTCAGGGTCCATGGGAGTGACTTGTCAAACGTTCGATGGGTCATACCAGGTTTACCTGGACGGAGTGGCTTACTTAAGGAGGCCGGATAACCTGGGGTTTTAGGTGAATACACCTGGCTGCCAAGCCTGGCTTGATAGCCTATTACAAGGGTTCAAGCTCATTGTTCTTTGAAAAGCAAAGAGCCCCCAAGTAATATGTGAGCTATGCTTAGTGGTTACCTATGTTTGAACTGTGCTTAATGCAACAGATTCTCTTTGGCTCCACATAATTTCCTTTTGTTTAAAACCTATCAAGAGGTGTAGCTATGGTGTGAAAACAACCAATCCCCCTAGTGATATCCCTTTTTGATTTTAAACCGGTCAAGAGTTGTAGCTATGGTTCAGATATGACCAAGCCCCCTAGTGACATCCCTTTTTTGGTTTTAAACCAATCAAGAGGTGTAACTATGGTTCAAATATCACCAAGCCCCCTAGTGATTTTCTTTATATCTGTGCGGCTGTAGAAGCCGGTTTAACAAAACTCTGCTTTGTCAGTAGAAGCTTTTTGTAGGCTCACATGATGTAAAAAGAACAGAGACCCCACTTTATTCGAGGCTCCTATTTATTATATAATATATACATTGTCATAAGTATGTACATAAGAAGAGCTTGTGGCTCAAGTATAGTAAGGCCAAAGAAGAGCTATATTCCACGGCCGCTTGGTCTCCTCCTCCGATTTACGTGAGTCTTTGTGTTCTCGAACATCAATGAGGTAGTATGACCCGTTGTGTAGATTCTTGCTGACCACAAAAGGTCCTTCCCAAGGTGGGGATAACTTGTGCATATCAGTCTGATCCTGGATGAGCCGGAGCACCAGATCGCCCTCTTGGAAGGTTCTGGTCTTAACCTGACGGTTGTGATAACATTGGAGATCTTGTTGATAAATCGCCGAACATGCTGCTGCGAGATCACGCTCCTCATCTAACAGGTCAAGTGAGTCATGACGTGCCGTCTCATTATCAGCTTCAATATAAGATACCACACGGGGCGAGTCGTGACGGGTGTAACTAGGAAGAACTGCCTTGGCTCATAACTCGGCGGGAGATGCAACCGGTATCTTCTTCTCATGACTTCCTCTCAGGCATTCTGATCCAGCCTAAGCCGGTATGCCTGAGCTTCCAACTCAGCCCGTTCCGTAGCCATCCTAGTGTTCTCTACTGCTAGGTCCGCTTTAGCCTGAGTTATCTGATCTTTCACCTTTGCGATCTCCACATTGTGCTGATCCCGGGCTGTTGCGTCCACCTCTGCAGCCATCAACGTTGCCAAAGCGTCGAACAAGTCAGTCAGAACTTGAGCTGGAGGTGGTGCAGAGCCCCCTGCTCCTCCCGGCGTGGCTGTTGCTGAACCAGAGAGCATTGCTGTGGCGGTTCATGAGTGGGGTGCTGATTGTGTACCGGCCATGAAGATAGCAACTCGGTTTGGCAGATCAAGGGGGCTGGAATACTGTTGCCATCAGAACCTCCGTTAATCCAGCCGTCCTGCAACTGATATAGCGATTCGGTTTCTCAAGTTGAAGACTCCTCGTCAGAACAGACAACGGTTTCTCCATCAGATGTCGGTCCATCCTCATATTCTGCTCCATGGATGACACCTACAAAAACATGCCTTGCTGTGGGCTGAACTGGGGAAGGGCTTGCATGCTGAGCCATCTCGATGATGTTGGTGCAGGTGTCTGGCTCAGGGCCCGGTTCGCTGATCTTGCCGATGAAGACGTGAATCCTACCAAAGGGGACCCGGTACCTGTATTCGATTGAACCGGCCTTGGGGCCCCATCCAGCGTCACCGATGTAGAGCTTGCCACGACGACTATTCAAGAACTCGAAACCATCGTATCCCTTGAGTCCATCAAAGCTGCCCTTCGAGAACTCGAAACCATCGTGCGATAGCCCCACGGTGGGCGCCAACTGTCATGGGTTTGTCACGGCAGATGTCCTCGTGAAAGGACATAGTGGTGGAGCCACCGCTACGGGTTAGCTTAAAGGGGTTAAACCGGACAAGGGGACACGAGGGGTTTTATACTAGTTCAGCCCCTTCGATGAAGGTAAAAGCCTACGTCTAGTTGTGATTGGTATTGCTAGGGTGAACTACTCCATCCTCATCATGGAGAGCGTCGGGATGATGAAGATGGCCACCGGAGAGGGATTGCCCCCTCCAGCAGGGTGCCAGAATTGGTCTAGATTGGTTTTAGTGGCTACAGAGGCTTGCGGCGGCGGAACTCCAAATCTAAGATCCTTTCTAGAAGTTTGGGTATATATAAGATTTGTTGGAGTCGGGAACAAGTCAGGGGGGTCCCTGAGGCGACCACGAGGTAGGGGAGCGGCCCCCACACTCGTGGGTGCCTCTGAACTCTTCTGGCTCATCTTCGGTACTCTGTGGGGTTCTTCTGGTCCAAAAATTATCGCCGTGAATTTTCAAGTCAATTGGACTCCGTTTGGTTTTCCTTTTCTGCAATACTCAAAAACAAGGAAAAAACAGAAACTAGCACTGGGCTCTAGCTTAATAGGTTAGTCCCAAAAATCATATAAAATAACATATAAAAATGCATATAAAACATTCTAGATGGATAATATAATAGCATGCAAGAATAAAAAATTATAGATACGTTGGAGACGTATCAGTTGCATGCCGTAGCCACAAACTCGAGCGGACCCGAGCTCCGGCCGCCGCTGCAGTGCTCGCCATAGGCGTTTCCGGCCACCCCAGGCCTGGAGACCACCACCATCTGACACGGTGCATCGCTAGCATCCTAGAGACCACCTCAGCGCATCGATCCGAGCCCCGTGGAGGATTTCCGAGCGTCTCCAGCATCTCGGGCTTTGCCGGCGGCTAAACGCCGGCGAGTTTGATCTGTTTTGACCACTAACAGACTCAGCTGAGTCACTGACATGTGGGCCAGTCCCCCCCAGGTTAATTAAGTTAACCACCAAATTAGCACTAACAACCACTGTTAGCTAGATGTGACACTAATGCGCAGGTCCCACCGGTCAGGTTTGACCTGGGCCGCCCAGTTGACCTGTTGACGTCACAGTGATGGAATGTTGATGCAGTAAATGTTTTCTGGATATTTAATAAATAGGAAATGATTTATGAATTTCTGAAAATACCCCAAACTTGAAAAAACCATAGAAATTAAACCGTAGCTCAGAATGAAATAATTTATATATGAAAATTTATCAGAAAAATCCAATCTATCCGTTGGTGCTGGTTTCATGCATGATAAAGCAACTTAACCTTGCTCTACAGAACAAAAAATGTTAATGCACTCTGGAAATTCATAGTTTGAATTTGAATTTGAACCTTTGGTTCAAATCAGCTCAAACCCTTCTGTTGCTAGCTGCATTAGCTCAAATCACATCATATTGCCATGTCACATTCATGCATCATATTGTTGCATTGCATTGATTGTGTTCCTTCTTTGTTTGTCGGTGTTGTTCCCCCTCAGTAGACGTTGTTTCGACGATGAGATCGATGTCACCGATGAAGAACTATACTATCTTCAGAAGTGCCAGGCAAGCAACCCCCCCCCCTTGTTCATTCCGATACAATCCCACTCTCTCGCTCCTGCTCTCATTTATTGCATTAGGACAACAATGATTCATTTATTACATGTTGTGGTAGTTGAACCCCTTTTCCTCTGCATGACCTGTCATTGCCACAATAAATAGATGAAACCCACTAGCATGATTAGGAGTTCTTTGAGCCCTAATGTGCCTATTCATTCATGCTTGTTTTTCATGCCTGCTACTGCTTAGAGTTGAGTCAGGTATGATTCATCAGGGATGAATTGGAATGGTGATGAACATGTCCTACTGTGTGTGAGCTAAGTGTGTGAACACGATTTGGTAAAGGTAGCGGTGAGAGGCCATGTAGGAGTACATGGTGGGTTGTCTCATTGAAACCATCCTCAGGAACTGAGTTTTGTGTTTGTGATCCATGAACAGCTACTACCACGCGTTGGGCCCAAAACCAATGGACCCTCTCGACTTATTAACCGCCCCTGTCCTCTGTCTGGGAGTTGCAAGTAGTTTCTGGTGTTTGTAATATGCTGGAGGCTGTGCGCAGTGCTGACCCGAGGGGTGGGTTGTGATGCAGTAGGCACGTGGCACGGTGTACCGGGACGCCCGTTTGGTGCCTCGGGAACCCTACACACATCATTCGGGGCCGTAGTGGAAACCTCGGCTGGACTCCCTGTGGATGGAACCTGAATAGGCGATAAACCTGGACTAGGGACTTGTGTGGTTAGTCAGGTTGTGGCCGACACCCTCGCTGGGCTTCCGCTTGAAGGTTGCTGAGTACATGTCATGTAAATGACGATAAGTGGTGAGAGCATGTGTGAAGAAGTACGCCCCTGTAGGGTTAACATCATCTATTCGAATAGCCGCGTCCGCGGTAAAGGACCTCTGGGTTGCCTATACATTTCATAGACAAGTGAAAGTGGATACTCTAAAATGCGCAAGATAAGCGTGAGTGCTATGGTTGGCGTTCTCATAGGGAGACGGGAGCGGATCCATAGTGGTGTATTGATATGGTGAATACGTGGACTCGTGTGCGCCACCTCAAAAGAGTTACTTGCAGTCGTAGTTTAGGATAGCCACCGAGTCAAAGCTGGCTTGCTGCAGTTAAACTCCACCACCCCCTTTGTTGATACTGATGCATATGTAAATAGTTTTGATGTAGGTCTTGCTGGGTACATTGTAGTCACATTTCCTTAATTTATGTTTTTGCAGAAAGACTTAAGTTTCACTAGTAGTTCTGCGTGGACTTCGACGTTTAGCTTGTTACCTCAGCTACGATCTTGTGCCCTCAGGAGGGTCTTGTAGATAGTCAGGCTTCTCAACCTTTTTCATTTGTAGTTGTCTGTACTCAAACAAGTTAAGCTTCCGCATGTGCTTATTGCTTGTATGACTTGAATAATGGGTCTTCAAACCCATGTTTGTAATATCTGGCTCCTCGGAGCCTAATGAATAAATACTTTGAGTCCTAGAGTTTTGTTGTGATGCCATGTTGTATTTGCACATATCGAGCATATTGTGTGTATGTTATTGAAGTGCTTGGTATGTGTGGGATCCGATAACCTAGTTGTTTATCATTGGTAGCCTCTCTTACCGGGAAATGTCTCCTAGTGCTTCCACTGAGCCATGGTAGCTTGCTACTCTCTGGAACACTTTGGCTAGCCGGCATGTGTCCTTCTTCGTTCCTGTGTCTGTCCCTTTGGGGAAATGTCATGCGTTGTTCCTTTAAGTCCTTGTAGCTTGCTACGACTTGCGTTCATACATTGATGACCGACACGTGCGTTGCTGCGTCATGTATGCCTATCCCTATAAGTTAGTGCCACTTTGGATACTAGCGACACTATCATATATGTGAGCCAAAAGGCGCAAACTGTCCCGGGCTAGGTAAGGTGGCACCCGTGGGAATACCGTGCGTGAGGCCACAAAGTGATATGATGTGTTACATGCTAGATTGGTGTGACTTAGGATCGGGGTCCTCACAGCTTTGGTATCAGAGCCTGACTGCCTGTAGGATTACCAAGCCAAACTAGTCGAAGTCGTGTCTAGAAATGCTTAAGTTAAGTAAGGGAATTGATTGTGGAAGGGAACGTAAGGCCATTCTTACTCCTTATACCTTATGCCCTTTTGATCTGAGTCAACCTCTTCTTTTCTATGGGGATTAAGAACTAGGATTCTCATCTTTCTATCAGGATCATGTGTTACTAATCTGTATACTTATATGATTGATGGTTTCAAGCCCCATTTCAGTTCCTACTACCTCTGTGTGTGTCAATTGATCTCAGAACCTTGATATTAGGATGTTAAGTGGTTATGCCACCATTTTGCAGGATTTCTCAAATCTTTGTGAGCATTTACAACCGTTATGTCGTCCGAGTCATCCTAGGTTTCTGAATAGTCTGATGCACTTGCAACTCCCTTTTTTCCATTCCTGATGTTTCTTTGCGCCAGTTTAACCACACTAATTAGTGAGTTGAGGTACCCTGTTGCCTCGACATATATGTTGGAGCTATTATTATGACCCTCGGTGTCTTAGAGGATCACCTAGTAATCTAACAATGATTTGTATCCCAAGTGTGATGATTTTGGCCATTATTCTCGAAAGCGTCATGTGATGCCATTTAGTTAGTAGGCATTCTATTTCTGGGTTCTTGAATCCAAAATTCACCCTACTTACTTCCTTTTGATAGTGTTGCTCATTCCTTTAGGATATTAGTAACCTTTGTGATAGTCCTTGAGGTCCGTGGTATTTCCTTCTTCCAAATACCATGAACTGCTTATGGCAGAAGTTCTTGAAGCAAAGGATCACAAAAAGAGTGCTCCTAATGAGTTCTCCATTGTGCTCGTGACTCTGTGAGTCCCACCTTTCTGCACGGGTTATCCGGAAGAAACATGTTGAATATATTCAACATGCTAACCGATGCATCTACAACTTAAAGGAATCATATGTTCCCTTGAGTTGTTCTCTTTAGTTGTATTCTAACCTCCATCTATCAATTGAGAGTCAAGAGTATGTGTGCATTCGTGTTCATTGATGCCTATTATTCTTGTAGTCCGTCAAGACATTCTATTCCGGAATGACTAGGAGAAACAAACTCCAATACCTCATCCATTTCGAGGATTAGTCAAAGTAGTTGTATTCCGTAGATCAAATTGCCAATCCAGCCTTTGATCTATTCTACCTTGGAGTTTCACCCTCTTTCATATCAAGAATGATGTGAGAATTAAACGATCTCTCATGAATTCTTGATGCAGTGATACTTCTCACCATCATTATTCATCCCTCGGTCTCCGTGTTGGATGTAACCGGAATGCTGACAAGTGAATAGTGATGTCTGAAATCAATACTCCTATCAACTCCGTTGCTTGGTAATTAATGGACAATAATCCTATTCTTAGTGTGTTGGTTATTGAATCATCATCCTAAGATTTATCGTGTGACCTAGTCCATTTTCCCTAGTGCACTCCTCGATCCATGAGTTAGGATTGTGTCAATCCATCACTCTCTTGATCACATCGTCTTGCCCTGAAAAGCAAGATTGTTCTCCATCTTAGTAAAATATCAGTGGTTCGTGATTTTCTGAATGTCTTCTCGGAAGTGTTAGCAGGTTGTCCCCTGACCGCTATGTTGAGTTCGTGATCAAGTTGGTTTTTCTCTAAACCACCCCTTCTCCAAGAATTCCGTGTTGGGTACCCAGAACTAGTTGGTTGAGCTAAAAAACAACTTGGAGAGTTGGAAGATGGAAGCTTGTCTGAGTTAGTTCATCGCTAAGGGATATATTTTTTTGGTATGTTGAAGAAAGATGGTATTCTCATCGATTGACCCTCATGATCAGTTAATGTACCTATCTTCTTATCCAATCTTTCATTCGAGTATTGGCTATCCTCAAATCAAATCAGAACCAACGATATTCATAATATTGTCTTATTCGTGGTTGTTTCCTCGAGCATACACCATTATATCTCTTGGGTCTGACTGAGGAAGTCCTGGACTAAGGGGTCCTCGGGCGTCTGACCTATTGGATATGGGCCGGACTATTGGGCCGTGAAGATACGAAGACCGAAGAATCTACTCGTGTCCGGATGGGGCTCTCCTTGGCGTGGAAGGAAAGCTTGGCGATCAACTATGAAGATTCCTTTCTCTGTAACCAACCTTGGGTAACCCTAGATCCCTCCTGTGTCTATGTAAACCAGAGGGTTTGGTTTGTAGATAGACTCTGAATAATCATAGCCAGGTTAGACCTTTAGGGTTTAGCCATTACGACCTCATGGTAGATCAACTCTTGTAATATTGATATTCATCAAGATCAATCGAGCGGGAAGTCGGGTATTACCTCCATAGATAGGGCCCGAACAAGGGTAAACATTGTGTCCCCCATATCCTGTTACCATCGATCCTAGACGCATAGTTCGGGACCCCCTACCCGAGATCCGCTGGTTTTGACATCGACATTGGTGCTTTCATTGAGAGTTCCACTATGCCGTCAAAAGATGGGATCGATGGCTCACCTTCTTCTCAAGGACAACGTCACCTCCAGAGGAACACTGGCCTCAGGCCAAACCCTCCGGCTGGGCGGCTTCATGATGACCGCCCGTTCGGCCATTGAGCCGACGATGACTTCTTGGGTCATCAAAAATCCTCTCCAGGCTGACTCTGAGTACTCCAAGCAAATGGATCCGACGGAGCTGTCGTCTTTAAACGAGCTCCTAGATCGCATCGCCGCCTTGGGGGTCGCCACGGACTATGATCGGATTGGGCTTAAACCCGACCAGAGAGAAATTAAAACTCCACTGATCACCCATCAAATAGCGGTAATAGAGGAGCAAGACGACAACTCTTCCTCTATATTAAGGACGAACTATGTTCGGATCACCAAACTTGAAGAGCCGGACACCTACCTATAGAAAGGAAGGTCTTGTCCTCCGAACATAGAATCGAACGACAAGCCCAAAAAATTAGCTATCAACCCAGAGCCCGAACTATTAAATCCGGAGACTCTTCAAACTCTGGATCGTAATTTGGGTCAGGGTTCGGACTTCAATCCACCCACCCACTTAGACATAAGCGCTCTTAGGGGCATACGGCAGCATTATAAGGAAATGGCCCACAACTTCTGGGCCAGATTCACCCTTGTCAAAGATAAGATTGAAGATTGCCACGACGAAGACGCGATCACTATGTTCCGCAACTATTGCATGGATGAAGGATTCCTCAATGCCATCGACCGTCATCACATAACACGCTTCGCAGACTTAGCAACCATGGTATACAAGTACCGCGCAATGGAAAGCGCCTGGAAAACTCAAGCAGCCGGCCGGGAACCGACGGTTTCCACCCAACCCCTCGTTCAGGTGAAAAGGACGCAACCTAGTGGCATGCCCGACCCAATAACAAACAAATATAAGCCCATTACGGAACGTGGAACCATTCTGGAGGGATGGCTCGATGGACCATGCAAGCTACACACAACACTGGATACTATATCAACTCACAGCCTTAGAGCATGCTGGATACTCCGGCAGGTGGCAAAGAGCGGCGAGGATATCCTCACCAAAAATAACCCAGAGCAATATACTCCAAAAGACGACAGCCCAGAGTTCTGACGGTCTTCGAGACCTTCACTTCAAAAAACAAGCATAAAAGGGCACTCCGCGACCTTGCTGAAGTCTGCCAAATCGCAGCAGCAAACCCTTGGAACGACACGGCCATAACTTTCAATGCCGAGGACGAACCAAAATCCAGGACAATTCGGGCACCAGCCGCCTTGGTCCTCAGTCCGATCGTGGACGGCTTCCAACTCACCAAGGTTCTCATGGACCGCGGCAGCGGACTAAATCTCATCTACGAGGATACACTCAGCAAAATGGAAATAGTCAGGAGCCGCATCAAGCAAAGTAGCATGACCTTCCGGGGAATTATCCCCAGTCGGGAGGCGCGATGCGCGGGAAAAACCACACTCGACGTGGTGTTCAGCACACCGGAGAACTATCAGACCGAAGAACTAACCTTCCAAGTGGCCCCTTTCAACAGCGGATATCATGCCCTATTGGGGCGGGACGCATTTACACGCTTCCAGGCTATACATCAGTATGGGTATATGAAGCTCAAGATGCCGGGGCCCAATGGTATAACCACTCTCGCTAGTGATTCGGACATAGCACTCTGCGCCGAAAACAAAACCGCATCGCTGGCCCTTGAGACATTATCTGAAGCCCCCGCGACCGAAGAATTAACCGCATTACGCTCCACGGTGGATAAGGATGATGTAATCTTGGACAAACGACCCAAATCCACCTCCTTCGAACCAGCTGAATAAATAGTCAAATTCCAAGTCCATCCAACTGACCCCGAGAAGACAACATCTATTGGGGCACAAGTAGACCCAACGGTCAACACTGCGCTACGAGAATTTTTGTGCAAAAACTAGGATATATTTCCCTGGCACCCTTCTGATATGCCAGGAATCCCACGCAGATTGGCCGAACATAGCCTCAACATATTGAAGGGATTTAAACCGGTCAAACAAACATTGTGGCATTTTTCCGAATCCAAATGTCAAGCGATGGGGGAGGAGCTAGCCAAGCTAATCGAGGACGGATTCATTAGAGAAATAAAACACCTGGACTGGATAGCAAACTTGGTGATGGTGCCAAAGAAGGATAAATCCTGGAGCTTGTGCGTCGATTTCAAAGACCTCAATAAGGCCTGCCCTAAGGATCCCTTCCCACTCCCCCGCATCATCCAGATTATCAATGCCATCGCATGAAACGATTCGTTAAGCTTCCTCGACGCATATTTCGGATACCATCAAATCAGAATGAAGGAGTCCGATCAAGCCACAACGACATTCATTACCCCATACGGTCCATTCTGCTTTAACACCATGCCCTTCAGGCTCAAAAATGCGGGGCCACCTACCAACGCATGATTCAAACATGCCTAGAGAAATAGATCAGCAAGACAGTTGAAGCATACGTGGACAACTTCATTATCAAAACTAGGCACGTCGACTCACTAATAGACAATTTGCGTCTTACATTCGACAACCTCCGTGCATATGACATGAAGCTCAATCTAGAAAAGTGTGTTTTCGGCATTCCTGCTAGAAAGCTGCTGGGCTTCATGATTTCCAATAGAGGAATTGAACCAAATCCAGTCAAAATCCGAGCCTTGTCACAATTAGCCACACCAATGGACCTTAAACAGGTCCAAAAACTCGTGGGGTGCGTGGCAGCTTTAAGCCACTTTATCTCCAAATTGGGGGAAAAAGCATTGCCATTGTATCGATCACTTCGAGTGGACGGATACGGCAACAGCCGGATTGGAAGAAATAAAAAACCTTCCGGCGAGCAACCCAATCCTGGCCGCATGACACGTCGGTGAACCCATGTTATTATACATACCGGCAACACACCTGGTGGTGAGTGCCATGCTCGTCGTGGAACGAGAGCAGGACGGACACAAATTCCCACTTCAGAAGCCAGTATATTATGTATCCACCGTCCTCACACCATGCAAATCCTGCTACCTTCATTATCAAAAGATAGCATACATGGTATTCATCGCATCCCGGAAGCTACGCAATACTTCCAAGAATGTTCTATCATGGTGGCTTCTGAAGTACTGCTCAATGATATAATAAACAACCGTGATGCTATGGGCCGGATAGCCAAATAGTCCATTGAGCTCCTTCCATTCGACATGACATAATGAAAGAACATGCGGTGCCCCATGTTTGGTTTTGGTAATTGATGACAATCTCTATGGACTAATGGTTGCATTGATTTATATTTGAAGGATTTGTCCATAGGCATTTCTTGAATTCCATGTGTTGGTTTCAAGGAGTTTATGAGTTAACCAAGGTGATATTAAGGAATTATCCAAAGTTTAGTCATGTGAGTGTTGGGCTTTTTGCAAGCATGTCTTGAAGAAGAAGATTGTGTGATCATTCATGCTTACCTTCAAGGCATCATCCAAATAAAGAGAGTTGGAAAGGTTCAAGGTTGATCAAGATTAAGTCAAGAGTGAATCAAGTTGATCAACTCACAAAGCGTAGAAGATGTACCGAGAGGGATCAAGTGATCCCAGGGTATGGTAAGCATTGTCAATTAAGCTTTGTGTACTAACCCATGGTCTTCGTGAGAGTTCTTTGTGGGGTTAGGTTGTCGTGTCCAAGTTCAAGTGGTGCATCACGAAGAGATCAAGTGCTTGAAGCTTGACATCCATTGGGGTGACAATGCACTTCTGAAGATGTGCCGAAGAGTGGCTCACCCATACTGGAGTATGGTTGAGCAATCTACTAGTGTTCACCAAGCGAACGCAATCAAGAAAGGTGGTCCAACTTGAGGAAGTTAAGATCGTCTATATCTAGATCAAGTGGACTTTGTGAAAGGCAAAGGTTTTCCCTTGATAGGTTTTCTATTTTACCAGTCTCATGGTGGTAGTTGGGAGACCGGGTTATAGGATCAATTGCCATACTATCAAGGGGGGCTCTTGATCAGTAGCTTGATCGTATTGTTCGCAGAGAGCTCAAACCATTGCATTCTTGCATCATATATCTTGGTTCTTGTTTGGTTCTCTTTGTGAGTCTTATAGCTTATGGTCATCTTGATGACAAGCTCGAGTTCATCAAAAACGGAGTTCTCATGCTTCTTCTATTGCGTTTTCGGTGTTGGAGGTTTTACCGGTCTTATTTGAGGAAGGGTTCTGACCATTTTATTATGGGCCTTTTCTAATTTGCTTTTTATTGTTATTTCTATCAAGATTGTGTTAGCCCTTGTCGCTAGCTTTCCAACAAACTTGGTTTCGTTGAATTCGGAGTCCGTTTGTAGAAGTTGTGTCAGTTTTGGTGTCCTTAAAAAGGCTGCAGCGGTACTATCGCCCATGGGAGCGGTACTACCGCTTGGAGCGGTACTACCACGGCTACTTCGATGGCTACTTCCGCTTCGGACCAAAAACTCGTCATAATACCAGCAGTGGTTGGCACAGATGTAATTTTTTAGTACCGCACGCAAGCAGTAGTACCGCTGGCCCTAGCGGTAGTACCGTGAGGACGAGCGGTAGTACCGCTCTGTGCGGGATGTGAGCATAACGGTTGGATTTTTTCCCACCTTTAAAAGGGGGTCTTCTTCCCCAATGAACCTTATTTTTTGAGCTCGTGTTCTTCCCCCATTGTTGACCTTCTTCAAGCTTGCTAACTCTCAATCCCTCCATGGATTCTTGCTAGTTTTTGAGGGAAAAGAGAGAGGAGATATAGATCCACTTTTCCACCAATCGCTTTCTCCTCTATGTGAGGGGAACCCCTTGGAACTAGATCTTGGAGTTCTTGGTGTTCTCCTTATTGTTCTTCCTCTCATTTTCCTCCCTAACATTAGTTGCTTCGGTGGGATTTGAGAGAGAAGGACTTGGGCACTCCGTGTGCTCTTGCCATTGCATTTGGTGCACCGGTTTGAGTTCTCCACGTGATAAGTGGAAGTTACAAGTTGAGAAGCTTATTGCTCTTGGGTGCTTGGTACCCTTGAGCTTTTTCCTCTTGGGTGCTTGGGCGCCCTAGACGGCTGGTGGTGTTTGGAGCTCAGTCATTGTGTTGTAAAGCTCCGGGCAAGCGTCGGGGTCTCCAATTAGGTTGTGGAGATCGCCCCGAGCAATTTGACGGGTTCCGGTGACCGCCCCCAAGGGTTTCCAAAGTGTACGGGTTCTGTGACCGCCCCCAAAGGTTGCCATTTGTATGGGTTCCGTGACCGCCCTCAAGGGACCCTTAGTGGAATCACGACATCTTGCATTGTGCGAGGGCGTGAGGAGATTACGGTGGCCCTAGTGGCTTCTTGGGGAGCATTGTGCCTCCACACTGCTCCAAACGGAGATTAGCATCCGCAAGGGTGTGAACTTCGGGATACATCGTTGTCTCCACATGCCTCGGTTATCTCTTACCCGAGCCTTTACTTATGCACTTTACTTTGTGATAGCCATATTGTTTCTTGTCATATATCTTGCTATCACCTAGTAGTTTATATTGCTTAGCATATGTTGTTGGTGCACATAGGTGAGCCTAGTTGTTGTAGGTTTTGTGCTTGACAAATTAAGCGCTAGGTTTATTCCGCATTTGTTCAAGCCTAAACCGTAATTATTTTAAAGTGCCTATTCACCCCCCTCTAGGCGGCATTCACGATCTTTCAATTGGTATTAGAGCATCGTCTCTCTTTATAAGGCTTAACCGCCTAGAGAGTAAGGATGTCGACTAGGGGTCTAGGATTCTGTGAAACTCTTAGTTTCGATGGCACAAATTTTGTTGTTTGGGTAATTTCTTATGCTTAATCTCTTTAGGGTCATGGACCCAAATTTAGAGCGAATTGTAGATATGGGGTTTTCTCCTCCAAAGGATCCTCAACGATTATCTTTAGAGGATGAGAAAAACTCTTATCTCAATGCTCAAGCTTATAATGTGCTTTTCGATGCTTTGAGCAATGCAGTTTTATTTCAGCTCATGCCGTTCCGGGATGCTCATGAGTTGTGGACAAAGCTTCAAGATAAATATGGCGTGTCCAAGTTTTGTGGGGATGATTGTTCTACCTCCACCTCCGTTTGTGTTGTGTTCTCAACTTCTTCTACTTCACCTAAATGTGGTTTGCCACAAGGTAATGACATGGTGATCAGTGGTGTTCATTGCAATGATGATACTGGGCTTATTGTTTATAATTCTTCATCACTTTCTTATTGCAATGCTTCATCTTTGGACTTTAGCACTTCAATCACTACAAATGTTTCACATGCTTGTGTTGATAGTCCTTGCATATTATGTAGAAATTGCTTGACTAAATCTCATGTTGACATGCTTACGATCTCTTGTTGCCATGATAAAAATGCATATATTTCCTCGAATTGTTGTGCCAACAATGTAGAGGAAACCCAACACTCCATGCAACAAGATGTGGTCTTGAATGGTGCTTCAAGGGATCCTTCATCATCATCTATTGCATTTTGCCTTATGGCCAATGATTCACAAGTGTCTCCCACTTTGAATCCCAATATATCTTGTGATGATGTTAATGATGGCAGGAGTGATGATGATGTTGATTATGATGATGTTGCCTCCTTAAGAATAAAGGGGGAAATTATTTTTAAAGCTCTTCTTAAGAATAAAATTGCTCGTTCCAACTTCATGGAAATAATGTCTATTGCTATTGAGGGCAAGAAATATATTGATGAGTTGGAATCTCGTCTTGAGAAGCATGAGGTCACCATGGATAAAACGGAAGTTTATGAGCGTGATTACGCTAATGAGATTGCGGACCTCTAACAAGATCTTGAACTTGAACAAACCACCAAGGAATCTCTTGAGGAGACTTTTGCTCTAGAATTATCTAGAGTGGAGGAATCTCATGATAGAGCTCTTGAGGTGGCCAATGTTTTTGGAACTAAAAATGCTAAGCTTGAAGTTGCTCATCCTAGACTCCTTGGGGATTTTGAGAACCTCGAAAATGGTTCAAGGGTCATCAAGGGTGAGCTCATCAAACTCACCGAGTCTCATGCACAACATAAAGCATCATATTCAGAAGAGCTTGTAAAGTTGCATTCTCCTCTTTCTATTATTGATGATGCTTGTGCTACTAACTCTATTACATGTGAAGCATCCATTTTCAAGGAGAATGTTGAGCTACGGGCTCAAGTTGAGTTGATCTCTAGCAATTATGGGAAATTGGAAGAAAGCCATGAAAAGCTCTCAATCTCTCATGATGATCTTCTAGTATCCCATAATGTGCTAAAGATAGCTCATGAGGCCATGCTTGCTAAGGTAACATCTAGTGAGCCTCATGTGGATACTAGCACTACTTCTAGTCAAAATGCTATATTGCCATGTGCTAGTCCTTGTAATTCATCTACTCATAATGTTGGTACATCTTGTGATGAATTGCTTTCCTTGCCTTGTTTCTCTAACGATGAAGCTTATACTTCCTCAAGTACTTGTGTTGAGACTAACCATGTAGAGGAAATCAAAAAGCTCAAGGCCCAAGTCACTTCTTTGAAGAAAGACTTGGAAAAGAGTCATGAAGGGAAATTTACACTCAACAACATCTTGAGCGTGCAAAAATCCCCCAATGACAAAGGTGGACTTGGATTCAACTCCAATAAGAAGAAGTCCAAGAGAAACAAGAAGAAGGGCCAAAAACAAGTCAAGAATTCGGCCAAGATCATTTGCTTCAAGTGCAAGATTGAAGGGCAGCATGTTAGATCTTTCCCCTTGAAGAAGAAGGCCATTAGTGACAAGCAACAAGTGAAGCAGCCACAAGTTCATTCTCATGCTCAACCTCAAGTTGAAGAAAGGCCTCTTCCCAAGAAAACTCAAGCTAATGCTACTCAAGTTGAGAAATCAAGTGAGAAGAAAGTGAAGAGTAGATGTTGCTACCTATGTCGTGAGAAAGCTCACCTTGCTTCCTCATGCACTAGTAGTAACTTGTCCAACCCAATTATTATTGATGATATCTATTCTCTTGGGAAGGATAAGGTTGTCAATGTGTTTTCCAAGTTTCTTGGTACTCAAAGTGGCTTCAAGGAAAGAACCATTTGGTTTGCTAAGCCTATTGTGACTAAAATCTTAGGACCCAACTTGATTGGGGACCAACAAGCTCAAACTTGATCAATAGGTGTTGTTGGAGGGCATTGTAGACTTGGCTACACTATGAAGAATTAAGGGGACTTCATCATTCTTATTGTCTCAAGCCAAGTCAATTGGGTTATCAAGTTTCTATACTATATCCAATGTGCCTCCTTTCGGTAACTTGTACTTAAATTGTTTACATTGAAATTTACTTGCCACTTTGCATGTTTGGTTTTGTTCCTTGCATGTGTTTGTATATGTTGTGCTTCCAACTTGATTATCTTGAGCAATCAAGTATGTGTGTGTTGGTTTGCACATCATGTACGTGTGTGTCGTGCGTAGAGCCTTTATGCTTCTTATTTGTATCTTAGTTGGCTCTTGTTAGAGATTAATGGAATATCCCATTATGGGGGAGTGATGTGCTTTGTGCACCTCACAATCCTATAAATGTGTGTACATGAGGAATACCATCTAGTATTGATATTACAAGATTATCTAGTCGTTATGTGGTATGTCTTCTCATGAGAAATTCAAATTCTAAATAGTCCATTAATTACCTCTTGTTGGATCCTCTTATTGCCTCTTGTTAAGTTTTTCTTGGTATCACATTATGGGGGAGTAATATGCTATGTGCATATTACAAGCCTAGAAAATGTGTAAATTTGAGATATTGTCACCTAGAATTGATATTGCAAATTATCTTGTTCCTAGGTGGCATGTTAGCTCTACAAGTTGTAATTTGCTTGTGTTTGGTGTGAAGATGATGTTGGATATCCTTGCTATCTACCACCAGGAATTATTTCCAAATACTTCTTTTCTTATGACAATTGGTACTCTCTTATGTGTGGTAGAAATTATTGATCATCATCTCCACATTGGTGTTTGCTTCTTATTGCCTTTTCTCTTGCAAAGGAATGTATCAACTCCCTTTGTCTTCCATATCACTTGTGGATCTTGTTAATTTCTTGATCTTGTTTAGTGTTTTCTAGATATAGTGAAAGTGGTGATCCCACCTTGTGCACTTTGTATTCAAATGCAAATTCTCTATAATGCACAATGCTTGGGGGAGCTATCCTATTTTTCTTAGAACGCTCACCATGTGATCCTTGTCAAGTGTGTGTTGGTGGAATGCAAACGTGTTCTTTTTGGTACTTTGTGCCATCATGAAACTTTGTAGAGAGCTTGGTTTGTTTGGAATCATCCTCTCTTTTGGGAGTTTGATATCTTTTATTTAGTGTGTATCAATGAATATCTCATTCCTCGACGTATCTGTTATGGATATCCTCCAAGTGATGATTTATTCATTTGGTATCTTTTCTTCACTTGGCATTTCTTTGTCAATTGGTATCGGTTCTTGAAAGTATTTAGCATGCATATTAACTTCATGTAGTATCTTTGGCATGCCTTCTTCCTTTGACCCAATATATAGGGGAAACTCCACCGAGTCTCAAATTGGATGAGATGTGCATGATTTTGTTTTTCTATGCACATATTTATGTGGAGTTTGTCCTACGTATTGTTGGTTCTCTAACTCTTTGGTCCCAATGAGGTTGGGTACCATTTTGTGTGTGTTGTTGTTCTAGGAACAATTGGAGATGCATTGGATGCTCAGCTCACTCACAAGGAAGCTGGTGTCAGCATGAGCTTATTGGAGTCAAGCTAGGATGCTCAATGAACTACTATCTACTACCTTCAATTGGTTTCTTATACATCCTTCCAATGATATCTCAGTAACAAGTATCTATTCATGCATTATTTTCTTGCATTCAACCTTATGTAGGTTGCATCTTGGCGTGCTATTGACTCCATCTTGTGATACTTGTTCCCTTTCTCAAAGCATCTCAATGATGATCTCATGTTGCTTGTCGGGTGGTTGGTGCGACATATGCCAATGGATGGCTTATCATTGTGGTAGCCAATAAAAGGCGAAGACATGCACGCCGGCGAATCTTACCCAGCTTCAGGGCTCTCCGTGGAGATAACACCCCTAATGCTGCTCTGCGGGGTCTTCGCATGATCACTAGCTCGGTGGGTTGCTACAGAATGCTCCTTGAGCTGTTTGGTGAAAGGATGAGGGAGGGCCAGGCTAGCCTGCTCTTCCTCTCCTTGTGGTGTCTAAAATCTATCCAAAGAGTGATCCCCCCTGCATGGGAACCCTGGGGGG
Organism: Triticum urartu; assembly: GCF_003073215.2. Lineage (NCBI taxonomy): Eukaryota > Viridiplantae > Streptophyta > Magnoliopsida > Poales > Poaceae > Triticum > Triticum urartu. The sequence goes on along the minus strand of NC_053026.1, from coordinate 399,172,556 downwards.
TTTATATAGGCCTACCCCCCAGGGGTACAATGCTAATCCGGCTGGGTGTGGGCCCCAGCCATCTGTGTCTACGCCCGCCAGCTTCTTCGCCGACTGATGGGGCCCGCCGACTGGTGGGCCCACCGCCTACCGACCCTTTGGCCAACAGGCCGGCCCAACCGCTCGGGGGTCTTTTCGGGGGCTGGTTACTGTTACCTTGCCCCTGGTGACGATGGCTTTGTTGTGGTAAGCATGGCTACAGTGCCGCCGCGAGGCGGCTCATCACTGTAGCCTTACCTTCTCCTGTCTCCTTAATGAAGCACCTCCTCAGAGGGAGAGAGCTAGCCGGCTGTTGGAAGCCGGCCATATCCTTGGCCGACTGTGGGAAGCCGGGCCGCCTTCGGGATCTCCCTGACCGAGGGGGCCCGCCACCCACGGGTCGTACCGACCCCTCGCCATGGGTGACGTCACGTTCATCGTGGCAACAGTGCCGCACCGGACGGGGATGGCCGCACCGTACGGTGCACTGTGGCCTTGCGTGCGCCGAGATTCGGGGGTGGCAGGCTTTACTGTAGCCATGCCCTGTCTCGTCGCCGTTCTGTGGGTGCAGATTCAGAGGGAAAGATCTTAGCCGCCTACTGAGGGGCCGGCTCCTGGGAGTCGGCCCTTTTATGGCCGGCTTCTGGAAGTCAGCCTTCTCGTGGTCTTGTTTCTCAAGGATTCCACGGCTGTGCTGCCTTTGCGCAGCCGGCTTGAGAGGTAGCCGGCTGGGGGAAGATGGCCCCGTGTCCTGGAAGCTTGGAGGCTTGTTCGGCCTGTAATTTTTCTGAAGTGCTAGGGGAAGCCGGCTAGGCTACCCGTGGTCATTTACTTCGACATTGCTAGTGGTGATGTCTTTGATGGTTGTGTGGTAGGAATTCATGTATATACAATAATACCATATCTACCCATGTGCGATGCCCTCAAGCAAATTTCTTATTGGTATATTTACGACTTCCTTGTGGATATCTTGTTCTTTCCTTTTTGTAACTATTTCGAGTGTATATCCTTCTTTGTGGATTGATATCATCATGATTTTCATCTACCTAGAATCTTATACACTTGAGATAAGTTACATCTGTAGTTGATATCCTTATTCTTTCACGTCCACCTTTCCTTGGTGGTTACGTGAAAGGATTTATCTTGAGTGCGGATCTTATATCGTTGCATCTTGATGCACTCTATTGTGGTGAAGACATTTTTCTCTTGCTTTTCATGATGAGGCTTTTTCCATTTCGATTGGTATCCCTCCTATTGACAAAGCTATCATTTTCTTTCTTCACCATGGGTTGTCACAAGCATAGGTTCGTTATATGCTTTTTAGTGAGCTTGTGAACCCGTTTGCTAGTTGTGTGTGGGAATGACATGCCTTGCACCGTGTATCTCATTCACCCAAGACTATATTGATGCTTAATGCTCATCCATACATTACTCTTCTCAAGTGCAATGCCTTGACTCACACACATCGGTTTTGGTTGAGCCTATTCTTAAGTTGCCTCTTTTACATGCTGCTCAACCATTTCTTTGTTGCAAGTGCTAGGCTTTGTTTCGTACATGCTCACTGGCACTTGTTGAGAGTTTCTATTGATTTTCGGGGAGTGATGGTCCTATTTTGTGCACTTGGTATCCTAATGCAAATATTCTAAGGAGTGCACAAATCATGGGGAGCATCACTAGTTCTTTAGAACACTCCGTTGCTCTCTTGCACTTGTCGTGAGGTTCTATTGATCTTGCGGGAGTGACGATCCTATTTTGTGCTTGTTGTATCCAATTACAAAAATAAATTGTGCCCAAATCACGGGGAGCTTCTCTAGTTTCTCTAGAACACTCCTTTGCTCATAATATCTTTTATTCATGTGGCACGTAGGATCATTGGTCTAGTTGGTTCAATTGGTATCTTTTGATAGCTTGCTTCAATTGGTATCTTTTGATTGCTTGATTTCTTGTTTCTCTCTTTGTTATGTTTTTGTGGCATATCTTTCTTTAGCAATCTTTGGGCCTCAATATAGTTTGTCTTCCTCCAAGTATTTACCATTGGATATGTGTATTGCATTCCACTCTCTTGTGGAGAAATACACAATTTATGGAGAAACACAATTTATATTGGCCTTCTAAGATTTTCTCCCATTTTGGCAATCGATGCCAATGGGGGAGAAGTTTCAGAGAGTTTTGTGAAGAAGCTTAGAGAGTCATCTTTGACTTTTTTCTTGCTTTGGTTGTGTTCGTAAGCGTTTGCACCTCATATGCATGCATTATTGGTTGTCGCATTGCATGGTGATGCACAATTCCTTGTATAAACTCTCTTGAAAGTGATTGTCATCAATTACCAAAATGGGGGAGATTGAAAGAACATGCAGTGCCCCATGTTTGGTTTTGGTAATTGATGAAAATCTCTATGGACTAATGGTTGCATTTATTTATATTTGAAGGATTTGTCCATAGGCAGTTCTTGAAGTCCATGTGTAGGTTTCAAGGAGTTTATGAGTTGACCAAGGTGATATTACGGAATTATCCAAAGTTTGGTCATGTGAGTGTTGGGCTTATTGCAAGCATGTCTTGAGGAAGAAGATTGTGTGATCATTCATGCTTACCTTCAAGGCATCATCCAAATAAAGAGAGTTGGAAAGGTTCAAGGTTGATCAAGACTAAGTGAAGAGTGAATCAAGTTGATCAACTCACAAAGCGTAGAAGATGTACCGAGAGGGATCAAGTGATCCTATGGTATGGTAACCATTGTCAATTACGCTTTGTGTACTAACCCATGGTCTTTGTGAGAGTTCTTTGTGGGGTTAGTTTGACGTGTGCAAGTTCAAGTGATGCATCACGAAGAGATCAAGTGCTTGAAGCTTGCCATCCATTGTGGTGACAATGGACTTGTGAAGATGTGCCGAAGAGTGGCTCACCCATACTGGAGTATGGGGGAGCAATCTACTAGTGTTCACCAAGCCAACGCAATCAAGAAAGGTGGTCCAACTTGAGGAAGTTAAGATCGTCTACATCTAGCTCAAGTGGACTTTGTGAAAGGAAAAGGTTTGCCCTTGATAGGTTTTCTATTTTACCGGTCTCACGGTGGTAGTTGGGAGACCGAGTTATAGGATCGATTGCGATGCTATAAAGGGGGATCTTGATGAGTAGCTTGATCATATCGTTCGCAGAGAGCTGAAACCATTGCATCCTTGCATCATCTTTCTTGGTTGTTGTTTGGTTCTCTTTGTGAGTCTTAGAGCTTATGGTGATCTTGATGACAAGATCGAGTTCATCAAAAACGGAGTTCTCATGCTTCTTCTATTGCGTTTTCGGTGTTGGAGGTTTTACCGGTATTATTCGAGGAAGGGTTCTCACCATTTTATTATGGCCCTTTTCTAATTTGCTCTTTATTGTTATTTCTATCAAGATTGTGTTAGCCCTTGTTGCTAGCTTTCCAACAAACTTGGTTTCGTCGAATTCGGAGTCCGTTTGCAGAAGTACTGTCAGTTTTGGTGTCCTTAAAAAGGCTGCGGCGGTACTACCGCCCATGGGAGCGGCACTACCGCTTGGAGCGGTACTACCGCGGCTACTTCCATGTCTACTTCCGCTCCGGACCAAAAACTCATCATAAGTCCAGCGGTGGTAGGCACGGATGTAATTTTTTAGAACCGCTCGCAAGCAATAGTACCGCTAGCCCTAGCGGTGGTACCATGAGGACGAGCGGTAGTACCGCTCTGTGCGGGCTGTGAGCATAACGGTTGGATTTTTCCCAACCTTTAAAAGGGGGTCTTCTTCCCCACAAAACCTTATCTTTTGAGCTCGTGTTCTGCCCCCATTGTTGACCTTCTTCAAGCTTGCTAACTCTCAATCCCTCCATGGATTCTTGCTAGTTTTTGAGGGAAAAGAGAGAGGAGATCTAGATCCACTTTTCCACCAATCACTTTCTCCTCTATGTAAGAGGAACCCCTTGGATCTTTATCTTGGAGTTCTTGGTGTTCTCCTTCTTGTTCTTCCTCTCATTTTCCTCCCTAGCATTAGTTGCTTCGGTGGGATTTGAAAGTGAAGGACTTGGGCACTTCGTGTGCTCTTTCCATTGCATTTGGTGCACTGGTTTGAGTTCTCCACGTGATACGTGGAAGTTAGAAGTTGAGAAGCTTATTACTCTTGGGTGCTTGGTACCCTTGAGCTTGTTCCTCTTGGGTGCTTGGGCGTCCTAGATGGTTGGTGGTGTTTCGAGCTCAATCATTGTGGTGTAAAGCTCCGGGCAAGCGTCGGGGTCTCCAATTAGGTTGTGGAGATCGCCCCGAGCAATTTGACGGGTTCTAGTGACCGCCCCCAAGGGTTGCCATTTGTACGGGTCGGTGACCGCCCTCAAGGGTCCCTTAGTGGAATCACGACATCTTGCATTATGCGAGGGCGTGAGCAGATTATGGTGGCCCTAGTGGCTTCTTGGGGAGCATTGTGCCTCCACTCTGCTCCAAAAGGAGATTAGCATCCGCAAGGATGTGAACTTCGGGATACATCGTCGTCTCCGCGTGCCTCGGTTATCTCTTACCCGATCCTTTACTTATGCACTTTACTTTGTGATAGCCATATTGTTTCTTGTCATATATTTTGCTATCACCTAGTAGTTTATATTGCTTAGGATAAGTTGTTCGTGCACATAGGTGAGCCTAGTTGTTGTAGGTTTTGTGCTTGACAAATTAAGCGCTAGGTTTATTCCGCATTTGTTCAAGCCTAAACCGTAATTATTTTAAAGCTCCTATTCAGCCCCCCTCTAGGCGACATACAAACCGCGTCGAGCCATCAAATCCCAAGTACTGGCGGACTTCATTGTCGAATGGACAGAGGCCGAACTCCCTAAAGAGTACCGCACATATTGCAACTGGTTTATGTATTTCAATGGTTCCAAAATGCTGGCAGGAGTTGGAGCGGGCGTCATTTTAACGCCCCCCACTGGATACGTAGTCCAGTATGTACTCCAAATATTATACACAGACTCTAACAATGCAGCCGAATACGAGGCATTATTACATGGTCTCTGGATGGCTGTCTCTGTGGGCATACAACGCCTGGAAGTGCACGGGGACTCAAACCTCGCAATATCTCAAATAAATGGAGATTTTGATGCCAAAGATCCGAAGATGGCGGCTTACCACAACACTGTCCTAAAAATGCCGGCTCGATTCGAGGGGCTTGAGTTTCATCACGTGGCTCGAGAAAGCAATCAAGCGGCGGACGTCCTTGCTCGCATTGGCACCAAGCGCAACCCCGTTCCACCTAATATCTTTTTGGAAAGGCTCTTTAAGCCGTCCGTGGTGTGGCAAGGGGACAGCGGTAACACCAGTCCGGATCCGGACACAACCCCAGCCTGCGAACACAACGATATCACCGGGGGCTCAGCCACCGAAATAACGCAGTCGGCTCATCTAATCCTGGCAGTCATTGCCCCATGGACCGAACCCTTCTTGGCCTAACTTAATAGGAAAGAACTCCCGGAGGACCAGAATGTGGCTCTCCACATTGTTCGGTGCTCGAAGGCCTACAAGATTCATGAAGGTGAGCTCTACAAGAAAAGTGCTACCGGAGTTCTTCAAAGATGTATCTCCGAGGAAGAGGGTGACAACTCTTGACCGAAATTCACGCCGGACTTGACGGTCACCACGCTGCAGCTCGGGACCTTGTTAGCAAGGCCTTCCGTACAAGTTTTTACTGGCCGACAGCCCGAGGAGATGCACAGGACCTTGTCCAACGTTGCATTAGATGACAGCTATTCGCCAACCAAAGCAACATGCCCCCATCGCTCTACAAACGATCCCCATCACTAGGCCTTTCGCGGTCTAGGGGCTCGATATGGTCGGACCCCTTAAAGGAGGAAGCCATAATAAAAAGTATCTGTTGGTCATGGTGGATAAATTCACTAACTGGACAGAGGCCAAACCGGTAAAAACGGCCGAGGCGGGGCCAGTAATAGACTTCATATCCAGCGTGGTGCACTGTTATGGCGTTCTGCACAGCATCATCACCGATAATGGCTCCAATTTCACAGCCGATGAGGTGAAAACTTGGTGTGCTAATCTGGGCATTAAGATCGATTACGCCTCTGTTTATCACCTGCAGACAAACGGTCAAGGTCCTTCCGGTCCAGGTCGCTGTCTTCGGGCGGGTCCGCCTCCGTTGCCCGGCTCCGGGTGATGATTCAGTCGGAGGGTCTGTCCGGGGCTGACCTGGTGGCCGCCTTCGTGGAGCGCTGGGTGCTCCCGCTCCAGGGCCCACATCATATGATCTTCCAGATGAGCGGCCGCTTCGACCCGTGCCGGCTAAGCACCAAGGAGATGCCTCACGCCGAGGTGTCTTACATGGTGAACTACATCTCCAACTGCAAGCTCACCGAGGAGTGGCAGTATGGCAAGGTGCCGTACTCTCGCGCCAATCCTTCGCCGGTGGTAAGTTTCCCTTCCTCTTCGCTCGTTGCCGAGTTCATGGTGGCCGACTCCTGACCAGTCGGCCTTTCATTGGAAGAACCCCATGCTTTCGCCAGCAGCCGGGACCGCAGGGGTGGAACGCCAGTTCCTCCCCGACCGTACGATGGACGATGTAGACGACCCAGACCTGGGGATGTCCACCATGGGGGACGACGTCCCGGGGGAAGGCGGTGACGCAGGCGGGTGCGGGCTCGGGGCCGGCTTCAAGGACTGGCCAGATGACAATGAGGCCGAAGTCATTGCGTGCCGCTGACCGGCGCCCGAGCACCATGGTGCAGGCCCATCCGCCGGGCCGACTGCGCAGGGCGGCGCGCAGAAGCGCCGGGCCACGTCGACCCACTTCGGCAGCCGGCCGAAGAAGCCCAAGAGTACCGTGGCGGCGACCAAGCGGGACGAGGCGGCCCCGAAGGCTGCCCGCTTCCGCAAGGTGGTGAAGCAGCCGCAGGCGGTCTCAGTGTAAGTGTCGCTGTTCTCATGCCTTTCTTTTTTCTTCTTTTTTGGTTGATGTTTTTCCAAACCCTTTTTTCTCAATTTATCAAACAGGGCCCCTCTTTCCCTTGGGTGAGTCCTGGCCGCCTCCATAGTCCGAGCCGTAGGAGGGTCTTCAACCTCGCGCCGGGTAGATCCCCGCGCCGACCTCCTAGAGGCGACGGAGCGGAACGCGCGGGAAGCGCGAGAGGAGCGGGAGGCGGAGGAGCGAAGGGCGGCTCAGGAGGCAGAGTAGAAGTCGGCGGAGGCGCGAGCCGTCATAGCCGCCAAGGCCTAGGCGGAGGCCGCAGACGCGGAGAGGGAGGCGGAGGCCCTGCAGAACCAGCCTCCGCAGTTCGTCATTCCCCTCCGTGCCGCGGCTCCGGACACCCCTGTGCCCCTGTTGGAGGAAGCCGGCCGCGGCCAGCCAGAGATGGAGAGGGGGACAGCACCACCGCCGCCGACTGTAGCAGGCCAAGGGGCTGGCCTGAAGTGCCGCCAGCGCGGCCGGCTGGGGGCGAGCCGACCATGGGAGGGGATCTTGTGATCTCGTCACCGCTTCGCTGGCGTGCGCGGAAGGCGACTTCAGCGCCGGACGCGCAGAAGACCGTGGACGCTGGCGGGTCTATCCAGGACCTAGAAGCGGCCAGCGACAGCTCGTCCAGGTGGACGCCGGGCGGCGGGACAACCATGCTGAATGTGGTGGCGCAGGACGTCCGGAGCCAGCTTCAGGCCCAAGCCACCGCGCTGAAGCAGTACACCCATGAGTTTCTCATGACGCGGTCGGTTATTAGGGTAAGTCCTCCTGCTCCTTTGATTGCTTTTAATTTCTTCCGTGGGGGCGCATCAGTGCACCCACTGGGTGTAGTCCCCGAGTTCCGAGCTGGCTGCTAAGCAGGCGGCTTGGAACTTATTGGAAAGCTTGGTTACCATCTTGTTCTTACTCACGTCCCTTGTCTTCTCTGCAGGAGTACCACAGCCTCCATGCGGCCGCCTTCAACACCCAGGCCCAGGAGTTGAATCAGAAAGCCGCTGATCTGACCGAGAGCCGGAGTAAGCGCTCCATTTTTCTTTTAAGTGGGGGCGCATCAGCGCACCCACTGGGTGTAGTCCCCAAGATTTGGGCCGACTACCGAGTAGTCAGGTCGGATCTTTTCCTGATGACTTCTTTCTTTATATTGCAGGGGCCAATGCCGACTTGAGGAGCCAGCTGAGCGGAGCCCAGACCGCCCTTCGTGACAAGGAGGCCGAGTGCACCGCCCTGGCTCAAGAGCGTGACCGCCTGGCCAAGACGTTGGCCGACCAGGAGGAGAGCCACAGGGCGGCCCTGAAGGCGGCCCAGGACTGCGAGGCCGCCCTCAAAGCCGAGTATGAAACCGAGGCGGCAAACTAGGCCGAGATGAGGCAGGCGCTGAGCCAAGGCTACAGCCGGGTGGAAGACTTGATTGACGGTAGGCCGCCTTCTTCTTTGCTTCCTTGCCTGCCTTCTACTATCTGATTCATTTTTTTGATTTTGTGTCACTGCTTTCCTCTTTGCGCAGATTACTTCCCCGGCTACTCAGCTGCTGCCACCCAAGCCATCGAGGCCTACCGCGACACGCAACGGCAAGTGGGGGCCGAGATTGCGAAGAATGTCAGCCAGTCACTTCAGGAGCAGCTTCTGGGGCTCCAAGCCCGCCTGTAGCCGGCCCATCGCATGCTCCGCCGTCTTCAGCGCGCCGGAGCGCAAGTGCTGGCCGCCCTCTGGCCGGGCGAGGTGATTCCGCGCACCCCAAGTCGGACCGCCGACTCACTGGAGGTTGCAGTCGGCCACTTCGAGGCTTGGAAGGCGTCAGCGGCCCGCTCCGGAGCTGGGCGGGCTCTGGAGTTCGTCCGGGCTTGGTATCCTGGGCTGAACATGGACCAGCTGAGCACCTGGCGGCAGGAGGCTGATGAGGAGCTGGAGGCGGTGCGGCCGGCTATCATCCAGTGTGCCTCGGCGATCGCCGAGTATACCGATACCAGCGCCTTTGCTCCTGAGGTGGATGAGGCCGGCGTTGCTCAGCCGGAGGAGTGGTTCGGGCTGAACCCGGCCGAAGGTGAGGACTCGGCGGAGGAGATTGCCTCCAGTGATGAGGGCGAAGAGGAAGAGGGAGAGGATGACGAAGACGCTGCGCCGGATGGTGAAGCGACCAGCCCGCCTCAGCCCGATCGTGCTTCTAGCAACGATGCCGAGACTCGCCAGCTGGTCACTCCTCCAGCCGGCACCGCCCACTCCGCCAACCTGCCCCACTCGCCTGTTGCTCCCCTGGCTTGATCCGCCGTCCTAGCTTTCCTGCCTGTTACTTCTTTGAACAATCTTTAAATTTGCGCAGTTCCACCCACTGGGGGTGTATTCGGACTACGTTGAATGCTGGCCTTTCGATGGTCTTTTGTGTAAATATTATGCATGTGTTTGTCTTCCGTTTATGTTTGCTTTTTATCCTTTGGCTTTGTCCTTTGCCGCCTTCCCTTGGCCGCCGCCTTCCCAGCCGGACAGCTGCTTTGCAGTCTGTGGCCAGAGAAGGAGTTGGTCGTTTTTTGGGAAGGCAAGTACTTGAGCTTTCTCAGATTGCAGCAAAGTGAGCGGGAAGCCGGCCAGCCGACTGCTCTAGTAGTCGGCTGGCGGGGTGGGAGGCCAGCTCGTGTTATATAAGTTCGTTAGTCCTTAGCCGTTTTTTCGCGTGGGCATCCTTTCCTGCCCTTGGCTCTTGCCAGTCGGACAGTTATTTCTTCGAGCTGCGACTTTTGGCACAAGGGGGCTTAGGTGCCGGCATACTACTTGTCTGGCTACAGGTGGAACTTTAGATATAACTTGAGGCGGCGAGTCCCCGGGCTGACTGGTCGAACCCGGTGCCAGACGAAGAAAGCAAGTGTAGCAACATAATCTTATGCCTGATACTCATCTTTCATAGATAAAAGGGGGTAGTCCCCGAGTACTCCTCGGGGCACCCCTTGTCTCATACTTAGTACAAAAAGTAGCATGCTACATACTGCTTTTTAACTGTAAAATCTTCGGAGGAGATTGGCGTTCCACGATCGGTCCGACTCCTTGCTGGAATCATCTCTCTTGCATGCCTTCGGCTTCTGTGCGTCGATTAGGTAGTAGAAGTCGTTGCCTAAGGCTCTGCTGATGATGAAGGGGCCCTCCCAAGGGGCCGAGAGCTTGTGCTGGCCGGCTGTTCGCTGGATCAGCCGGAGCACAAGGTCGCCCTCTTGGAAAGATCTTGGCTTGACCTTCCGGCTGTGCTAGCGGCGCAGACCCTCCTGATAGATGGCGGACCGACTGAGAGCTAACAGCCGGCCTCTTCCAGCAGGTCGACGCCGTCTTCTCGTGCTTCCTTGGCTTCCGCCTCCGTGTACATGGTGACCCGAGGCGAGTCGAACTCGATGTCAGTTGGGATGACGGCCTCGGCGCCATATACAAGGAAAAAAGGGGTGAAGCCGGTCGATCTGTTTGGGGTAGTGCGCAAACTCCAGAGGACGGCTGGCAGCTTGTTGAGCCAGCAGCCGGCCGAACGCTCTAGTGGCACGACAAGTTGGGGCTTGATGCCTAAGAGGATGAGGCCATTTGCTCGCTCGACCTGGCTGTTTGACTACGGGTGGGCAACGGACGCTAGGTCTAGCCAGATGCCGCATGTTGCGCAGAAACGTGCCAGTGCTCCCTTTGCAAAAAATTTGCCATTGTCGGTGATGATGCTATGCGGTAGGCCATACCGAGTTATAATATCTGCGATGAATGTGACGGCAGTCGGCACATTCAGCTCTTTGATCGGCTTCGCCTCAATCCACTTGGTAAATTTGTCCACAGCGACGAGCAGATGTGTCATGCCGCCGCGTGCCGTCTTGAATGGGCCCACAATGTCCAGCCCCCAGACGGCAAAGGGCCAGGTGAGGGGGATGGTCTTGAGTGCAGAAGCCGGCAGGTGTTGCTTGGAGCTGAAAACTTGGCAACTTTGCAGTTTTTGTCTAGTTCCTTGGGGTCTTCCAAGGCAGTCAGCCAGAAAAATCCGTGGCGAAAAGCCTTGCCGACGAGTGATCTTGAGGCTGTGTGGTGGCCGCATTCGCCTTGGTGGATGTCCCTGAGGAATGTTGTGCCCTTCTGTGGTTCGACGCAGCGCTGGAAGACTCCAGTGACGCTGCGCCTAAAAAGCTCTCTGTTGACGATTGTGTAGGCTCCGGCTCGGCGTTGATCTTGTCTTGCCGAGATCTCGTCGGTTGGCAGCTCTCTGTTTACTAAGAAGTTGAGGATGGGCTGGGCCCAGGATGGAGCTATGACTTCTTCTATTGTCAGGACTACCACTGTGATAGGGGCAGGTGGGCTGGGTAGTGAAGAGTTGGGGTCGGAGTTGGCCATCGCCTGTTGTGTTGATGTAGTCCCCGGGCCGGCTGCAGTAGTCCCCGGGCCAAGTTCCGAATTCCTCGGGCTGGGTGCGACTATGGCAGTCCCCTGGCCCCCTGTTGGAGTCCCCGCGCCGCGTGCCGGAGTCCCCGCGCCGCCTGCTTGGTTTCCCAAGTCAGATCCGACTGTGTTGGGGTCAGGCGGCACGAAGATGGAATCAGATTTTGGAGACAGCTTGATAGACGGCTTGAGGAGTCGATGGAGAGAAACGCCGGCTGGTATGGCTTGCCGGGTGGATCCTACTCATGCCAGGGCATCCGCTTGCATGTTGTCGGCACGTGGTACATGAAGGAACTCACATCCTTCGAAGTATCCACTGATTTGCTGGATGAGGAAATGATAGCTTGCCATGTTTGCGTCTTTGGCGTCCAAGTCACCGGATGACTGTTGGACCACCAAATCCGAGTCTCCATAGCACAAGATCCGGCGGATGCCGAGTTCTTTGGCTAGCCGGAGCCCGTGTATGAGCACCTCGTACTCGGCCACATTGTTGGAGGCGGCAAAATGAATTTGCAATGTATACTTGAGCTTGTCTCCCTTGGGAGAGGTGAGGACGATGCCGACTCCCAAGCCGGTGTGCATCTTGGACCCATCGAAGTGCATCCACCAGTGAGTGGAGTCGGGAGCCGGTGGCAGGTATTGGGTTTCGGCCCAATCGACGAGGAAGTCGGCCAGTGCCTGGGACTTAATGGTGGTGCGGGGCTGGTAGAAGATCACGTAGGGGCCCAGCTCAATGGCCCATTTGGTCACTCGACCGGATGTATCCCGGCTGCCTATGATCTCGGCAAGCGGGGCAGTACATACGACCGTAATGGGGTGCTCTTGAAAATAGGGCTTGAGTTTCTAGGCAGAGAAGTACACACCATAGCACATGTTCTAGTAGTGTGGGTAGTTCTGCTTCGAGGTGGATAAGACTTCGCTTAAATAATACACCGGCCTCTGAACCGGCTGAGCCCGGCCTTCTTCTAGGCGTTGGACTAAAATGACAGTGCTGACCACCCGGCTAGTAGCAGCAATGTAAAGGAGCATGGGCTCCTTTTCTACCGGTGCCCCCAAGAGAGGCGGCGTGGTCAGCATCTTCTTTAGCTCGTGGAAGGCTTGCTCCGCCTGGTCGTTCCACTAGAAATGAGTGGACTTCTTCATGAGTCGGTAGAGGGGGAGGGCCTTCTCTCCGAGCCGGCTGATGAAGCGGTTCAGGGAAGCCAAGCATCCGGTGAACTTCTGGACATCCCGCAGCTTGGTCGGAATCTCCATTCTCTCTATGGCCTTGATCTTTATTGGGTTGCACTCGATGCCGCGTTCGGAGACCAGGAAGCCTAGGACCTGGCCGGCTGGTACTCCGAACACACATTTCTCGGGGTTGAGCTTGATTTGGAATCGGCGCAAGTTTTCAAATGTTTCTCTGAGGTCTTCGAGCAAGGTGTCGCGCTTCTCCGTCTTCACCACAATATCGTCTACATAGACGTGAGAATTTCTGCCGAACTACTTCAGGAGGCATTTCTGCATGCAACGCTGAAAGGTGGCACCGGCATTTCTCAAGCCGAATGTCATAGTCAGGTAGCAGAAGGCTCCGAATGGTGTGATGAAGGTGGTTTTCAGGCGGTCAGCTGGATCCAGCTTTATCTGGTGGTAGCCTGAGTAAGCATCCAAGAAGCTCAACTGCTCGCATCCGGCTGTGGAGTCTATTACTTGATCAATCCTTGGCAAGGAAAAGGGATCTTTGGGGCAAGGCTTGTTGAGGCTAGTGTAGTCTATACACATGTGCCACTTGTTGTTTTTCTTTAGCACGAGGACCGGGTTGGCGAGCCATTCTGGGAAGAAAACTTCCATAATGAAGCCGGCTGCCAGAAGCCGGGCTATCTCTTCTCCTCTGATAGTCGGCGGAGAGGCTCTTTGACTGGTTTCGCACCTTCTCGGACATGTAGCTTGTGCTCGGTGAATTCCTTCGGCACACTCGGCATGTCCTTGGGGGACCATGCAAAAATGTCCCGATTCTCACGGAGGAAATTGGCGAGCTCGCCTTCCTATTTGCTATCCAGGTTTGCCCCGATGGTGGCCAACCTTTCTGGGTGCTCTGGGTCCAGAGGTACCCTCTTTGTTTCTTTGGCCGGCTGAAAGGAACCTTGGGCACCACACTCCTTGAGGTCGGGGGACAGGGCCGGCTGCTTGCCGGTCATGGCCATGACTCGGTCCAGTATCTTCTTCTCTTCAGAAATTACAAGGGACTCGGCCAGCCGGCTGCTGGCAGCCGCACACTCGGAGGATTTCTTGTAGTCTCCGGCTATGGTGATGATGTCCTTGGAGCTTGGTATCTTCATCTTGAGGTAGGCGTAATGGGGTACAGCCATGAACTTGGCCAGGGCAGGTCGGCCAAGCAACGTGTGGTAAGGGCTCTCTAGATCCACCACTTCAAACCACACCGCCTCCTAGCGGAAATGATCCTTGTCCCCGAAGAGGACATCTATCTTGATCTTGCCGATTGGGGAGCAGGACAAGCCGGGTACGATGCCATGGAACACAGTCCGACTGGGCATGAGCTGCTTTGTCTTGATGCTCAGCTTCTCCATGGTGTCGTGGTATAGGATATTGATGCTGCTCCCACCATCTATCAGTACACGGGAGAAACGGGCGGCTTGCCTTTCCGTAGCGAGGGTGGCGTCCAGAACCAACGCATAGGAGCCGGGAGATGGCATCACCTCTGGGTGATCTGTCCGGCTCCAGCTAATAGGCCTTTTTGACCAGTGCATGAATTCTGGGTTGTTGGAGGCGACTGCGTTGACTTCTTGGTGTTGTCGGCGCCGGCTACGCCGATCTTCTGGCTGGCTGGTGAAGACGACGTAGGCGGCATGCTTGTCGGGGTACTCGTCTTGAACTGCCCCGACCGCTGGTCGAGCGGCCGGCTGCGGAGGAGCCGGAGGCGGCTGACCAGCAGGCGGAGGCAGTGGCATCCCCTCACCCTTGGAGATCCGAGTGAGCCAATGGCATTTTCTGGTCATGTGGTTTGAAGGCTTCGCGCCGCTGTGAAACTTGCAGGGGGCATCAAGTGCTTGCTCGTATGAGAAAGCCGGCTGCCAAGCCGGCCTTCTGCCCTTCTGCTTCTTGGGTGCGGGCCGTCCTTCGGGTTGTTCGTCTTCGACCGTGGCCACCTGCCGACTGGTGGAAGGCGGCAGGGGAGCCTTGCGCTTGTGGTCGTTCTGGTGCGGGCGTCGGCTGGATTCTCCAGCCGGCGTCTTGGGACTCGGAGCCAGCACCTTCCCGGAGGCGTCTACTCAGAGCTCAGTCTTCACCGAGGAATCGGCCGTGGCGTATTTATCAGCTATAACCAGTAGCTCGTCAAGTGTAGTCGGCTAGTCGCAGAGGAGTCGGTGCTTGAGGAGGGTGCCTTCTCGGCACCTGGCAGTGAAGTACTCTATAGCTTGGACCTCGTGCACTCCCTCGCAGGAATTGCGGAGCTCGGCCCACCGCGTGAGGTAGTCGCGAGTCGATTCGTTGGGCCCTTGGACGCACAAGGAGAGCTGTCGGCGCTTAGGAGCCCGCTTGTAGGTGCTAGTGAAGTTGCGTATGAAGGCTTCAGTGAAGTCTAGCTAGCTATTGACACTGTAAGGCTTGAGACTGTTAAGCCAGGTGCGTGTCGTGCCTTGGAGCATGAGGGGCACATATTTCACGGCAACACGCCTGTTGCCGTTTGTGATGCTAACCGCGGTGGAGTAGTCGATCATTCAATCTTCCGGCTTCACGGAGCCGTTGTACTTGGGCGTGTCTCTTGGGAGCGAGAACCCTTTGGGGAAGGGCTCGTCACGGATGTGGGGGCCGAAGCAAGATGGGCCGACATCATCTTCTTCTTCCAGGGCCAAGGATCGTGCAAGGCGGTCGATCAGGTGGCGGTCATCATTCTCGCCGACTCCTTCGCGGCGACCCAGCCGGCCGCTGAGAGTCGGGTGCGTGACAGGCGGCGGGGTAGGGTATCTCTCCCCACGAGGCGGCGGAGGAGGAGGGTTTCCCTGCCACTCGACGGCTCGAGGGTGGCCCTCGGTGTCACGCTCGATGGAGATTCGAGTCCGGCTGCGGCTGGCAGCCGGCTCCTTTTCTTTTCTCGCACGGGTGTTGCCCGCAGTCGGCATTCAGGACGTCGCGTCGTGCTCTCGGCGCGGGGGAGGACTCTCGGCGTGGATGCCGGCTTCATGCCGCTCCGTGGCCGCGTCGATAAGTTGCTGGATGCATCTGGTCATGTAAGGGAACTCATCAGGCCCCAGCCCATTCAACTCGTCTGCGGCCGCCTGGGCAGCACACAAGTTCTCGAGAGGCGTGGCATAGACTGGGCGGTCTGCTCCCAGCATGTCGGCAATAGCCGCGCCGTGTTTCCTGACGATACCGATGCGGCTTGGCCCGTCGGGAGGCGGCGTGCCGAAGGCGCCTCGGTCGACCTCGCGCTGGTGAGCCTCGGTGAGGCGTCTCATGGTGGCGAGCCTTTGGCCCTCCGCAACGAGGGCGAGGCGGCGCGCCTCCAATGTCTTGGCGTCTGCGTCGGCCGGGGCGGGGACGGACAAGTCGTGCAGCGCCGCCTACAGAGCGTCGTGGGCGTTTTCGCCTGAGGGGGCACCGTGGCTGATAACCAGTACCTCGGTAATGGCACTGCTGCTACTGTCGGCATGAGGAAGAGGGTCATTGATGACCACCGCATTGGTGGGGAAGGCATCAAGGGATACCATGTCGGAGTCGACAAGCATCGGGTTGGTGGAGCCAACCGACTCCAAGTTCGCGGCAAGTTCGCCGGAGACGTGGAGTTGATCGAGGAGGCTGACCAGGTGGCTCTCGGGGCAGTCTGTGCCCGCGTCGGATGCGGGCTTGTCAGAGATGAGAGCCTCACCAAGAAGATCGGCGAGGCAGCTCGCCGCGCAGGCGTCGGCGACGTCTTGCAGGGCGTCGGGGCAAGCGCCATCGGGCGAGCCAGGCTGGCTACGCACGTTGGGAAGGAAGAGGGTTCCCGTCCAGAGCAGGTCTCCGGACGACGGTGCACTTGGCCCCACGGTGGCGCCAAATGTCGGGTGGTTGGTGCGACATATGCCAATAGATGGCTTCTCACTGTGGGAGCCAATAAAACATCGCCGGTGCCTGGAAACGGGATAAGGCGAAGACATGCACGCCGACGAATCTTACCCAGCTTCTGGGCTCTCCGTGGAGATAACACCCCTAATGCTGCTCTATGGGGTCTCCGCATGATCACTAGCTCGGTGGGTTACTACCGAATGCTCCTTGAGCTGTTTGGTGAAAGGATGAGGAAGGGCCAGCCTAGCCTGCTCTTCCTCTCCTTGTGGTGTCTAAAATCTATCCAAAGAGTGATCCCCCCTACATGGGAACCCTGGGGTGTTTATATAGGCCTACCTCCCAGGGGTACAATGGTAATCCGGCTGGGTGTGGGCCCCAGCCGTCTGTGTCTACGCCTGCCGGCTTCTCCGCCGACTGGTGGGCCCGCCGGCTGCCGACCCTTTGGCCGACAGGCCGGCCCCACCGCTCAGGGGTCTTGTCGGGGGCTGGTTACTGTTACCTTGCCCTTGGTGATGATGGCTTTGTTGTGGTAAGCATGGCTACAGTGCCGCCGTGAGGTGGCTCATCACTGTAGCCTTAGCTTCTCCTGTCTCCTTAATGAAGCACCTCCTCAGAGGGAGAGAGTTGGCCGGCTGTTGGAAGCCGGCCATATCCTTGGCCGACTGTGGGAAGCTGGGCCACCTTCGGGATCTCCCTGACCAAAGGGGCCCGCCACCCACGGGACCCCTCGCCGTGGGTGACGTCACGTTCATCGTGGCAACAGTGCCGCACCGGACAGGGATGGCCGCCCCGTACGGTGCACTGTGGCCTTGCTTGCGCCGGGATTTGGGGGTGGCAGGCTTTACTGTAGCCACACCCCGTCTCGTCGCCGTTATGTGGGTGCAGATTCTGAGGGCAAGATCTTAGCCGCCTGCTGAGGGGCTGGCTCATGGGAGTCAGCCCTTTTATGGCCGGCTTCTGGAAGTCGGCCTTCTCGTGGTCTTGTTTCTCAAGGATTCCAGGGCTGGGCTGCCTTTGCGCAGCCGGCTTGAGAGGTAGCCGGCTGGGGGATGACGACCCCGTGTCCTGGAAGCTTGGAGGCTTGTTTGGCCTGTAATTTTTCTGAAGTGCCAGGGGAAGCCGGCAAGGCTACCCGTGGTCATTTACTCCGACATTGCTAGTTGTGATGTCTTTGATGGTTGTGTGGTAGGAATTCATGTATATACAATAAGACCATATCTAGCCATGTGCCATGCTCTCAAGCAAATTTCTTATTGGTATATTTACGACTTCCTTTTGGATATCTTGTTCTTTCCTTTTTGTAACTATTTCGTGTGTATATCCTTCTTTGTGGATTGATATCATCATGATTTTCATCTACCTAGAATCTTATACACTTGAGATAAGTTACATCTGTAGTTGATATCCTTATTCTTTCACATCCACCTTTCCTTGGTGGTTATATGAAAGGATTTATCTTGAGTGTGGATCTTATGTCATTGCATCTTGATGCACTCTATTGTGGTGAAGACATTTTTCTCTTGCTTTTCTTGATGACGCTTTTTCCATTTCGATTGGTATCCCTCATGTTGACAAAGCTATCATTTTCTTTCTTCACCATGGGTTGTCACAAGCATAGGTTCGTTATATGCTTTTTAGTGAGCTTGTGAACCCGTTTGCTAGTTGTGTGTGGGAATGACATGCCTTGCACCGTGTATCTCATTCACCCAAGACTATATTGATGCTTAATGCTCATCCATACATTACTCTTCTCAAGTGCAATGCCTTGACTCACACACATCGGTTTTGGTTGAGCCTATCCTTAAGTTGCCTCTTTTACATGCTGCTCAACCATTTCTTTGTTGCAAGTGCTAGGCTTTGTTTCGTACATGCTCACTTGCACTTGTTGAGAGTTTCTATTGATTTTCGGGGAGTGATAATCCTATTTGGTGCACTTGGTATCCTAATGCAAATATTCTAAGGAGTGCACAAATCATGGGGAGCTTCACTAGTTCTTTAGAACACTCCATTGCTCTCTTGCACTTGTCGTGAGGTTCTATTGATCTTGCGGGAGTGACGATCCTATTTTGGGCTTGTTGTATCAAATTACAAAACTAAATTGTGCACAAATCATGGGGAGCTTCTCTAGTTTCTCTAGAACACTCCTTTGCTCTTATCATAATATCTTTTATTCATGTGGCACGTAGGATCATTGGTCTAGTTAGTTCAATTGGTATCTTTTCATAGCTTGCTTCAATTGGTATCTTTTGATTGCTTGATTTCTTGTTTCTCTCTTTGTTATGTTTTCGTGGCATATCTTTCTTTAGCAATCTTTGGGCCTCAATATAGTTTGTGTTCCTCCAAGTTTTTACCATTGGATATGTGTATTGCATTCCACTCTCTTGTGGAGAAATACACAATTTATGGAGAAACACAATTTATATTGGCCTTCTAAGCTTTTCTCCCATTTTGTCAATCGATGACAATGGGGGAGAAGTTTCAGAGAGTTTTGTGGAGAAGCTTAGAGAGTCATCTTTGACTCTTTTCTTGCTTTGGTTGTGTTCGTAAGCGTTTGCACCTCATATGCATGCCTTATTGGTTGTTGCATTGCATGGTGATGCATAATTCCTTGTATAAACTCTCTTGAAAGTGATTTTCATCAATTACCAAAATGGGGGAGATTGAAAGACCATGCAGTGCCCCATGTTTGGTTTTGGTAATTGATGAAAATCTCTATGGGCTAATGGTTGCATTGATTTATATTTGAAGGATTTGTCCATTGGCAGTTCTTGAAGTCCATGTGTTGGTTTCAAGGAGTTTATGAGTTGACCAAGGTGATATTAAGGAATTATCCAAAGTTTGGTCACGTGAGTGTTGGGCTTATTGCAAGCATGTCTTGAGGAAGAAGATTGTGTGATCATTCATGCTTACCTTCAAGGCATCATCCAAATAAAGAGAGTTGGAAAGGTTCAAGGTTGATCAAGACTAAGTCAAGAGTGAATCAAGTTGATCAACTCACAAAGCATAGAAGATGTACCGAGAGGGATCAAGTGATCCTATGGTATGGTAACCATTGTCAATTACGCTTTGTGTACTAACCCATGGTCTTCGTGAGAGTTCTTTGTGGGGTTAGGTTGCCGCCTGCAAGTTCAAGTGATGCATCACGAAGAGATCAAGTACTTGAAGCTTTCCATCCATTGTGGTGACAATGGACTTGTGAAGATGTGCCGAAGAGTGGCTCACCCATACTGGAGTATGAGGGAGCAATCTACTAGTGTTCAGCAAGCCAACGCAATCAAGACAGGTGGTCTAACTTGAGGTAGTTAAGATCATCTACATCTAGCTCAAGTGGACTTTGTGAAAGGCAAAGGTTTGCCCTTGATAGGTTTTCTATTTTATCGGTCTCATGGTGGTAGTTGGGAGACCGGGCTATAGGATCGATTGCGATACAATCAAGGGGGGTCTTGATGAGTAGCTTGATCATATTGTTTGCAGAGAGCTGAAACCATTGCATCCTTGCATTATCTTTCTTGGTTCTTTTTTGGTTCTCTTTTTGAGTCTTAGAGCTTATGGTCATCTTGATGACAAGCTCGAGTTCATCAAAAACGGAGTTCTCATGCTTCTTCTATTGCGTTTTTGGTGTTGGAGGTTTTACTGGTCTTATTCGAGGAAGGGTTCTCACCATTTTATGATGGGCCTTTTCTAATTTGATTTTTATTGTTATTTCTATCAAGATTGTGTTATCCCTTGTTGCCAGCTTTCCAACAAACTTGGTTTCGTTGAATTCAGAGTCCGTTTGCAGAAGTTGTGTCAGTTTTGGTGTCCTTAAAAAGGCTGCAGCGGTACTACCGCCCATGGGAGCGGCACTACCGCTTGGAGCGGTACTACCGCGGCTACTTCCGTGTCTACTTCCGCTCCGGACCAAAAACTCATCATAAGTCCAACATTGGTAGGCACGGATGTAATTTTTTAGAACCGCTCGCAAGCAGTAGTACCGCTAGCCCTAGCGGTAGTACCGTGAGGACGAGCGGTAGTACCGCTCTGTGCGGGCTCTGAGCATAACGGTTGGATTTTTCCCCACCATTAAAAGGGGGTCTTCTTGCCCACACAACCTTATCTTTTGATCTCGTGTTCTTCCCCCCATTGTTGACCTTCTTCGAGCTTGCTAACTCTCAATCCCTCCATGGATTCTTGCTAGTTTTTGATGGAAAAGAGAGAGGAGATCTAGATCCACTTTTCCACCAATCACTTTCTCCTCTATGTGAGGGGAACCCCTTGGATCTTGATCTTGGAGTTCTTGGTGTTCTCCTTCTTGTTCTTCCTCTCATTTTCCTCCCTAGCATTAGTTGCTTCGGTGGGATTTGAGAGGGAAGGACTTAGGCACTCCGTGTGCTCTTGCCATTGCATTTGGTGCACTGGTTTGAGGTCTCCATGTGATACGTGGAAGTTAGAAGTTGAGAAGCTTATTACTCTTGGGTTCTTGGTACCCTTGAGCTTGTTCCTCTTGGGTGCTTGGGCGTCCTAGATGGTTGGTGGTGTTTCGAGCTCAATCATTGTGGTGTAAAGCTCCGGGCAAGCGTCGGGGTCTCCAATTAGGTTGTGGAGATCGCCCCGAGCAATTTGACGGGTTCCAGTGACCACCCCCAAGGGTTGCCAAAGTGTAAGGGTTCCGTGACGGCCCCCAAGGGTTGCCATTTGTACGGGTTTGGTGACCGCCCTCAAGGGTCCCTTAGTGGAATCACGACATCTTGCATTGTGCGAGGGCGTGAGGAGATTACGGTGGCCCTAGTGACTTCTTGGGGAGCATTGTGCCTCCACACTGGTCCAAACAGAGATTAGCATCCGCAAGGATGGGAACTTCGGGATACATCATCGTCTCTGCGTGCCTCGATTATCTCTTACCCGATCCTTTACTTATACACTTTAGTTTGTGATAGCCATATTGTTTCTTGTCATATATTTTGCTATCACCTAGTAGTTTATATTGCTTAGGATAAGTTGTTCGCACACATAGGTGAGCCTAGTTGTTGTAGGTTTTGTGCTTGAAAAATTAAGCACTAGGTTTATTCCGCATTTGTTCAAGCCTAAACCGTAATTATTTTAAAGCACCTATTCAGCCCCCCTCTAGGCGACATACAAACCGTGCCGAGCCATCAAATCCCAGGTACTGGCGGACTTCGTTGCCGATGGACAGAGGCCGAACTCCCTAAAGAGTATAGCACATATTGCAACTGGGTTATGTATTTCAATGGTTCCAAAATGCTGGCAGGAGTTGGAGCAGGCGTCATTTTAACATCCCCCACTGGATACGTAGTCCAGTACGTACTCCAAATATTATGCACAGACACTAACAATGGAGCCGAATACGAGGCCTTATTACATGGTCTCCGGATGGCTGTCTCTGTGGGCATACAACGCCTAGAAGTGCGCGGGGACTCAAACCTTGCAATATCTCAATAAATGGAGATTTTGATGCTAAAGATCCGAAGATGGCGGCTTACTGCAACACTGTCCTAAAAATGTCGGCTCAATTCGAGGGGCTTGAGTTTCATCACATGGCTCGAGAAAGCAATCAAGCGGCGGACGTCCGTGCTCGCATTGGCGCCAAGCGTGACCCCGTTCCACCTAATATCTTTTTGGAAAGGCTCTTTAAGCCGTCCCTGGTATGGCAAGGGGAGAGCGGTAACACGGGTCAGGATCCGAACACAATGATATCACTGGGGGCTCAGCCACCGAAATAACGCAGTCGACTCATCTAATCATGGCAGTCATTGCCCCATGGACCGAACCCTTCTTGGCCTACCTTAATAGGAAAGAACTCCTCGAGGACCAGAATGTGGCTCTTCGCATTGTTCGGCGCTTGAAGGCCAACAAGATTGATGAAGGTGAGCTCTACAAGAAAAGCGCTACCGGAGTTCTTCAAAGATGTATCTTCGAGGAAGAGGGGCGACGGCTCTTGACCGAAATTCACGCCGGACTTGGCGGTCACCACGCTACAGCTCGGGCCTTTGTTAGCAAGGCCTTTCGTACAGGTTTTTACTGGCCGACAGCCCGAGCAGATGCACAGGACCTTGTCCAACGTTGCATTAGATGACAGCTATTCGCCAACCAAAGCAACATGCCCCCCATCGCTCTACAAACGATCCCCATCACTAGACCTTTCGTGGTCTGGGGGCTCGATATGGTCGGACCCCTTAAAGGAGGAAGCCATAATAAAAAGTATCTGCTGTTCATGGTGGATAAATTCACTAAGTGCACAGAGGCCAAACCGGTCAAAACGGCCGAGGCGGGGCCAGTAATAGACTTCATATCCGGCATGGTGCACTATTATGGCATTCCGCACAGCATCATCACTGATAATGGCTCCAATTTCACAGCCGATGAGGTGAAAACTTGGTGTGCTAATCTGGGCATTAAGCTCGATTACACCTCTGTCTATCACCCGCAAACAAACGGTCAAGTCGAACGGGCTAAAGGTCTTATTATGAGCGGCATCAAACCTAGGCTAGTGCGGTCTTTGAAAGAATCAGACAAGCACTAGGTTGAGGAGCTTGACTCCGTACTCTGGGGGCTGCGGACCATGCCCAACCGCACTACTGAATATACACCTTTCTTCATGGTGTACGGTGCAGAAGATGTGTTGCCCTGCGATATTATCCACGACTCACCTCGAGTGCGCATGTATGAAGAGAGAGAGAGAGAGAGGCCAAGCTTGATCGGCAGGACAACCTAGATACCCTAGAGGAGGAGTGCGATGCTGCGAAAGCCCATTTCGCATTTTATCAACAGCAGGCCCGCAGATACCAAAGCAGAGAAGTACGGGCCAAGATTTATAATGTCGGCGAGCTCATCCTACCCTTGCCGGAGAAGAAAAAGGACAAACTCAAGCCCAAGTGGGAGGGTCCCCTCATAATTGACGAGGTTCTCACGGGAGGAGCATACCACCTGCATGTTGCATCAGACAATCGCCTAGAGCCGAACCCCTGGAACGCAGCGAGACTCCGAAGATTCTATGCCTAGCACTGAACTATGTGTTTGTCTCCTTCTCCCTGTTGCCTCCTTTATTTTTTCTTCTCTTTTCATTCTTTCTTTTTTTCTAGAACTTAAACTCTTTCGCACGGCTAAACCGTGCACCTGTGATATAGACATCCTAAAGAATGTACGTCCATTATACCTGGGGGCTTCCCAGACAGAAGCTTATTTTTCGAGCGTCAAGCTCATTGCATATGTGTTTTTCTCATATGTACCTTTTCTTCTCCATTATATGCATCGATATGACTTAAGTTTTGGCCAAGCTGGGTTGCCTGGCTCATGTGCTTATGCCCTATGTTCCCGTTAGTTCGGCTAGGGCATAAAGGGAGCAGCTCTGCGATTGTTACTGCCGGGTCATCCGGATGTGTACCTCAGACTGGGTGAAGCCGAAAGCTAGTGTTCTTAAGAGAATATTCGTTTAGCGGACTAAAGATGCTATGTAGTCCTTCCATTATGAACCCTCGGATGACTACCTATACTGTATTGTTGTCAATCATAGTTCGGACATGCATTTTAATGCATGCACACCAAGTGAAAGGAACCCCTAACGTTACTATTCTCCCTGGAAGATGTTTCTTACAATCATAATGTAATATAACATAACTAGCCGGATACACACTGTCTGTTCACGCAACTATGACCCCCACGCCTGGTTCCCATGCATACCACAGTCTATTTTACGGCTAAGGTATTTGGAAACACTCTGCACCTTTGGGTCCAGAGGTCGAAGCGAAAAGCTCTACCATGACAATTGTTCTTATAATTCAGCTAGAGTCGCATATGTCAAGGAAAGTACATGTTGTCCAGCTGGCGGTCTAATTTACAATCCTGCTAGGAATACTTGGCGTCTACTTCTACTTGGTCATATACCAAATTGACGGGAAATTCTTTTCCATCTGACCCTAGAGGTCCGACCCGAGCCGTATGATTCGGATCAAGCTTGGTATACCGTGTTTTCACCATGGCCCAGGCTTCCTGTGCACCTTCCCGACAGGCCGATATCTTCCACGGTCGAAAGCGTCGCCGCGCTCCCTTGAATAGTTGTATGAGCTCCTCCATCTTTCCTTGAGGGGAGGCAGATGGCCATAGGGCCTTGGCAACACTTCGCATCGCCTGCCGAGTTTGCTCGTGCTCCTGCGACACCTCTTGTAGCAGATCGCTTGACGATCCAGACATCTCCTCTTCGGGACGACCGGTCAGCATACCTGCATATACAACTCTATCAACACCTTCTACCTCCAAATTATTCGAAGGTAAGTTCGACCACATACTGAATATGTCGCCTCCCAGCTTTTTATTCTCCTTTACGGAGTCTGCTAGCTGGGCCCGTACATCTTTCAGTTCCTCGCCCAGTTGGGTGTTCGAATCCCGGAGCTTGTTTTTCTCCACAACGACCTTTGTTAACATACGCTCGCTCACAGCTAGTAGTTTTTTGGATCCTCATTGTCCGCTTTGAGCAGCTTCCAGTTGTTCCTGCAGTTGATCTAATGATCCAGTGAAGAGGTAAGCCATCGTGTTAGCATTATTGGTATACCATTATGTTTTCTCGATGGAGGGAAACATTACCAGGAGATGCCTTCTTGGATTTCTGCAGTTCGGCATTGGCAGCATTTAGCTGGCTCTGACACTTTTCTAGTTCCTGAGATAATAGGCTGTTCTTCTCCGTAAGCACTTGGTTCTACATTGATCCTTAAATCAGTTGTATCAACTACCTTAAGTCTCGGGGGCTACTGGTGTAAGATTATTAAATCTACGCTTACCCACATATCTTTCATATGCTCGTATGTGGCTCTGACAAGCTCGTCCCGAGCAGCTCGGATGTACGCATCGGCCGAATAAAAGGCATCAAATATCTCTTTGGAAAAACCAGGGTTACGAAGAACGGCCCTCCAATGACGATGGTTCATAGCGCTCTCCACTTCAGAGTTCGTGACGGACATGTCGTCTGAATCCTTTGTGGATGGGAAGTTCGGCGCCACTCCCATGCCAGCCCCCGTCCTTTGGGCAGGGTCCGGAACCTGACTACTGGAGGCACGCCCGGCCGGATCCCAGGACACAGTCCGGCGGATACTTTTCCTGATAGGATGCGGCGAATGGCATTGCAATTTGATGTGACGATCAGAAAGGGTATTCTTGAATAGAAATGCCTTATCTCTGTGACGAGGGCTCTGCCATGTTATCATTTGCCTTCGTCTTCAAAGACGAGCCAGGCGTAGGCGCTGCTCGCCTCGGAGATGGTTCTGGTACATATTGCGGTGTTGAGCGCCTCCCCTTTGGAACACGGAATGGTGTGGTGGGTGAGGCATAGTAAGGGAACTCTTTCGAAGAAACTGTCTTTTGAATTACTTAAATGCAAAGTAGGAAGGAGGCCGGGGTAATCAGCGATGATAGGTACATCCGTGCCGTCATAGCTCGTCTGATAGAATATTCCATCCTCGAGCTCCACAAATATGTCCGGATCTTCTTCATATCTGGGGTCGAGATCCTGGATGCGATTCTCCGACTGAGGGTAGGGTCATGGATCTGCTCGACAGCCTTTCGTCATTCCTGTCATGAGTATATAGGATACTCCCCGTCAAAGATAACTCAGGGAGAAGAGTAAAATGGTGGAGTTACAGCTTACCCAGCTAGGAGGATTATACAAGGAAAATCCTTTTCGGTATTGGATACGGGTGAACTCCTCCTTTTCCCCTTTATATAGTTCGACCAATATTTTCACCAGAGCGGTGGGGGTCTTGGGACCCTTCCGACCGCAAAGTGAGGCGTTGTCTTCCCCATTATAGTGCCACATGGGTAGCCCTCTGTATTGGAGTGGTTGGACCCCCCGCGCTATTGAGACCGCCATTACCTCGACTATTGACAATCCGGACTTGGCAAGCATCTTAATCTTGCCCAGCAGCAGACTGATCTCAGCACTATCCTCTTCCTCGAGGCTCCGAGGATGCCAGATATGGCATTTCTTCAACGGAGCACATGAAAATTTTGGGAGGCCCATACGTACTGGGTCGGGAAGAGCGACGTCGTCGATATAAAACCATTCGGAAGGCCACTCTTCAGAAGCCTTCTTCGGCGTGCCGGACAGGTATCCGATGCCGGTGATGCGCCACACTTCGGCTCCCCCCACTTCAAATATTCACCCTCCTTGATTACAAGGGACGAGGCAGAACAATCTTCTCCATAAATCGAAATGGGCCTCGCAGCCCAGGAATAGCTCGCATAGAGCGACATAACCCGCAATATGTAGGATGGAGGCGGGAGTGAGACTGTGAAGTTGGAGGCCGTAATACTGCAGCAAACCTCAGAGGAAGGGATGGATCAGAAATTAGACACCTCTTAACAAGAAGGGGATGAAGCATACTCGTTCCCCCTGGACGGATTTGGGAAGTTCTCCGCTTGAGCCCCGCCATTGAAGGACGTCATCCCTGGTCATACGGGGACCAAATCCGCGGGAGGAAGAAATCCCTATGTTTGCAGCTTCACCAGCTGACTATGAGATATATAACATTTCTCCCAATCACCCTTTTCAGAGTTGTGGGGACGGGAGGAAGAGCTGGGAGCGCTAGCCATGTTGGGGTGGTTCTGCTCCACAAGCTTTGAGGATTTTTTCCATCAGATTTGGAAGGGATCTGAGATCTATTCTCTTTAAATAGGCACCTTTCTAGTACAGTCATGGTGGTATATGTAAAAATACCCCCTCCTCTTGTATTCACTCGACATGTGGAAGCTGGAGTCAGGAAGGCGCGGAAGCCGAGGGGTGCGACATTAAGTGGAGAGACGAATACATTACTTTAAAGTCATAGGAGGAGGAACCGGCCTTGCAATGCCGAAGACTATCCGCACGTCGAACACCTTGTCATTGAAGTATGGTTCGGGGGCTACTGAGGGAGTCCTGGACTAACGGATCCTCAGGTGTCCGACCTATTGGATATGGGCCGGACTATTGGGCCGTGAAGATACGAAGACCGAAGACTGTACCCGTGTTCGGATGGGGTTCTCCTTGGAGTGGAAGGCAAGCTTGGTGATTAACTATGAAGATTCCTTTCTCTGTAACTGACCTTGTGTAACCCTAGATCCCTCATGTGTATATAAACCGGAGGGCTAGGTCTGTAGATAGACTCCAAATAATCATAGTCAGGTTAGACCTTTAGGGTTTAGTAATTACGATCTCGTGGTAGATCAACTATTGTAATATTCATATTCATCTAGATCAATCAAGAAGGAAGTAGGGTATTACCTCCATAGAGAGGGCCCGAACCTGGGTAAACATTGTGTCCCCCATCTCCTGTTAGCATCGATCCTAGAAGCACTGTTCGGGACCCCCTACCCGAGATCCGCCGGTTTTAACACCAACACTGACCAATGCTATCACCTTGTTCACATAATTGTGGTATTCCACTTATATGTAAACATGGATGAATTGTTATTGAGCCCATCAACAACATTTTTATCTTCTCCATGATTCATATTGAACATCCAGCTAGTGTTGGAAACTTTGTGGGCAATGCCTTCGTGTTCTGTTTATGAGGTATATGTTTGGATGAAAGAAGTGACTTCCTCTAACTCACGTGCATTTGATGTAAGTTGTCGCCGTGGATCCGAGAAAGATTGCTTTCGTTCCTATGGAATCATTCCAAGTCAGTCATGTACGTGCAAAGTATTCTATGGTCTGGTAGACTGACCATCTTCATTCCATATGTATTCCCTAGCACACCAATCCACTGATTGATTTGTTCAAGGAGAAGAAGTTCCTGCTTAAGAGCTAATCATGACTTATGCAAGGACTTTGACATCCTCATTATTGGTTTCCCACCTGAACCCGATAGTGTTTTATTGTAAGAGTACTATGTGGTCATGCTTGTCTTGGATAGTGTGTTCACAGGTATGTAGCAAAACCAACTCATGTTTTGGATCTTACTATCGTAGTTCATTTCCCGAGAATCTCGCAACATCATCTCGTCGATTTGTGTTGCAAACTTTCTTTTCAGACATACCGAGTCTAAAGTATCCTATCACCAATCGGATCTGAATCTCAAGCAGATATGACGGTTGGAACAACCCTAGTATTTGCATTCTATTCCAGCTTGCACCCCATTGTGCCAATTTCCCATGGGCTGCCCTTCTCAACAGTTGCTGTTGAGAATCATCTTCAAAAGTGGTCCCACCATTGGTCCTATCCATTTCTGGTGATAAGCAAGAATCATTCCTTGCATTGTCTTCAACAAGATAGCTCACATCATCCATTCTAGTCTGAGTATGCCATTCTTCCGAACTACTTCAAATGATCGATTGAGATTTGCCTTATGCTGGTACAACGAGTTTCAATGATCTAGATATCAAAAGTAATCCTTTTTGCCACCTAAGGAAATAATTCTATGAGTCACCTTCCCTAAGGTGCCTCGCTTTGGAATCATGACAATTTAACTCCTCGCTACCTTGAGAAACCCTTTCACAATCTTTTCAAGCATGGAAGTGTTGCTTACCAAATTGATCAATCGCCATCTGTTTCCTTTCACCCCTGATGTGTGTCTTGTGTCTCAGCTCAAGAGGCGTTCTTTTATCTCAGTTCATGAGTTGATCTTGAGTTCTCGAACTTCGAGGAGATCGATTCCTGTAGAGTTTCTCTCTGCCGTCATCGTGTTGGATTATGATCTCGAAAGAAAAGACGTCAAGGTCATTATGATGCAATGAATCAACATCTTCAAGAATGCAATGGTTCATCAAGATTGTGTTAGCCTTGTGTCCCATCTGTCCTCTTACCTCACGTCTTGATCGGGACGAGATTCTTGTTTAGTGGGGGTGAGTTATCACAGCCCTAGCTCAACCCCTGTTGTCTTTGCTTGATCATCATTTCATCATGCTTAAAATTCATATGAATTTGAATTGGGGATGTTCAAACCCTAGCACCAGAAAGAATTCAAATAAGTTCTAATAAAATCTTTCTCAAAGAATCCAAAAATTCCATTTGAAAATGTTCATGATTTCTGGTTAAGGTTGAAACCTCTGCCAAAAATGATGAATATATTTTTAGGTCATTTCTCGATTTTTTATTTAACACAAAAGTATTTGAATTGCAGCCATTTAAATGCTATATATATTTTAGGTGCTCCATAAATGTTGGAAATTGTTAAGGGTCACTTGAATAATTCAGGAAGCACCCATAATTATTTCCAGGATTTTATGAAATGGTTTAGTATTTATTTTAAACCAGAACAGAAAACAGAAAAAAGAAAAAGAAAACAGAAAAGAATTAGAAAGAGAGAGAGAGAGAGAGAGAGAGAAAGCCAACCTGGGCCACTTACTGGCGTGGCACTGTGCCGGCCCAGCCGACTGGCCCAGTGCCAGTCGTCTCCTTCCTCCCGCCAGTCGGACGGGGCGCGTGCCCGGCACGCACGCGCGTGTTCAGTGCGGCATGCAGCACCCTACCTGGCCTCCCCTAGCTAGTGCGATGCCACCACTCACCTCCCCGTTGCCGTTCGGATCCGTCTGACCCCCTCACTTCCCCCTAGCTCTCTCCCTCGCCCTCTCCCCGCCGTGGTCGAAGCCGCCATTTGCTCTCCGGCGTCGAACCCGCGCCTACCATGCTACCCTCACCTCCCCGTGCTGCCATGATCTCCGCCCTTATCTGCCACTTCTCCTCGACTGAGGCCCGAGCGCTTGTTCGCCCTACATCGCTGCCCCGTCGACCTCTTCCCCACTCGGCCACTGAGATTGTAGGCAACCTCACGACGTCTCCAGCCCGTCCCCGAGCACGTCGTTCGCTCCCGTGCACTCGCTGTGAGCTCCTGCATCTTTCCCCCTCTCTCGTGTGCCCGTTTAACCGCCATAGCCGTCGTTCCCTTGCCGACCAAATATGCCGTCGGCGAGCTCGTCGTCGGCGCAGCTCCGGTGACCATTTGGTCACTCCGGTTAGTCTATCGCGCTCACCGCTACACGTAATGCCCCGCTAACTCAAGATCCTGAGCGGTTGCACACCGTAGCCACAAACTCGAGCGGACTCGAGCTCCGGCCGCCACTGTAGTGCTCGTAGTCGGCATTTCCGGCCACCCCAGACTCGGAGACCACCACCATCTGACGCGGTGCATTGCCAGCGTCCTAGAGATTCCCTCAGCGCATCGATCCGAGCCCCGTGGAGGTTTTCTGAGCACCTCCAGCATCTCGGGCCTCGCCGGCGGCTAAACGCTTGCGGGTTTGACCCATTTTGACCACTATCAGACTCAGCCGAGTCACTGACGTGTGGGCCAGTCCCCAGGTTAATTAAGTTAACCACTAAATTAGCACTAACCACCACTGTTAGCTAGATGTGACATTAACATGCGGGTCCCACCGGTCAGGTTTGACCTGGACCGCACAGTTGACCTGCTGATGTCACAGTGATGGAATGCTGATGCAATAAATGTTTTCTGGATATTTAATAAATCTAAAATGATTTATGAATTTCAGAAAATACCCCAAACTTGAAAAAGTCCTAGAAATTATACTGTAGCTCAGAATGAAATAATTTATATATGAAAAATTGTCAGAAAATTCTAATCTATTCATTGGTACTGGTTTCATGCATGATAAAGCAACTTAACATTACTGTATAGAACAAAACATGTTAATGCACTCTAGAAATTCATAGTTTGAATTTGAATCTTTGGTTAAAATCAACTCAAACCCTTCTGTTGCTAGCTGCATTAGCTCAAATCACATCATATGGCCATCTCACATGCATGCATCATATTGTCGCATTGCATTGATTGTGTCCCTTCTCTGTTTGCCAGTGTTGTTCCCCCTCAGTAGACGTTGTTCCGACGATGAGATTGATGTCACCAATGAAGAACTATACTATCTTCAGAAGTGCTAGGCAAGCAAACCACCCCCTGTTCATTCTGATACAATCCCACTCTCTCGCTCTTGCTCTCATTTATTGCATTAGGACAACAACGAATCATCTGTTATATGTTGCGGTAGTTGAACCCCTTTTCCTCTGCATGACCTGTCATTTCCACAGTAAATAGATGAAACCCACTAGCATGAGTAGGAGTTGTTTGGGCCCTGATGTGCCTACTCATTCATGCTTGTTTGTCATGCCTGCTAATGCTTAGAGTTGAGTCAGGTCTGATTCATCGGGGATGAATTGGAATGGTGATGAACATGTCCTACTGTGTGTGAGCTAAGTGTGTGAATACGATTTGGTAAAGGTAGCGGTGAGAGGCCATGTAGGAGTACATGGTGGGTTTTCTCATTGAAACCGTCCTCAGGAACTGAGTTCTGCGTTTGTCATCCATGAACAGCTACTACCACGCGTTGGGCCCGAAACCAATGGACCCCCTCGACTTATTAACCGCCCCTGTCCTCTGTCCGGGAGTTGCAAGTAGTTTCTGGTGTTTGTAGTATGCTGGAGGCCGTGCGCAGCGCTGACCCGAGGGGTCGGCTGTGATGCGGTAGGCACGTGACACGGCGTACCGGGACGCCCGTTTGGTGCCTCGGGAACCGTGCACACATTGTTCGGGGCCGTAGTGGAAACCTCGGCCAGACTCCCTACGGATGGAACTTGAATAGGCGATAAGTGGCCGACACCCTCTCTGGGCTTCCGCTTGAAGGTTGCCGAGTACATGTCGTGTAAACGGTGATAAGTGGTGAGAGCGTGTGTGAAGAAGTACACCCCTGCAGGGTTAACATCATCTATTCGAATAGCCGTGTCCGCAGTAAAGGACCTCTGGGTTTCCTATACAGTTCATAGACAAGTGAAAGTGGATACTCTAAGATGCGAAAGATAAGCGTGAGTGCTATGGATTTCGTTCTCGTAGGGAGACGGGGGCGGATCCATAGTGGTGTATTGATATGTTGAATATGTGGACTCGTGTGCGCCACCTCAAAAGAGTTACTTGCAGTCGTAGTTTAGGATAGCCACCGAGCCAAAGCTGGCTTGCTGCAGTTAAACTCCACCACCCCCTTTGTTGATACTGATGCATATGTAGATAGTTCTTATGTAAGTCTTGCTGGGTACATTGTACTCACGTTTGCTTAATTTATGTTTTTGCGGAGAGACTTCAGTCTCACTAGTAGTTTTGTGTGGACTTCGACATTTAGCTTGTTACCTCATCTACGATCTTGTGCCCTCAGCAGGGTCTTGTAGATAGTCAGGCTTCTCAGCCATTTTCATTTGTAGTTGTCTGTACTCAGACAACTTAAGCTTCCGCATGTGCTTATTGCTTGTATGACTTGAATGTTGGGTCTTCAGACCCATGTTTGTAATATCTGGCTCCTCGGAGCGTAATAAATAAATACTTTGAGTCGTAGAGTTTTGTTGTGATGCCATGTTGTATTTGCACATATCGAGCATATTGTGTGTATGTTATTGTAATGCTTGGTATGTGTGGGATCCGACAAACTAGTTGTTTATCCTTGGTAGCCTCTCTTACCGGGAAATGTCTCCTAGTGCTTCCACTGAGCCATGGTAGCTTGCTACTGCTCCGGAACACTTTGGCTGGCCGACATGTGTCCTTCTTCGTTCTTATGTCTGTCCCTTTGGGGAAATGTCATGCATTGTTCCTTTAAGTCCTTGTAGCTTGCTACCACTTGGGTTCATACGTTGATGACCGACACATTCGTTGCTGAGTCATGTATGCATGTCCCTGTAAGTTAGTGCCACTTTGGATTCACGACTAGTCATGTCGGCCCGGGTTCTCTGTCATATGGATACTAGCGACACTATCATATACGTGAGCCGAAAGGCGCAAACGGTCCCGGGCTAGGTAAGGTGGCACCCGTGGGAATACCGTGCGTGAGGACGCAAAGTGATATGATGTGTTACATGCTAGATCGGTGTGACTTAGGATCGGGGTCCTGACAACAAGGTAGACTTCCCACGGCAAGGCCCTTGCCGGGGCGCCCCACATAGCCCCGGCAAGAACCTTGCCGGGGTGACTTGTCCCACACCAGCAAAGGCCGCTAGCCTTGAGCCTAAGAGTTCTGACACCATCGACAATGTCGAGACCAAGACTCGGGTGGCATGTAGATCTTTGTGGAACCAAGGGCCTGCGAGTCTAGATAAGAACCAGAAGACAAAGACCCCTGGCAAGATCCTTGCCGAGGACAACCGAAGACCCCCAGCAAGACCCTTGTCGGGGACGCTCGCGAGACCTTGGCAAGACCCTTGCCGGGGGCATCTGCGAGGCCATGGCTAGGCCCGCACCCATGAATGTCTCGCTGCCCCGCGGTCGTCCCAACGCGGCAACCAGCTTGCCAACTAGGCGAGCGCCTACGTGGAAACATGTAGCTTCTATGCCAACTAGTCAAGCACCTGCGTGGTGGCATGCAGATCTTCATGAAGACCCTTTCACCGCACCAGCACAGCAGCCAGCCAGCTAGCCAGCATGACGCTGCATGCCTCGTCAGCATGGACGCGCGTCGAAGCAAGGCGAGGCGGCAACAGATGGGATGAGCTTCGTTGACATCCCCGATAAAGCAAGAGGGCACGTAGGCAGCGCATTAAATGCATTTGTCCTACGGTGCGAGATGATAAACTTGTGCACTGTAGATACTTTCCACCTCCTGTGTGCCACTGTAGCGACCCCTTTGACATATAAAAGGAGGCCCGAGGCGTACTGTGGAAGGATTCGGACTTTTTGTACTGGGTATGCACCGCAGCTAGTTCAAGAGCTCAAGAACACCAACTATACACAAAAGTAGGACTAGGGTTTTATCCATCGTTTGCGGCCTGAACCTGGGTAGAAATCCCCTCGTGATGATCTTCTAGACCTGCTCTTTGCACAGATCCATGCCCCGCCAACCATAGAAGGGATTCCCCGGGATCCCATAGGTGTTGTTTCCCCGACATTTGTGTACTTGATAGCATTCCACATCAAAAATTCTGTTTTTTATCATTTACCTACAAACTCTAGGGCTCCGCAATCCCTTGAGAGGTTCAAACTCTAGGGTGCATGCAAAGAAATCAACCTCCCCAGTCTGCTTACTAGTCAATCTCGCGGCCTAGCTCTATGAACATGAAGGAAATGGGACATAGTAGTTTACCCAAGTTCGGGCCACCTCGTGCTATAAAACCCCATTCCTGCTTTGTGGTGGCTTGGCCTCAGGGGGCTGGTGATGAACTAGTACAGTGGGGGAACACCCTCACGAGGTGTGTTCTTGAGCTAGCGAGGGAGAGGATGATCTCCTGCCTTCGAATCCCTCTCTACGATGGTGGTGCTACCCTATTTATAGTGGCCTTGGTCCTCTTCCCAAATGAAGGCGGGAAGGGATCCCACAATAGCCAAATTCGAAGGGAAACAACTTGTACGCCTGATCCTGACAAAAGTCGTCTTCGCCTGCGAAGGTTCTGGTCATGACGCCGTGGTGGGATCGGCGATGACCTCTGTCCTGCCGTCCTGGTGGTCTTGGTCTTGTTGCATGGGAATGGAAACCTTTGGCTGATTCCTCGGGACTCCACCAATGCGCTTGCCTCCTTAGCACCAAAGAGGAAACTGCAGTCCTGCGCCCGTTGGTGCCCACGTGGCCTTGGTCGTAAGGGCTCACATCATCTGAACCTCATGAGGTTGGGCTTGCATAGAGATCTCTGCTCCTCGGGAGCCAGCCTGAGGAGGCTGCCCCTTCTGGAGGTCTTGGTGTCATCCGCCTCGTGAGGCTTGGCCCCTCGCGAGGGTCTTGAGTCATTGATGTTGAAGGTGGCCCATACCAGGCCGTCGATGGAGCCACGCCGTGGGCCGCAGGCAGGCAAGTCTGGGTGCTCCCATTCCCAGAACGCTGACAGTAGCCCCCGGGCGCAAGGCGCGCTCGAACTTGGCTTTGAGGCGAAGCCAAAGGGCAAGTGCGGAGTGTCGCAGGCCCTAACCGCTTGCGGCCTTGGTCAACGCGTGGCAATTGATGGGACATGGGCGGCCCCACTTCCCCATGCAGCCTCGATAGCTACCAGTCTTGGTAGCCGCCTGTTGCTAGCGTAGCTTTGCCATCATTGCCCGTTGTGCTCGCCCTTGGCTCCACCTCCTTCCCACGGCCTCGCAGCTCTTCTCCCAGACTCGACACTGGCACCAATCCTCTTGTGCTGCCATGGCCCCGCGATCGAAGCAGAGGGGAAAGGCCTGCACCCTGACAGAATCTCAGCCAGTCTTTGAGCCTGCTCTTGAGCGGTCGATGGTGATCAACCAGGAGGGGTTGGCCAAAGTCCGTCCGGCCCTTGCCGCTGATTCCAACGAAGGGAAAGCGACAACAGCTTGGCCTGCCTCCTGGAATTTGGTCAACATGGAGGCCACCGAGATCCGCATCCATCTTCATGCCCTGTTGGCTGGACTGATCCCCCCTTTCTCTAATTTCTTCAATGTCATAATCTCGCATTACTAGATCTAGGCGTTGCATTTGGACCCTCAATCCATCATCCTCCTCGTCGTCTTCGCCTTCCTGTGAGAGGCTATGGTGGGCATTGCTCCCCCCGTTGCCTTGTTTCGTCATTTCTTCTCGCTCCACCTGGTCGACGCCCGTCAGCGCTTG
Organism: Triticum urartu; assembly: GCF_003073215.2. Taxonomy (NCBI): domain Eukaryota; kingdom Viridiplantae; phylum Streptophyta; class Magnoliopsida; order Poales; family Poaceae; genus Triticum; species Triticum urartu. Next base: position 399,136,652 of record NC_053026.1, on the reverse strand, counting down.
GGGTGCGTGGCCTTCTAGGACGTAGTGGGGACGGTTGCCTCTAGCATCGACTTCATGCTCCGCCCAGATGTGAGGGGATTCTAGAGGTAGTGGGTGTATGTGGATGCCGGCACGCTCAGCCCCCTACTCCTGCTCCCATGAGTGCTGGTGGTGCCCAGCTCCGGCTGGGGGCACATGAAGCTCGTCGACCGCCAGCTCACCCATGTCTGGTCCAGGCTAGCCAAGTTGAAGGTGGTCAGGGTGACGGCGCCGATGGTGGTGAAGGAATTCGTCTGGTGGCGCATCGCCCCGCTCCAGCGCCATTCTTGCTCAATGCGGGACTTCACTGACTCCAAGGACCCTATGAGGCTCCAAGTGCCTTCGCTTCCTCCCAAGACGTTGCATGCGATGCTCGAGCTCCTCACAGGCGATCCCATGCTTCCAGAGGATATCTGCCTCTTGTACCTTTGCTCGAACAAAGAGGACTTCATGAGGCAGATGCCTCTCTTCGACGAGTGGGGGCTCCGCCCGATGGGCCTTGAAGGGCCTCGTGAGAACCCCATCTCGGTAGCTCCCGTGCTTGTCCATCCCGCGGTGCATGCCCCGGATGAGGATGCTAGAGGGCGAATGCCCTCGAGTACTCCTGCTGCGACCGTTGGGGAGCAGGCGTCGCCTGGCGCTTCCCAGGTAGCAGCACCTGAAGCTCCAACGAGTGCTCTCAAGGTGGCTGTTGGAAATATGCCCTAGAGGCAATAATAAAATGATTATTATTGTATTTCCTTGTTCATGATAATTGTCTATTGTTCGTGCTATAATTGTATTAACCGGAAACCGTAATACATGTGTGAATACATAGACCACAACATGTCCCTAGTAAGCCTCTAGTTGACTAGCTCGTTGATCAATAGATGGTCATGGTTTCCTGACCATGGACATTGGATGTCATTGATAACGGGGTCACATCATTAGGAGAATGATGTGATGGACAAGACCCAATCCTAAGCCTAGCACAAGATCGTATAGTTCGTTTGCTAAAGCTTTTCTAATGTCAAGTGTCATTTCCTTAGACCATGAGATTGTGCAACTCCCGGATACCGTAGTCATGCTTTGGGTGTACCAAACGCCACAATGTAACCGGGTGGCTATAAAGGTGCACTATGGGTATCTCTGAAAGTGTCTGTTGGGTTGGCACGAATCGAGACTGGGATTTTCACTCCGTGTAAACGGAGAGGTATCTCTGGGCCCACTCGGTAGGATATCATGATAATGTGCACAATGCGACCAAGGAGTTGATCATGGGATGATGTGTTATGGAACAAGTAAAGAGACTTGCTGGTAACGAGATTGAACAAGGTATCGAGATACCGACGATCGAATCTCGGGCAAGTACTATACCGGTAGACAAACAGAATTGTATACGGGATTGATTGAATCCTCGACATCGTGGTTCATCCGATGAGATCATCGTGGAGCATGTGGGAGCCAACATGGGTATCCAGATCCCGCTGTTGGTTATTGGCCGGAGAGTTGTCTCTATCATGTCTACGTGTCTCCCGAACTCGTAGGGTCTACACACTTAAGGTTCGGTGATGCTAGAGTTGTAGAGATATTAGTATGCGGTTAACCGAAAGTTGTTTGGAGTCCTGGATGAGATCCCGGACGTCACGAGGAGTTCCGGAATAGTCCAGAGGTAAAGATATATATATATATATAGGAAGTCCAGTTTCTGCCACCGGGAGAGTTTCGGGGTCACCGGTATTGTACCGAGACCACCGGAAGGGTCCCGGGGGTCCACCGGCTGGGGCCACCTGTCCCGGAGGGCCCCATGGGATGAAGTGACGTGGGAACCAGCCCTTGGTGGGCTGGTGCACCCCCCTTGGGCATCCCTTGGGCCTAGGGTTGGAAACCCTAAAGGGGTGGGGGCGCCTCCACCTGGCTTGGGGGCCAAGCCAACCCCTAGGCCGCCGCCCCTCCCATTAGATGGGATCTCTAGGGGCCGGCCCCCCAGGGACCCTATATATAGTGGAGGGGAGGGAGGGAAGCAGCAACCCAAGCCCTGACACCTCCCTCCCTCTCGTGACACCTCTTCCTCCCCGCTTGCGCTTGGCGAAACCCCTACCGGGATCCCGCTACTTCCAACACCACGCCGTCGTGCTGCTGGATCTCCATCAACTTCTCCTCCCCCCTTGCTGGATCAAGAAGGAGGAGACGTCTCCGCTTCGTACGTGTGTTGAACGCGGAGGTGCCGTCCGTTCGGCGCTAGGATCATCGGTGATATGGATCACGACGAGTACGACTCCATCAACCCCGTTCTTTTGAACGCTTCCGCTTAGCGATCTACAAGGGTATGTAGATGCACTCTCTTCTCTCTCATTGCTAGATTACTCCATAGATTGATCTTGGTGATGCGTAGAAAATTTTAAATTTCTGCTACGATCCCCAACAGTGGCCACTAGAGAGCTGGTGCTGCCCGGTGCTCCTAAAGCTGGCGAGCAGGTGCGGCCTGATGCTCTTGAGGCCGAGGCTGCTGAGCTGGTGTGGCCCGACGCTCCTGAGGCCGTCGCCCCAGAAGGCCCCGGGAGTGCTCCTGCTGCCAAGGGTCATGCCCCAAACCTTGGCTCGCTTCGCCTAAACCTTGAAGCGCTTTGCAAGAGGAACAGGCCTCCAGGCTGCAGTGGTGACGCCTACCGGCCGCTGAAGCAGAGGAAGTACATAGCCGTAGACGAGTATGTAACTTATCTTTGTCATTTTCTGCATGTCGCGTTCCTTCCTGACCCTGGTTCTTCAGGATCCCTCCGGCTGCGGCAGTTAAACCTTCTGCGAAGCAACTTTCGAGCCCCCTGCACCAGACACATGCGTGAGGTACGGGGCCAGTCCGCGAGGCGGATACACCGCTAGGGGGCCGCAAGCCTGTGCTCCCATCATTCTTCCTTCGTGGTCAGCCTTGGGACGCAGGAGGCACGCCGAGGGCTCCTCCGTTGGTCATCACCGGTGGCTGGGCAACCCCTGCGTCGGCTTCATCTTCGGGCATCAAGACCATGTCGCCCAGCGCCTTCACCGAGGTTCGGAGGGTGGCCGGGAAGGCGTCGGCCTCTAGCCCCCTGCCGGAGGCAGGCGAGCCACTCCGCGCCTCTCCGGCAGCCCCCGACGCGGAGGATGGGCTTGGCCACGCGCTGGAGCTCGCGCACGGGCGTAGTGTCGTCTGTCATGAGCTTTTTCGGGAGGCGATGGGCGCGCTAAGTCGACTTGGGGGAGAGCTTGCCGATGTTGACGCCCGCCTTGAGACGGAGGGCCTCCGCTTGGCACACGAGTTGCACCAGCTGAAGGTCGCCATCAACCTTGGGCATCTTCAACATGAGCGTGCCCACGCAAGCATCACGGTATCCCTTGCAGACTCTCGCGAGACTTGCACCCATGCCCAGGAGGAAGCCAGGGATGCCGACGCCGTCATGAGGCAGCCGAGGAGCGGGAGTAGGAGCTTCAAGCTTCCAACGCCGCCCTCGAGCAGCAGATCGAAGCGCGCAGTGCTCCTTGGCGGCATCACTGAGCGAGGGCCCCTCCGATGGGAAGGAAGCCCAGTAACGCGAGGAGGCACTGGCGCTAGAGGTCCTGGAGCGTAGCTTGGAGCTTGAGTTGCTGGAGGTGAGGGAGTGCCAGGTAGCGACGGCTGAAGACGCCGTCGCCTCTCAGGAGGCCAGGATCCAACAGGAGGTCGACTAGAGGGTAGCGAAGGCTCGTGCGGCCCTTACCGATGAATACTGCCTAAAGTTGGAGCTCTTGGAGGCCGAGCTCAAGGTCAGGACCACCGCCCTCAAGACGAAGCTGGACGCAGTGGAGGAGCGCTAGAGGGCCGCCAAGGAAGCTCAGGCCTCCTCTCAAGCCAACTTGGCCTCCACTCGCACTGACCTGTCCTCCCTTCAGCAGCAGATTGATGGTGCCGCATCTCTAGCGAAGGAGAACACGGACGAAGCGTGCCGCCGTCGGACGATGCCACGCGTGCGTTCCTCGATGCTCTGGGGCCTCAGGGTCAGGGCCAACCGGGCCTTGGGAACCATCTGCGAGGAGAGTGCCTCTCACTCGCACGAGGATGACGATGTTAGCAACCTGTGCTTCTTCACTGATATCATGACCTGTTTGGAGGACCGGGCCGCAAGGGCTCGCGAGCTCGTTGAAGAGAGAAGTCCGGGCCTTCTTGGGCGCGCGTTATCATGCGTCTTCAGTCCCCTCCTCAACCTTGACCCTCATTTTGACTTCGACGCCGCCATAGCCCCCGTGCCCAGGGTCATCCAGGACAACCTGGCGAACTGGGTGGACGATCACGTGGACGCCCTGGTTGCAGAGTTCACTCCCGAGGATGACGCGGCCATGATCTCGGCCGAAGAGGGTGGTGCAGACGATGATGATGAGGATGACGCCGATGACAGCGCAGATGGCGCGGATGAAGACGACGAGGACGGCGGTAGATACAGTGCATCCAACTAGGCCCGCATTTCCCTTGTGCCTTGACCTATATGCAAAAACCTCCGGACACGGCCCTGTGGGGCATGAAAGCATTTTTGAAGGGGGATCCCCTTATAATGTATGAAATGATGTTATGTCTTCCAAAATAGGGTTCGGAGCGCGTCGCCACGGACCTGGGGTAGTAGTTGTTGCGACTTATCTTTGGTCTCATGGGTCCTGAGAGGGTCCAGTCATTATAGAAGCCCCCTTCTCTGGAGGTGAGCCATCCAAGGGCTCGCGAGGTTTTAACCCTTCCAAGGAGCCTGTCGGCGTTCTGGGAACGGGGGTCCCCAGACTTGCCTGCCTGCGGCCTGCGGCGTGGCTCAAAGGGGGCCCAGCATGGCCCGTATTCATCAACACAGACCCAAGACCCTTGCGAGGGGCCAAGCCTCGCGGGGCAGATGACACGGAGCTTCCTCAGGCACGGCCTCATCAGGCTGGCTCGCGAGGAGGCGGAGAGATCATGGCAGGGTACCTCACGCGGTGCCCGTGACGCAAGCCATGAAGACCAAGGGTGCCAGGCGGGCGCCAGCCCGCGCAGTGTCCTCCTTTCCTCTTTGGTGCAAAGGGAGCAAGCGCAGGCGAGAGCATCAAGTAAAGGCACCCGTTTCGGTGCAACGAGACCAAGACCAGTCCAACGGCAGGGAGGAAGTCATTGTGGAGCCCAAGCCAGCGTCACCACCAGAGCCTTTGGCAGGCGAGGACCAACTTTAGTCAGGTTAAGTGTACCAGATGTTCCCCTTCAAAATGTCCAATTGTTGGCGCCCTTCCCGCTCAATATTTGGGAAGAGGCCCAGGGCCTTTGCCTATAAATAGGACTAGCCACCCATAGGGTAGAGGATCGAATCGGAGAGAGAATCGAGAAGAGAGAGAGAGAGAAGGGTGACTGAACTCCTCCTAGCAGTTCATCCCCTCAGCCAAGAACAGACCCTCGCGAGGCTGTTCTTCCTTGTATTGCTCATCATCAGCAGCCCAAGAGGCAATCCACCATACCACACACTGGAGTAGGGTATTACACCACAACGGTGCCCCGAACCAGTATAAACCCTGTGTCTCTTGTGTTGTTCTTTCCATAGCTTAGATCTTAGCGAGGCGGAGGGGTGCAGGTAGGTAGAAGGCGAAATCTCCGCGTGCACCCCAGTGTTCGAACCTCAAGGATCTGCCGGAACCCGAAATCCGACAGAGCTTGTCGGCCCGTCTGAGAGAGCCTCGCGAGGACCCGGTTGCCGGATTACAACAAGGTATGCGCGCGGTGATCCTGCGGCGGTTGCACTCCTAACCCCGGTGGGGGGCCTTGGCATCACCCGGGCTAGCCATTACAAAAAAAGACACATCCGTGACATTTTGGGCTAGACGAAAAAAAAATTCTGTCATACTTATGATACTTCTATGACGATAATTGTGACAAAACCCGGTATAATCATAGATGTGGTGGGGTCCTACTTCTCTGACAAAAAATCATGACACAAAATGGGCTTTTTGTCCTGGGCGGGCCGGAGACGCAGCCGCATGACATTCTTTGGGCCATCCATGACAAAAAAAACTGTGATAGAAGTGAGGGCGAGGAAAATATTGGGGACTTCCCGGTTACGGTGGGTGGTCGGGGGCTAAGCGATGCGTGTTTCTCTCGTACGTACGCGCGTGTGTGCGAGGCGTTGGGCTCTAACAGGACTCGAGCGAGGCGTTGGGCTCTAACTAAACCCGAGCAATTTCACTGCAGGCTACGCGTTACTGAACCTGAGTGATCGATCGATCTGTTGCTGTTAACTGAACCCGAGTATGATTCCTTCGCTACTGCTGCTAACTAAAGCCGATCGATGCTACCTCTGGATGAACAGTGAGCATTGTTGAGGGGGTTTGGATGAACAGTTCCCGGTGGGGGGTTGGATGAACAGGACCCCGTGGTAGTAGAGGCCATTGCCGCTGGATGAATAGTACCCCGATCAATCGAGCCGGTGGATGAACAGGACCCCGTGGAGGGCTGGATGAACAGGACCTCGCGGAGGGTTGGTTGAACAGTAGCCGATGGAGGGCTGGTTGAACAGTTGCCGGTGGAGGGCTGGATGAACAGTAGCCCGTGGAGGGGTGGTTGAACAGGACCCTCTGGAGAGGGCTGGTTGAATAGTAGCCAGTGGAGGAGCGCGCGGTGGAGGCTGGATGAACAGGAGCCCGTGGATGAACAGTCGCAGGTGGAGGCTGGAGGAGGTCGACGGTGGATTAACAGTAGCCTATGGAGGCTGCAGGAGATCGATGGTGGATGAACAATAGCCCATGGAGTCCCGTTTTGCGGTACGCCACACCCCTCCCGATGAACAGGACCCCGTTTCGACCGTAGCTCTCCAACACAAGTTCGTTTCCTCCATTTTGCGGTACGCCACACCCCTCCCGGTCAACAGGACCCCGTTCAGACCATAGGAGGTCCAACAGAAGTTTGTTTCCTCCGTTTTGCGGTATGCCAGACCCCTCCCGATGAACAAGATCCCGTTTCGACCGTGGTCGGTCGAACACAAGGCCGTTTCCTTCGTTCTACGGTACCCTAGGCCTCGTTTCCATCGGTTGTCTGTCCAAGCCGGTTGGCTCCCGATGAACACGGCGACGCATTCCGTTCCGACCCAGCCGGTGGGCTCCCCATGAACATGACGACGACGCAGTTTCTCTGTTCCAACCCAGCCATGTACATGAGCCCTGGCCATACGTATGCGCGAGTAGGCGTTCGAGACCCCGCCCGTACGTACGTAGCTGGCCGTATTTTCTTTCTTGCACACTGGCCGTTGTACGTACGTGTACATGCTACGTGTGCCTCTACTACCACACATGCGCGCCTGTACATCGACAAGTATGTACGTACGCGTTCGCGACCAGAATGACAAAGATCGTACGCTTCGACCAGCTGGGTCCTGACTATCAGGCACTTACTTGCATGCGAAGATGTAGGTGGTGGGTCCCAGCAGTCAGGGGGCGAATCATTTTTTTGCCCGTAATATGCACACACTTCCTTGCGTGCGAAGATGTAGCTGATGGGTCCCAGTAGTCAGGGGGAAACGTTTTTTTCATGAAATACGGTGGCCCGTTTGGAGGGTCCCTGCTGTCAGGTGGAGGAATAATTATTTTGCGCGTAATAAGGAGGCACTTCCTTGCTGCGGCCATGGATCCATCTGTCAGCCTCTCAATGTACAGTACTCTTTCGATGGAAGTCGTTCATTGACCACATTGACAATGCCGCGCCGAGAGCACCAAGGCGGTCGACGATGGCGAGGCCTAGGAAGGGAACGACGCAGAGCTGGCCGGGGAAAACGCGGCAGTGGATGCCCACGCGGAGACGAGTACGAGGGTTCACTGGTTTGGCTGCGGTGTGAGGCTGCCTTCGCTGTAGGGCCTGGCCAGCGTGGGAGTAGTAGGGGGAGGTGAGGCCTCCGCGGCAGTACAGCCCTCCACGGGAGGCAAGAGCACGCGGTGGTTTGGACGGCTGGAGCAAGAAAATCAGAGGTTGAAGAAGCAGGACGACCGTTGGATGCTACCAATCGAACAGTCACTGGTGATAGAATCATTTGTCCACTAAGTTGACAAAGCCCTCCGTCCGTGTCAACTTAGTAGGACCACAAGTCAGCCTCCCACTATGGTGGGTCCCAGCTAGCAGGGGGAGTATTCATTTTTTTTGTGTGTAATAAGGAGGCACTTCCTTGCGTGCAAAGATATAGCTGGTGGGTCCAAGCTGTCAGCGGTAATATTCATTCCTTTTGGCATAATAAGGAGGTACTTTCTTGCGTGCGGCCATGGACCATGTGGGTCCCAACTACCAGCCTCTGCATGTACGTCCCTCTTTCGATGTTGTCGTTTGTTGACAACGTTGACCACGCCGTGCCAAGAACACTAGCGCGATGGATGACGGCGAGAACCAGGAAGAGAATGACCTGGAGGCGGTGAAGCCACAGCGGTGGAGGGATATGGGTGAGTAGAGGGATGACCTGGCCAGTGGTGGGAGTAGTAGGGGGCGGTGAGGCCTGCGCGGCAGCACAGCCGGCCACGGGAGGCGGGAGTAGGCGGTCCCACCGGTGCTGGATTTGGCGGCTAGAGCAAGAAGATCAAAGATTGAAGAAACACGACGGCCATTGGATTGACATCCAACGGTTACGTCTGCTAGAATCGTTTGTTGTCGTATATAATAAGTAAAAAAATCTTGCATAAGCGTCAACTTAATAGGCCCACAAGTCAGACCATTCCCTATTTTTTATAATTTATACTTAGCTCATTGCAACTTCTAATGCAATTTATTGCGGTCCGTTTTTTTGTTGGCCTGGGCCAGGGTTAAAAATTTAAATGAATATTCGCATATTTATGTGGGTTCCAAACTATTTTTAATACCGAAATGTCGAGCCCTATTTAAAGTACTTTGAATATACATTTCAATTAGGTTAAAATCCAATGAAATTGGAATTTGAAAATGTAAAAAAATCAGATATTATAAATTAATCGCTAATTTGTCATCTGTTTTTATATTTACAGCCCATTTCATATTACTTTCAAGATTTGCGGGCGTCTTGAAAGAGTTGCAGTCCATCAGGGCGTAGAAAAATAAGTTGGCCTGGATTGGGTATTCTTCAGAAAAAATAAACCCGGCTCATTTCCACAAACAGAAAATAGTTGGGCCGGTCATGTGGTGAACATAAAATATAAGCCTGGGCTAGACAGGCCACAGCCCAGTTGAAACCCTGCTCCGTCTCAACAACAACAAAAAAATGACTGCTCGAGTAGCTATGGCCCAGGTGTCAGCCAATCTTGTGTTGTTCTCTTGTCTAGTGACTATATACGCTGTGTCGTGGGTCCCATATGTCAGGAAACCACTAGCAGGAAGCATTTTCTTTTTCCATACACTGACAATGGAGTATATATATAACAAAAAATGAGGAACTTCCTTGCATCCGGCCATGGACATGGTGGACCCCTACTGTCATCTTCTCCACCTACAGTCCTTTGCTGATTCCTCTTGTTTGATGACCATGTTGACAACGAAGAGGGCAGCGCCGTGACGAGCACAGCAAAGCGCGCGGAGGATGACGGCGAGGCCTCGGAGGTCGGAATTAATGATTTAGGAGACAGTGGGGCGATGATGCATGCGCTGAGGCGCAGCCAGCCATGGGAAGCGGAAGCAGGCGGCCCCGCTGGCACTGGTTTGGTTTTGGCGGCTGGAGGAAGGCGGGACTGAAGAAACAAGTCAGACTATAAAAGTAGCAGGAGTACTTAACAACCTTAACTGAAACCAGCAGGGGCACTTAACAACCATAGCTGAAAGCAGTATGAGTACTTATACAGGTTCAACCGTACAAAGCATGCCTCAAATAGTGCTACTTTGCCTACAGTTAACCAAAGGGTGAGGCTGCCAAGCCCAGGACAAGGCCCAGACGCCACCCCGCGCATCCACAACCTTCTGAAAGCGGCTTCATCTCGCAATGTGGTCAATAAATAGGATATTCACTTTAGAGCCATGGAAAAGCAGGAACATAATTTTCCGTCCTATTCTCCAAGCTGGACGGGCCTTCATTATTTGAGACCACCCATGAATAAGTATCTTTTCACCTCCAAGGGGAATGGAGTAGGTAGACATAGACATCATGTTCTGACCAAGCGCAAGTCTTACCCGACCATGGTCAGGCATCTGTATAGGAACAAAAGACCCGGGCAGTTCCTGTTTCAAGAAGATCATAGCTGTAAAACTGTGCATAAGCAAGAGTTTATGAATACCATATATAACGGAAAACAACTCGTACCATAAATTTCTCAACATAGTTGGACCTGTTCAACAACTGCAGCAGTGGCACACATATCCCACATGGTCTTCCACCATTGAAACGCCCCACAAGGACCTCAAGACGATTAGTAAAGTGTAGGAACTTGTGGATGTCGTCCAAGTCAACTTCAGTGCCATGAGTAATAGCCGAGTTCTTATAGAATAACAAACGAGTAGCCTACTTAACTCTGAAAAAACCTACACGTGCCACCAATTATAAGAAAATATTAGTTAGAAGTAGCATCTTGGTGAGAGATTCGTTGCTACTTCTAAAGTTAAAGTGTGATTAGTTAGACAGAATAGGTGGATTAAGAAGTAATCGAGGCAAGAAGCAAGAACCAGATACAAAACTAACATGGATGAACAATTGGAATGACGTCGGGGTGGAAGATCGCAGTGAAGATGAGACTAGGTTCTGCTATTTCCATCAACATTCGTGTGCCAACTTTCACTCTGTAACACTTGAGAAAGTTTATCCAAGTTCGGCCATAAAAAAGCAGTGATCTTCTTGGTTCATGAACCCAACTCAAAACTTATATCCATGGCTTGTCTTCACTGTGACCATTAAACTGGTGTATTCGGTTATGGCAAGGCCGAGCATCTTGAGTACATCTGTTCTGGCAGAGCAAGGAATGCTTTGCAGGAGAAATAATATGAGAACACAATGTATTCCCTATATCCAAATCTACAAATAATTTCCTCCTTCACGTCAGCGTTGACCATGGTACTAGTACCATTTGTCCAAATATAGCAATCCAAATTTCCAAATTAGTCGACAACATGTTCAAAAAACCCCACCCTCTCGGATAGAAAAGAGGATTCTAGGAACATATTGTGCGCGTTTTAAAATCCTATGTTAGGATGAGAAGGAACAAGTGTGGCGTCTAGCCGAGGGCGCAGAAACCTATTGGGTCCTCGCACTTTGGGCAGTGCAAATGAAACACACTAGATTCAGTAGGAAGAAAAATGCATCAACGGCGGCGGCTGCCATCCTAGGAGTACCCGCGACCAAGGGACTTGGATTTATCGGGGATGGATGAAGAATTCGTACCAGGTTCTCCATGAGAAAACCCTATGTAATCGCCGAGCGGGGGTTTTCTCTAAACAAGCAGACGAGGGAGAAGGGGATTCAGGCCCAGTGAAATATTGCCGCTTCCTCCGTCTAGATTACTGCTAAAGCAGGAAAGGTGGGGGTTTTGGTAAATTGACGGCTCATTTGGCATTAATGCGGCGCTACGATCGGGGTGTATCTACCATGCAGTTGTGCACTCTAATTTGGTGCATATGGCACATGGACCCCGTTGCCGGATGCCCCACATATTAGCGAAAGGAAGTAGAAAGACAGGAGTAACTAGTTACACATAAATATATTTGTGACAGAGAGATACTCCCTCTGTAAAGAAATATAAAGATCTTTTATATCAGAACTTTATACATAAGAAAAATCAAGGGGAATATATATATATAACATATCTATACCTAATATTAAAGGACGAAAGATTTCGTAGTTCTCCATAGGTCATCCTTTTATAGCCGTTGATTTTGTGTTAATGCTAAAAATAGACGGTTGAGATTTAAAAATAGATCTACATAACGTTACTTCAAATATAAGGCACGTACACAACCCAGCACATACTCGTCAATGAAGATTCCTTTTTTAATAGTTTATGGGAGTCCGACCTGCATAGAAAAAACACACAATTCAAGTATGTAGCAAGGGGAGGTTAAGAGAAAGGGACAAAACGCACCAAGGTAAGAACAACCAGAGGCGATTGCATCTGGTGTGAGCACCTGGAGACAAAAGAGCACGGGCAAGTGCTCCAAGCGGGCAGCCAGGAGCGAGCAGCACATAAATGTAAAGGCTGAAGAGTAGGTCGTCGGGCTCATCAGAGACGCACGTGTACCCGGCGGACCACTCAACTGACAATGAAGGCGTGGCTAATCCTTGTGAATGGTGAGATTATGCATGCAAGAACGACACGATGATGATGGATGGAGCTGTCACAAAAGACCCAGGAAATTGTAAAGATGTAGCAAACCATCGGCGCCATCGTCGTAGGGTCGTCATGTCCACGTCAAGCTCTCCAACATAGCCATCCAGAGTGCGCCAATGATGCTGCCCACTACCTGCTACGTCCACATGCCATGACTTCAGACGACGATGCCCGACCCATGCACGGTTACGCTGGAGTTGCTTCACCAACTTACACCTCGAGCGAAACACTTCACCATGTGAAAGCCGCCGAAGACAAGGATGAGGAGCTCGGCACCATGACGCCGCGTCGCCACTTGCCGTCCGCTTCATCATGCTGGATGCTGATGAACATGGAGACACGGAGCTTGGAGTCATGACGCACGCTCTCCATTTCATCAAGCCGGTGTAGGGTGGACACCGTCCGGACCATTCTGGTCCCTCACCGAGCCACCTACTGGACTGGCTCTCGGTGGTCCAGAAAGAATCGGTCCGACCACCCGGTCGTGTTTTCAAGGACCGACGGGTGACGACGAAGCCTGGGACGGACCGAGCGGACAGGCCCATCACCACCGGCGGCAACGTGCATGGGTGCAGCGGCAATGTAGGTGACGTGGACGGGTGTTGTGGCAAGGTGGGCGACATGCGCGAGCGCTGGCGGGCCAGGTGCGCGGCGTGCTGTTTGAAGGGCGATGAGCCGCGCGGATGTTAGCCATGAACCTGCACATGGGTGTTCATTAGTGGTTTTTCCGGTTGCATGCAAGTAGTGTAGTGCGTGCATGAGCCTACATTTTCTTTGTGAGGGCCCTGCCGAGATTAATGGATCAAACCTGACATGAAGTTAGTCCAAAAAACATTAATTTTCGTTTTGTTTTGAAAATAATTGAAAAGGAAAACAACATATAAGGTGACCTCCAGAGACACACACCATTAATAGATGTATATAGTTCACTAAGGAAATACGTATATACAACTCAGCCACATGCATGTGTATCAAGTACAATCAGATTTCTTACGTAATCAGCAACAGACAAACATCAAAAAGAAAAAAATCAATAGCGGAGAAGCACAAAACACGCACTATGAGTTTCTAATTGATTTCTATTGGCTCAAATTGACTATTTTTAGGATCATCCCACTTGATTTCTATCTAGCACATAGACACTCATTCATTTTCAAGCGGACTAAACAAGACTCGGATAATATGAACCTTAGGTGACAAAATTGACCCAAAATGCAAGAAATAAAAAGGAGAAATGATCACACAAGTGAAATATTTCTGTCAATACAAATACATGACACGTGGTGGTATGAACACTTACCAGGATGGTAGGCACCCAGCAAATTGAAAGAAAGCCTACAACAAATCTATATACATTTCATTATTATTGAGTTCATATTTTTATTTCTAAAACCATAGACACCAATTAGGTTAAAAGTAAGGTTTGAACTACAAATATGAGAATTTTAATTTAATTATTTATATATTTAAATTTCTCATAACATACGTCTAATTTCTTCGATCTGTTTTTTACAAAATAAAATCCCTCAAAATTAAATAACAAAATGATTGTTGAAAACATTTCATTCATGTGTTCTACATATCTTGATAAGGCTAAAATTCTCAAGAATTATGGATGTAAATAATTCTCAATAAATCTTAGTATGGGCTAATTTTTCTCTACCATTGTAACACACAGGCTCGAAAGTTTCCATAATTTTTTTACTCCAGATCATAACCCATGTTCTAAGTTTCATGTTTTGATCCTCAAAACATGCATCGTTTTATTTTGTCATGAGCGACCATTGTCACTTGACATAGTTCCTCGACCTCATCAACCATGCTCCATAGGAACTGGTATGTTTCCCCGTTGCAACGCGCGGGCATTTGTGCTAGTATATTTATAAAAATAGAGTTTTTTAACACGGTATAGACGAGTTGGTGATGATGGTGTGCCTGCCATCCTGCAATATAGGACGTCTAATTTATATCTGACGGATAGGAAGGAAACTATGGCAATTGTGCAAAAAGGTACCCACACACCTCTACACATTTGCAAATAAGGCCTAACCCCATTCATCCTTTTCCCTCACAAGATAAAATATACTCATACAAATGCATTTTGATGTTATGGGGGTTTAGCTGAGAAATACTCAGACAGGCTCACGGTTCTGGACTTTGGGCCACAGGCCGGTGGGCCTGCATGTTTGGGGGCCCATGTGTTCTACCTTAGCACTTTTCATATTGCAAGCGGTCGGTACGATGCTGGTTTTAGATGTTGTCGCAAGGCGAATACACAAAATTGAATAAAGCACGACAGCTATTGCAATGAAATCAAACGACAGTTCCTAACAAGCAATCGGAGTTGCAATTCTATCACCGATACTGTCGTACTACTTATACACACATGACACTTGTTTCACCATGCCAGAGTATTACATCAAAATCTCTCGGAGGATAGATTAGTTTGGCAGTTGCGTGATGCTACTAAAGAATTTCAAAGTTTATTAGGACCAGCTCTCTTGGCCGAGAAAGTTCGATTTTGACATCATCCCCTATCGCAAGATATGATTTATATTTGAACCTTGACCATCCTTTAGCATCAATCATCATGCCACCATCCTTTGTACTTACGATATATTGAGCAGGTTCATTCACGCCAAAGCTGGGCATGGTAAGATAAACTTGGCCACGGTCGCCCGGATTGTTGAACGACTCCCTCGTTGCTCTAGGAATTCTCTGTTTGCATACAAGAAGACATACACAAACAATTAGATCAACATAGTGAATCATGTGAAACAACATGGCAAGAAAAAAGAACGAAGCACTTGGGTGGACAATGCTTGCCAAGAAGGTGGATATGTCGGTTTTTGTAAGGACATTGGTATATGAAGTGCGAACTATAGCCCAGTCTGTTGCTGGTGCAACTGCTGGTTCTGTCGTGGAATTGTCACGGCAGATGTCCTAGTGAAAGGACTTAGTCGTAGGGCCATCACAACTAGGAAGCTTAAAGGGGTTAATCGGGACAAAGTACACGAGAGGTTTATACTAGTTCGGCCCCTTACGATGAAGGTAAAAGCCTACGTCTAGTTGTGCTTGGGATTGCTGGGGTTTCGAAGACCAGGGAGCGAATATGCTTGTCCTGGCTTCAAGTTGTTGTCTCTTGTCCTAAGCCACCGCCTGGTCATCCCCTTATATACACGGGTTGACGCCCGGCGGCCTACAGAGTCCCGGCCGGTTCATAAACGTATCCAGCTCGGTGACTTTTTTAATGCCTTTCTTTACAAGTCTTTCCTTACATACGGCGGTTTACAATATTGGGCCTTAAGCCGCCTATGGGCTTAGGCCTTCTACAAGTCTTAATAACCTATCGCCTTGAATGTTACTGGACTTCTTTGTAACGCGCCATTAGGGTTGACCCGGGCCCTCCTGGGCGGGTCTTACCTGGTGGCTATATTCCCAACATTAGGCCCCAGGTCGACTTTGAACTTTGTTCTTTGTCAATCTTCAATACTTAGACGAAATCCATCTTACTCTCTCTGTAAAAAAATTGTGACCCGCCATGACGTCATCTTCTGAAAACACAAAAACCTGTTATGACGTCATCCTCAACGGATCTTTATCTTTTAATGCCTTCCGAGAATCGAGGCGTCCGTTTAGTTGGATAATCATTATTGGGGTCTTCCTCAATTTTCGCGTCCACCTGCTTGCTTATACCCTTAAAAATAGGCACGCCCCGATCTTTCTCATTCTTCTCTCTCTTCGTCTTCTTCCTCTCACAATTCCACCGCTCCTCGAGCTCCGCCGCCGCCACAGAGCACCTCGTCTCCATCGACCTTGGCCGCTGCATCAACCGGAATCGGTCCAGAGAAACGGCGGTGACTCTCCGCGGAAGATTTGTGGCTATAAGTTCTTGCTATCCTGTTCCTCAGATCTGCATTAGGGTTTCTAGGTTTTCTGCATGTTCTTCATAGTTCATCTCAGTTTCTTCTTAGTTCTTCCACTGCAGCTTCTTCTTGATCCAAAAAAGAACATATACTCGTGCGGTAGCTGTTTTGTGCCCATCTTTGATACCAGTAGATTCCTTCCCTTGGTACAAAAAGCCTTATTAGAACTCACAAACCCATCTGTGCTGGATTTTTAGGTCTAGAATATTTTCCATTTTGAACAGCCATTTGATCCAGAATAATATCAAGAAATTATGAAACTTGTTTGTCTCAACACTTAGCCAATTCTGTTGCTGGTATTTCTCAAATATCTGTAGTCATGGCGGCTTATGGTACCGGCTTACTTTTTCCTTTATATGACATTAGCCCATATGTAAGCCGCCATTACTCATCTGTATCATCATTATCTTAACTTTTATTTTCATCATTGGATTGATCCAACACATCACTTTCCTTTCAGTCTGTTTTTCATCATGCCATCCAAAGCACCAACTGTCTGCAATTGGGTCCCCTCCACAGTAACTGAGGATAATTTGAAGGAATTCTTCACCAATTGGGTCCCCTTACCGTGCACCTAACGCGGACGAGGAACGGCCCAATCCCAAAGACGGTGAAGTCATTGTTTTCTCTGACCACATGAATAGGGGTTTTTCAAACCCCGGCTCAAAATTCTTCAGAGACGTCCTTCACTTTTTCAATATTCACCCTCAAGATCTTAGGCCCAATTCGATATCCAATATTTGCAATTTCCAAGTTCTCTATGAGGTGTATCTTCAAGAAGAACCGACCATGGACCTCCTTAGAGAGTATTTTTATCTGAACCGCCAGAACGAGTGTACCAATGGCCCTAGCTTGGAACTTGGAGGCATCTCAATTCAGCGCCGACAGGGCGCCGTCTTCCCCCTAATAGTCTTGCCGAGTCATCCCAAAGACTGGAATCAGACCTGGTTCTATTGTCAAGACACTTCACTAGCCAATGAGAAACCACTGCCGGGTTACCGCGCGGAGTGTCTAGTTTCCAAGTTTGAGCTCCCTGACAAGCTCACTGCTGCCAAAACCACGAAGCTTATTCCATCAATTAAAAGGATTAACGCCTTATTGGGGAACGGCTTAACCGGAGTTGACTTGACTCGTTGCTGGGTCTCATGGCGGGTCATCCCTCTAAGCCGCCGACCCAAATTGATGTATGAATACGGTGGAGGCCCAAATGACTCTCTTCGTCACAGCTCCATTCAACTCGCTGAAGAAGATATTGTTTCAATGTCAACTCTTCTGGTGAACGGCAAATATGAAGACTGCAGTAAAGTCGGGTCAAACCCCTTCTGCAAACTTAACCCAGCGCCTGAGGTAAAACCCCCTGACCTTTTTCTCTTTTTATTTTTCTCAGCAGTTTTAAAATACCTGCATGACCTTTTATCTTGTTTACTTGTTTACAGGCCAAATCCGACTTATGGAAAGCCAAGTATGACCATGAAGCCGCCAAGAAGGCTAGAGCCACCGCCATAACTGCCAAGAAGACGACCCGGAGGTCCAAAGAGAAAAAGAGCACCGCTGAAGACCTGTTAAAGCTTGATGATACTTCTGAGTCGGAGGTAGCCCTTGACTCCCTTGGCCAGTTTTTTAATAACCTTATTGACACTGACTATTGCCAGGACGACACGGGGGCCAGTCAGGCCGTAGAAGAAGAGGTAACTATTTCCTCCGACTCAGCCCATTTGCCAAGATAGAAACTTCGACTAGTAACCCAGAAAGTAAGGTTTTCACACCCTTTGGCTTATTTGGACCCTCATTTTCTTTTAAAAAAACTGCAACATGAGAGCCGCCATCGGGCCCGGAACAATGATGAACCACCTTCCATTCTTCAACAAACTCCTAAAAAACGCCAGAATGAGGTCTCTTTTATCTTCATCTTTTACTTTCCATCAATGGATCTTTTCCCTTGTATTACTAACTTTATTTTATCTTTGCAGGAGGTGTCTCATTCGTCTGGCGACTCATCTCAGACTCAATTTCCGGCCTTCAGACTGCCCCTAGGTAAGGAAAAAATCATCTTTCCTCCATGTCTTTCAAACTGCATCTTTGTACTAACTGTCTCATAACATCTTTCTTAGTGGCCAAGCCAAGTCCAAGAAGGCCAAGGTGACTAAACCGACGGAAGACCCATCAGTCCTTGCACCTAAACCGGCCATGCCAACTTCTCCCCTTCGAACTGAAGCACCAGAAGACCCGGCTGCCAATACTCAATTGGATCCTCCTGAGCCGTCAGCTGATGATACCGTTGTTAATCCCTCTACTGCCGGACCATCCAGTTCGGCTAACCCGCCATCATCTTCTGATCATGACGTTCTGGTCACTGGTAGCCGTTTTGTTGAACCGGGGTCTCCTACTGTGTTACCTCGGCGCACTGCCAAACAAGAAGCCTTGGAGAGACAGAAAGTGTGTTTTGATATCTCTCATTGTACTCATCTGAATGCTAATGACATATTGTCCGGCTATCTGAGTCACGTTCATTCCAGCCGTGAATCAGAGATTGAAATGGTCAAACAATTGCAGCTGAAGTATGAGGTATGTTCTCCGGTTTACCTATACTCTGCCAGCCCCCAAGTCTTCAGATGATGAACCTTAATGATTTGTAGACTTTATGATATAGATTGATACTTTCTATCTAAGTTTTTTCAAAAGTCTAGCAAAGTAGTGTAAGCTTTACCTGTAGTCCCCAAGGGCCGGCTCAATTGATCAATGAACCGGTACTTAACTTCATAAATGCCCTAATAAGCATTACAATCCGGCTTAAACTTGAGTAACTTTCTGAATATCATGCATTAGCCCCCAAGTGCGAAGTGTTGTTACTTTGTAAGGCACTTGGACTTGAAATATATAAGAGTCATAAAAAATTGCTTTGGCAGACATTAGCCC
The DNA here is from genome assembly GCF_003073215.2 of Triticum urartu. Lineage (NCBI taxonomy): Eukaryota > Viridiplantae > Streptophyta > Magnoliopsida > Poales > Poaceae > Triticum > Triticum urartu. The sequence continues at coordinate 399,117,552 of NC_053026.1, read as the reverse complement.
CCAAGTGTCAAGTGGTATTACGGTACAAAGTACCTGAGACTTGAATCTTTATAACTTTTAGTTTAACCCTTGACACACATGTGTATGTTTCGTAGAACTCCCTATCTGAATTGGGCTCCCAATTAACAGATGCAAAGACCCGGCTGGAGGATCAAGAGGCAGAAATCAAGTCTGCTGATTCTAAACTGCAATTGAGTCCTTTTGAGACAGAAAAATTGAAAACCACCTTGATTGCCAAGAAGAAATCCTGGGCCGAAGAAAAGACGCTGCTGATACAACACGCTGGAAAAGCTGAAACGGCTCTTGAGGAGGTTACCATGGAGCTTACCGGCTTAAAGAACCGGGTGTCTCAAATGGTTTCCACCATCTTTGGTAAGCCATCTGTACTGATCTTTTGTACCTTCTTTTGAACCGGAATATAAACCGCCTGCTGACCCCTTGTTTAAAAAATATGTGCAGGTCCGTGAAGCAAAAATCTGAGCCAAGATAATGTGACGAAACTGAAGGCGGTTTACACCTTAGTGGAGCAGTTGTATACTAGCACTCAATGAGCACTTGCTGCTATCTCCCCTGCCAACCAAGGACCCAATCGGCTCAGCGATGTCTTGAAAAAATTGTCAATCTTACCCGCCAGGTTTCAAGAAGTCAAACGATCATGTGCCAGAGCCGGAGCCTTGACTGCCCTGAGCCGCTCCAAAGCCTGGGTGCCAGATCTAGACCCAGTGGATGTAGCTAGGGGGTACCCAACTGTGAAGGAAGATGGGTCTCTACTTGAGCAGGATGACATCGTTGCCTGCGTGAAGGGAGTTCGACCTTAGGCCTCCGTTCTTGGAGATGAAACCAACATTGATAAATATCAGCCGGGTTTTGATTTGGAGAATAAGAAGATGCCGACTCCCGCTTATAAAGTGACGGATCTTATCCCGCCGGTTCGCCAACATACATTTGCCCCAGAAATTGACCCTGCCGGCTTAATTGATGATGAGGCTGAGTTCATTGCTCTGAATGGCTTTAACTGGTCTAATTCCAGCTTTCAACCAGTGGAGGGAGATGAACCGGCCAGGGGGGAGTCGTAACCATCTGAACAATCCTGCTTTTAGTTTAGGACATGTCTTAAGAGAGAAAAACAATAACCTTTTGGGCTCTTAATGCCTTGTAACAGGTTAGCTTGAAACAACTACATATTTTGCCTATGCCATCGTGCATAAGATGCCGTGTGTGACACTTTGCTTCCTGATGTCAATATATGCGTCACATCTATGGTTATCTTTGTAATATTTCAGCTATGGAAAAAACTGGCTTGGCGGTTTAGCACCGAACAGGTCAGAACACCCGGTACATGACCAATGGTTTTATCATAGTAGAAAAAACAGAAACAGACGTGAAAATAAACAAAAACACAGGAAAAATTGTTCAAAAATAATATTCATACTTGTATTCTTTGTATCTGGACCACCGGTTTATATGACCCGGATGATGAGGTTGATGACCCAGTCCCTTTTTTTTGAGAAGTCAATGCTTCTGTATGCCTAATGACTATCATGCCTTGCAACTTTATTGTCAAATAATCAAGCCAGTGAAAAAACCGTACTGATCATTTAAATTTGAGAAAACAAAGTCCAGTAAGACAAATAGCAGATTTCAAACAATATAAATTAACTTTCTAACTGAAAGTTGGGGGTTTCTGATTTGAATACGATCAGTAAACCAGACCAAAGGGGTTAAGCTAAGATTCGAATACGATCATATAGCGCCCAGTGGCTTTGACGTTGCGCCGATCAAGAGGGTACCGATAGCTATGTTCTATTTGGTTCGAATACGACCTATGTTTGAACAGGAAGCCCCCAAATGACCTTGAGAGGTTTTTAACGACCCTGATTCGAATACGATCCAAGTCAGACCCAAAAAGGGGTTAGGCTATGATTCGGATACGATCAAGAAGCCCCCTAGTGAGTTTGGCTTTGAGCCGATCAAGAGGGTTACGACAGCTATGTTCTCTTTGGTTCGAATATGACGTATGTTTGAACAGGAAGCCCCCAAGTGATCATGAGGTGTACAGCTAGATTCGAATACAATCATAAGCCGGACCAGAAAGGTTAAGCTAAATTCAGATATGATCAGCTCCTTAATAGTCATGAAAATAGTATATATGTGACCTTTGAAGAGGAAAAGGACAGAGGTCATGCTTTATTACTTATCATAATAAATACAATGTCAAAGTATGTACATGACAAGAGCCGGTGGCTCAGGTGTAGTATGGCCGAAGCTGAGCAATGTTCCATGGCCGGCGGGTCTCCTCCTCCGACTTACGTGAATCTTTGTGTTCTCGAATATCGATGAGGTAGTATGACCCGTTGTTTAAATTCTTGTTGACCACAAATGGTCCTTCCCAAGGCGGGGATAGCTTGTGTGCATATGACAGATCCTGGATAAGCCGGAGCACCAGGTCACCTTCGTGAAAAGTCCTAGACTTAACCTGGCGGTTGTGATAACGGTGCAGGTCCTGTTGATAAATTGCTGATCGAGCCGCTCCTATGTCTCTCTCCTCATCTAACAAGTCAAGTGCATCATGTCGGGCTTATTCGTTATTAGCTTCAACGTAAGCCGCCACACGAGGCGAGTCATGACAGATGTCACTAGGCAGCACCGCTTCCGCTCCATAAACCATGAAGAAAGGTGTATAACGTGTAGACCTGTTAGGAGTGGTGTTGATACTCCACAGCACCGAGGGTAACTCCTCTACCCAACAACCCGGCGTCCGTTGTAAGGGAACCATAAGCCGGGGCTTGAGACATTTTAAGATTTCCTGATTTGCTATCTCAGCCTGACCATTGGATTGAGGGTGAGCTACAGAAGAAACATCAAGCCGGATATGCTCTCGTTGACAAAACTCCTCCATAGCCCCTTGGGATAAATTTGTAACGCCCCAGACACACTCGCCGGTGGTCGTTACTCCTAGTGGGATCTAGACTGTCCCCACAGATAAATACTAGTCTTTTCTACGCACTTTGTCCTCACTCATGCGCACCCGGGAGCAACTTCCCGGTCAGTCACCCATCCTGACACTACTCCAAGCTGAGCACGCTTAACTTTGGAGTTCTGTCCGAATGGGCTACCGGAAAAGAAGGAATTCCTTATTGATATGAGTAGTCTATCATCCCTAATAATCCAGGCCATCACACCTGTCTCTGATACCAACTTGTAACGCCCTGGACACACTCGCCGGTGGTCGTTACTCCTGGTGGGATCTAGACTGTCCCCACAGATAAATACTAGTGTTTTCTGCGCACTTTGTCCTCACTCATGCGCACCCGGGAGCAACTTCCCGGTCGGTCACCCATCCTGACACTAATCCAAGCTGAGCACGCTTAACTTTGGAGTTCTGTCCGAATGGGCTACCGGAAAAGAAGGAATTCCTTATTGATATGAGTAGTCTATCATCCCTAATAATCCAGGCCATCACACCTGTCTCTGATACCAACTTGTAACGCCCTGGACACACTCGCCGGTGGTCGTTACTCCTGGTGGGATCTAGACTGTCCCCACAGATAAATACTAGTGTTTTCTGCGCACTTTGTCCTCACTCATGCGCACCCGGGAGCAACTTCCCGGTCGGTCACCCATCCTGACACTAATCCAAGCTGAGCACGCTTAACTTTGGAGTTCTGTCCGAATGGGCTACCGGAAAAGAAGGAATTCCTTATTGATATGAGTAGTCTATCATCCCTAATAAGCCAGGCCATCACAAAATTAGTGCCATTGTCAGTGACAATGCTGTGTGGAAAACCAAAGCGAAAGATCACCTTTTTCATGAACTGAATCGCCGTGACTGCATCACACTTACTCACTGGCTCTGCCTCAACCCATTTTGTGAATTTTCAACTGCCACTAAAAGATCTGTCTTTTTATCCATAGACCTTTTGAAAGGTCCAACCATGTCAAGCCCCCAGACTGCAAACGGCCAAGTGATTGGAAAAATCCGCAACTCTTGAGCCGGCACATGCGCTCGCCGTGCAAATTTTTGACATCCATCACACGTACTGACCAGATCCTTTGCATCAGCGTGAGCTGTCAACCAGTAAAAACCATGATGAAAAGCTTTGGCCACAAGAGACTTTGACCCGGCGTGATGACCACAATCCCCATCATGGATCTCACAAAGTATTTCTTGGCCTTCTTCAGGAGAAACACACCACTGAAACGCTCCAGTGACGCTGCGATGGTATACCTCTCCTTCAGAAATCGTCATTGACTTGGACTGCCAGGTTATCTGTCGGGCCAGGGTCTCATTCTCTGGCAACTCGCCCCGGGTCATGTAAGCCAAGAACGGTACTGTCCAATCTGGAATGATGTGAAGAGCCGCCACCAACTGTGCCTCCGGGTCAGGAACGACAAAATCTTCCTCTATAGGTAACTTAACTGACGGGTTATGCAAAACATCCAAAAAGGTGTTAGGTGGCACCGGCTTACGCTGAGATCCCAACCGGCTTAAAGAATCGACCGCTTCATTCTTCCTACGATCAATGTGTTCCACTTGATAACCCTTATAATGTCCTGCAACAGCGTTGACTTCACGGCGATAAGCCGCCATGAGAGGATCCTTGGAATCCCACTTGCCTGACACCTGTTGGGCCACCAAATCTGAATCGCCAAGGCACCGGACCCGGCTCAGGCTCATCTCTTTAGCCATTCGAAGACCATGGAGCAAGGCTTCATACTCTGCTGCGTTGTTAGTACAAGGAAACATTAACCGCAACACATAACAAAACTTGTCCCCTCGAGGAGAAGTTGAAAAAACTCCAGCCCCCGAGCCTTCCAGCTGTCTGGATCCATCAAAATGAATCATCCAATATGTCTTGTATGGTTTCTCCTTTGGCATCTGCAACTCTGTCCAGTCGTTAATGAAGCCAACCAGCGCTTGGGATTTGATCACAGTATGTGGCATATACTTTAAACCATGAGACCCAAGTTCAATAGCCCACTTGGCGACTCGTCTTGTGGCTTCTCTATTTTGAATGATGTCTCCTAAAGGAGCAGAGCTAACCATAGTGATTGGGTGACCCTGAAAGTAATGTTTGAGCTTCCGGCTTGCCATGAACATACAATAAACGAGCTTCTGCCAATGTGGATATCTTTGTTTAGATTCAATCAGCACCTCACTGACCTAGTAAACCGGCCGTTGGACCGGATGTTCCTTGCCAGCCTCCTTGCGCTCCACCATAATGGCCACACTAACAACACGTGAGTTAGGAGCTACATATAACAATAACGGCTCTTTCTCAATCGGAGCAGCAAGAACCGGCGGCTCAGCAAGCTGTTTCTTCAGATCCTCAAAGGCAGAGTTTGCAGCATCACTCCAAACAAAGTCATCCATTTTTTTCATCATCTGATATAAAGGCATCGCCTTCTCCCCGAACCGGCTTATGAACCGTCTGAAAGTAGCTACATGACCTGCCAGCCATTGAACGTCATTGGTGCACACCGGTTTGGCCAGGGAGGTGATTGCCTTAATTTTCTCCAGGTTAGCTTCAATACCTCTGTTAGACACCAAAAAAACCCAAGAGCTTGCCAGTTGGGACTCCAAAAACACATTTGGCCCGTTTAAGCATCATCTTGTAGACCCGGAGGTTATCAAAGGTCTCCTTCAGATCTGTTACCAAGGTTTCCTCTTCTCTTGATTTCACCACTATATCATCCACATAAGCATGACCATTACGCCCGATCTGATTGTGAAGGCAATTCTACACACACCGTTGATAAGTCGCATGGGCAATTTTAAGCCCAAAAGGCATAGACACAAAGCAGAAGGCTCCAAATGGAGTGATGAAAGTTGTTTTCTCCTGGTCCTTAACTGCCATCTTGATCTGATGATAACCTGAGTATGCATCCAAAAAGCTCAAACGCTCGCAACCCGCCGTAGCATCAATGATCTGATCAATACGAGGGAGAGCAAAAGGGTTAGTCGGACAAGCCTTGTTCAAATCAGTGTAATCCACACATATACGCCAGGTGTCGTTTTCCTTGAGTACAAGCACCGGGTTAGCCAACCACTTTGGGTGAAAAACTTCAACAATAAACCCAGCCGCCAAGAGCTGTGCCACCTCTTCTCCAATGGCCTTGCGCCTTTCCTCGTTAAACCATCGGAGAAACTGCCTGACCGGCTTAAACTTCGGATCAATATTAAGAGTGTGCTCAGCGAGTTCTCTCGGGACACCCGGCATGTTAGAAGGTTTCCATGTAAAGATGTCCCGGTTCTCACGGATGAACTCAATGAGCGTGCTTTCCTATTTTCGATCCAGGTTGGCACTGATGATGAACTGCTTGGATGAGTCGCCAGGCACAAAATCAACCATTTTGGTGTCATTATCTGACTTGAATTTTAACACTGGTTCATGCTCCGTAGTTGGTTTCTTCAAAGATGTCATGTCTGTCGGGTCAACATTATCTTTATAAAACTTTAACTCCTCTGTTGCATAAACAGGCTCAGCATAAGCGGCATCTCTTCTTCACACTCCAGGGCTATTTTCCGGCTTCCATGTACTGTAATGGTGCCTTTATAACCCGGCATGTTGAGCTGCAGATATACATAACACGGCCGAGCCATGAACTTGGCATAAGTCGGCCGTCCAAACAGAGCATGATATGGGCTTTTGATCTTAACCACCTCAAAAGTTAACTTCTTAGCCCTGGAATCATATTCATCCCCAAAGGCTACTTTCAGTTCAATCTTACCAACTGGGTATGTTGACTTGCCAGGCACAACAACGTGAAAAACAGTGTTGGATTGCTTAAGACTCTTATCAGTCAACCCCATCCGACGGAACGTCTCATAGTAGAGGATGTTGATGCTACTTCCTCCATCCATGAGCACCTTAGTGAATTTATATCCACCAACCTGAAGTGCCACTACCAAGGTTAAGTGACCCGGATTATCAACCCGGGGAGGATGATCTTCTCTGCTCCACACAATAGGCTGTTCTGACCACCTCAAATAACATGGAATCGCCGCTCAACGGCATTGACAGCCCTCTTATGAAGCTTTTGGTCCTTCTTGCATAAACTAGTGGTAAATATATGGTACTGCCCACTATTCAACTGTTTTGGGTTGCTCTGATATCCGGACTATTGCTGCTGATTACCTTGGCCGGGTTGTGGATTATAACCTCCCTGGTTACCCGGATGGCCCTGACCATGAAAACCGCCTCCGCTTGAACCGGCGGTCGGGCCATGAAAGCCGCCTCCACCTGAACCGCCGCCAGGCCCATGACTTCCATCAAATGTGTTGGAATTTATAAATGTCTTCATGATTGTACAGTCCTTCCACGGATGGGTGGCTGGCTTCTCCCAGGTGGCGTGTCTTGGACAAGGTTCATTCAATAGTTAATCGAGGGTAGGACCTGACCCTCCTGACCGAGGGGGTTGCCTACCCTTGCGCCGTTGATTGTTGCCCTATGTATTGGTGTTAGCCACAAATTCGTCAGCCTTATGTTTATTACCTCCTTGATTTGCGGGGTTATGCTGGTGACCCTTGCCGTTGCCGTTCTTCTTTCCCTTCCCTGTTTTTTCTTCATCAGACATGGGATCCTTGGTACTATCAGAATCAGCATACTTGACCAGAGCCTCCATCAACTGGCCCATGTCATTGCAGTCACACTTGAGTTGCCCCAGCTTCTGCTTCAGAGGTTCAAGATGGCAATTTTTCTCCAACATAAAGACTGCCGAGCCGGCATCCATCTTATCAGATGAATGTATTATCTCCTTGACCCAGCGCACCCACTGGGTCGTGGACTCACCTTCCTCTTGCTTACAATTAGTCAGGTCCACGATTGACATAGGTTGTTTGCATGTGTCCTTGAAGTTCTGAATGAACCGGGGCTTTAATTCCACCCATGAACCAATGGAATTGGGGGGCAATCCTATCAACCAAGTGCAAGTCGTTCCATCCAACATCATAGTGAAATACTTAGCCATTGCTGCATCGCTGACTTCCAACAGCTCCACTGCCATCTCATAACTTTCAATCCAGGCCCCAGGCTGCAAGTCAGCCGTGTAATTAGGAACCTTACGAGGCCCCTTGAAGTCTTTTGGCAAATGCTCATTACGGATAGCAGGCACCAGGCAAGGGACACCTCCTGTTCTTGTGGCTACTCCTGCCTCAACAGAGGTTGCCGGATAGGCCGAAAAAGCCTGATGAGCCACCTGCTCAGCTGCTAGTTGAACCGCCCGTTCGGCCTCTTGTCGGATTCTCTCTTAATCTGCCAAGTTAAGGGCTCCACCCTGCACCGGCTCATGCCTGCGCGGTTGGTTACGACATTGAGCGTTGCTCGACATTTCGGCTGAGTCCATACGCCTGCTATAGCTCGGGCTCCGGCTTGGGCGAGGGGTTGAGTGGATTCTGTCTCGACTATAAGAGTACGCATCCTGCTGCGCCAGAGCCGTCTGAAGAAGTTCTCGCACCCTTCATGTTTCGATTGCTGTTGGAGAGTCGCCTTCCATCGGGACAGCCGCCAAACGAGACGACGCAGCAATGAGATTCTCCAAAGGATTGGAAAAGTGACCCGGTGGTATTGGTGTATAATGAGGCGGAGTGATATTCATACGAGGCGGCTCCATGGCCCGCGGCTGAAGCGGCGCTCCGGGTGTCGTGATCCGATTTGCCTCTGGCGGGTTACTCGGACCGGCCCCGGGTGTGTGGAACAGGTTCCTAGGATCGAACGTCAGAGGTAGACGTGACTGAGTTTTCTGGTGCCTTCTCCTCATGACCTCGTTTGCGCGTTCAGATCCACCGAGAGCCAGAAAGTCTCCGCTTGAAGCTACTGAGCACGAGCGTCCAAAGCTGCCCGCTCCGCGGCCAACCTGACCCCTTCTGCTGCTAAATTTTCCTTGGCTTGTGCCATCTCTTCATGTACCCGTGCCACCTCCGCGTCATTCCGGGCCTTATCCGCTGGCTCCACCACACCAGTCAACAATGCCGTCAACTTATCCATGAGGTCCATTAGCATCTGAGCCGCGGGGCACGTGGGATCTCCTGACCCGGCCGCTACCGACCCGGTGGTTGTTATTGCTGCAGCTGTGGAGTTCTGCCCAGGTTGAGTTCCAGCCATGAATACTCCGGCTCGATTCGGCGGCTCAAAGGGGTCTGGAATACTGCTGCCATCGGGACAGCCCTCTAGCATGCCATCTTGAAGTTGGTATAAAGAATATGTCTCGCTTGTTGATGATGTAGCGTCAGAACAGATGGCCGTCTCACCATCACCTACTAATCCTTCAGAGTATTCACCTCCATGGATGCAACCCACGAAGGCATGCCTCACGGCGGGTTGAACCCGGGCAGATCTCGTGAGCTTAGCCGTCTCAACAAGGTTGGTGTGGACGTCCGGCTCAGGGCCCGATTCACCGATCCGGCCGATGAAGACATGAATTCCTTCGAAGGGGACCCGGTACCCGTACTCAATTGAGCCGGCCTCGGGACCCCAGCCTTCGTCGTCGATGTAGAGTTTGCCGCGACAACTCTTGGTCATCCGGCCCACAGCGTATCCCTTGAGCCCTTCGAAGTTGCCCTTCAAGAACTCAAATCCACCGTGCGCTGGCCCCATGGTGGGCGCCAACTGTCGTGGAATTGTCACGGCAGATGTCCTAGCGAAAGGACTTAGTCGTAGGGCCATCGCAACTAGGAAGCTTAAAGGGGTTAATCGGGACAAAGGACACGAGAGGTTTATACTAGTTCGGCCCCTTACAATGAAGGTAAAAGCCTATGTCTAGTTGTGTTTGGGATTGCTGGGGTTTCGAAGACCGGGGAGCGAATATGCTTGTCCTGGCGTCGAGTTGTTGTCTCTTGTCCTAAGCCGCCGCCGGGTCGTCCCCTTATATACACGGGTTGACGCCTGGCGGCCTACAGAGTCCCGGCTGGTTCATAAACGTATCCGACTTGGTGACTTCTTTATATGCCTTTCTTTACAAGTCTTTCCTTACATACGGCGGTTTACAATATTGGGCCTTAAGCCGCCCATGGGCTTAGGCCTTCTACAAGTCTTAATAACCTATCGCCTTGAATGTTACTGGACTTCTTTGTAACCTACCATTATGGTTGACCCGGCCCATCCTGGGTGGGTCTTACCTGGTAGCTATATTCCCAACAGGTTCCATTGCCACTGCACGGGCCGGAGCAGATGCAAGTGCAAGTGTTGGTGTAGGTGCCGAAGCCGTTGCTAGTGTTGGTGCCGGTGCGACTGGTAGAGCTACTACTGCTGCCGGATATGGTGCTCCTTGTAGAGCTGGTGCCGGTGTCAGAGCCGGTGCCGGTGTCGATGCCCGATCCTCCGGTAGATCAGCCTAATCCGCTGACGCGGTCGGTGCCCAATCCTTAGCTAGATCAAACTGAGATGTTGCCGCTGTCAGTGCAAGAGCAACTATCGGTGCTCAATCTGTTGCTGAAGGTGGTACCAATGTGCGAGACAGCGGCGATCGTGTCTGATCTGCTATGATCAGCTTTCTAACTTGACTAGGCTTCCTGACAGTGATCCAATCTTTTTCTTCATTTCTTTTAAACGCGAGAAGGAATAATTGTGGCATCTTTGTTAAACCAAACTGTAGTTCATCATAGGGATTCAGCTTGTACTCAAACAACAGACTGATCCAATTTTTTCCATTAATATAAGTGATGGACAGTGCCTTCGTTACTGATATGACATAATAAGTGAAACCTGCAAAAATATCCATCATAGAGCAAACCAAACGGTTTATTCTGTGATGAATGTCACATGGAAAAACCTACATCGTAAAGTTGCACCAAAAGAAAGAAAACATGACATTAAATCAATAAGATCTAGACAGTAAATCAATAAGATTTACTTGATGTGACACGAGAGAATCCTTACCAGGAAATCACTATGTTGAAGTACTAAACAGAAGATTGGTCGTCCAACTACGCATGGTATGCAGGGCCCCCTCCTACTCCCACAAGCAGGACAGTCCAAAGGTCATGACAAATCGTATGGATGGAACATCCATGGGACTGGATATCCTGGTAGGTGTGATAAACCCTACAATGCATACAAATATTGGAGTGTAACCATAATTGATAAACCATCCTCACAAAAAAGATGATTTGGATACTTCAAAATATACAGACTAAATTGAGTGAATAGACATTAACATAGAATGTTCTCGGGACTCACCACACCAAAAGCGGCAGTACTAAACAATACAGGGTTCACAAACACAAATCAAGTACGCAACAATAGTACTTACTACAGACAAGCAAAGTTGCACTAAATAAACTGTGCAGACTATTTCTTGCCACCGACCTATGGGGTGAACCCCGCATAAATGACTAGGCCATGGACTTCGTGAGAGATGTCTACCGGCACCATCACCGTCTCCTCAACCTTGGAGAACCTAACAGAGTGGTCTTTCCACTCATAAACATGACGATGAAGACAGGCCGCATCAGATTTGTCGGGAAGCTTTACAAGAACCACACCCTTCATAATCGCAGGCACGGTCAGGAAATTGTTGTGGTCAAGTACAACCTCGAGAACACGCATAACAATAATGCTACATGAGAACACTAGTTCAGGACACGTGGCGACAAGGACACAACAACTGGATAGTTTAGTAGTAAAACTCATCCTCAGGTCTTCCAGTTCACACGGCATGACTTTGAGAACTTCATCTCCACCGCGGACCTAGTTCTAATTCAAACAGAAACCAAATATTTTATTACTACCTCCGTTCAGAAATATAAGATGATTTTCGATATTTTACTCCATATATGACTACATATACGCACAGAAATGAGTGAACAAAGACACTATAACATGTCTTCAAAGGCATGAGAGCAGAGGGATTACTTGCAATATCGATAGCACAAGTTACTGACGCAAATACACACTCTGCAAAGGTAGCATTAATGTTCATAAAGTACTTGAAAGTAATCTATAAGATATCAGTGTCAACCTCTCGCATGTTTTGGTCAAAAGAGGAATTTAGAACCGCCATTTGGCACACAAAAATCACATGCAAGATCACCCAGAAAGTGGTACTACTAGTACTAGTGCTGCGTGTTAGATGAAAAAACACGATCAACATCGAGAAAAAAGATCGTTAAGAAGATATATTACCTGGACTTGCTTAATGAGGGATCCTAGAGAGGGGGGCTTGGACAGGGCGATGGCTTTGAGCTTATTTGTGATAGTCTCAGCGGGGTGCTTGCGCTTCTTCGTACCATGAGCCTCAAAGGTTTTTGCCAAAGCCATAGACATCACTTCTGCTGGTGCTCCAGCGTCCATCAAGAAACTGTCAAATAGAAATAAAAGAAAACAAACTGTAATCACAAACACAAAAGAAGAACAGAGAGGGAGTTATAGGATCAGTCTCGGGGTCGCAAGACCGGGCCTTGGCCAGAATCAACACCATTGATGCGCTCACCTTTCCTTCTTTGGGAGAGAAGAACAATGGCAGAAGCAGGTCGGGGTTTTCTTGAAGAAATGAGGAACAAGATGAGGGAGAAGCGAGGGTTGGGTAGAGAGGAAGCTAATAGAGAAGAGTGAAATGATGGTTGCTTCGTCCGTCCAACTTACTGCTGGAAAGGAGGGGGTTTTGTGATTTGACGGCTCATTGGGCATTACTGCGACGCTTTGATCGGGGAAGTCTACTGTGCAGTTGGGCACTCTACTACGGAGTAATTTAGTGCATGGCCGGTGGACCCTGATGATGGTTGTCACACACGTCGGTGAAAGTGAGTAGCAATGTACCCACGACCGTCGAGGAGGATGCAAATGGTAGAGCGAGTCCACTGTTTTTTCTAAAGAAAAAATGATTACAGCAAGCGTTTCCACTCTTATGATGGAGGAGTGCGAAACATGATAGCCACTTGAACATACATGTGCTCCTACTACTAGGCATGTGCAGTGGTTCATACGTCAGTACTACATAATCTTGTTGCTAGTGTAGGAGTAAGATATGATGATAACAAATGATGTTGTGCGCATGTCAACTATATGAACAGTACTATAACTATACTGAGATGAGAATGCAACCAAACACACCCACACGCTTTGTGCTAGAGTGACTGATCTGCACCGCCTGATTTTGATCCAATGGTCATGTTGCACCAAGACATGGACATGCCCATGAAGAGGACACATAAACACCACCGAAGTCCCTCTGCTTCTCGAGGCACATGATGTTGGTGATGCAGGGTGCAACAGCCCACAGAGCCCGCTCCCGATCGACGGGAGCCTGCTCATCAAAGACAGTGTCCAATGGCACGAATGGATTCCTGAGACGGAGCCCTGAGAGGATTCGCCCGGCAATGGCGACGACAGCCCGCAACCCCTCCTTGTCCAGCTCTGCCCCCACCATCGCGCGGAGATAGCTCAGGTCCTCGGAGATATAGGTGAAGAAGGAGACCAGATCAGGAAGCCGCAGCTTGTTGAAGTCAATAGGGTGGTTGAACGGGTTTATCCCGACGGCCGGCATTGTTGCGCTGGCATGACGGTAGGCATCGCGCAGCCGCAACACGTGCGTGGCAACTTGGTGCACCAAGTGTCTGAGGCGATCCTAAACCTTGTCACGATCGGCCCGCGCGCGCTCCAGCCGCCTCCTCTAACGCCGCCGACGCCTCGAGCATCTTTGTGGTGGACGCCTGCCGCTTTCGAAGCTCCGTGAACTCCCGCACATAATGGAGGAGCATGACACTCCTCTCCTCCTTGAGCTCACGGAGCTCCATGGCCTTGGCCCTGAGCTTCGCATCCTTGGCCTCGAGCTCCTGCGTTAGGTGCCTCACCTCAGACTCCATGATCTGTTGCGCTGCCATGGCACCGGGTAGAAGCAATGGGGAGAGGAAGCAAAGGGGGCGAAACGGCTGAAAGGCAATGCAATCTATGGAAGGCGGAGGGAGCCAGCCGAGGAGCAGGGAATCTTTAGGTTTTCACCATGGGAAAACACCAGTCGACGACTTCTCACATCAGGGAGCTGTGGGTTTTATAGGCGGAGTCATCGTGACTAATTACTGCCGCGACTTCCCCCGTCAATCAAAAAATTAAAAATCATGCCGCGCCTGCTCCCGTCAATCAAAAAATTAAAAATCTTGTCGTGCCTGCTCCCGTCAATCAAAAAATTAAAAATCCTGCCGCGCCTGCCGCACCCAAAGACTAGAGTAACTCCGCGGTGGATATTTAAATTTACCTACCAACAAGGAGATAAAAAAGGGTGAAAAAATGTGGTGGCGGCCTAGCTAGTCGGTCGCACTAGCCCAACAAGGTAGCCACTGTGCTTCACTAGTGTACTCGTCGGGAAAGGTGGTCTTTCGTAATTTGATGACTCATTTACTTGCTTCGGCGCTACGACCGAGGAGGCCCCATAAAACGCGCGATCGGGCGTCCCATGTCTCGAGAAGGAAGAATATATGCATGCACCACCCGGGAGGACCCCGAAACCGCGTGGTAGGGTGTGCCACGTCCCAGCATGGAGGAAAAATGTGCGTGTAAAAATATATCAGAAGTAGTAGTACCTATGGTTCGACCTCGGGACCCAGACAGTCGGTCAAGAACACCCCACTAGCCACACAGCTTCATCATGCTAACATGGCATGGATGATAGGTGTGGTTAGCTCCGTCTCGACCAGCCACAATGTCTCTTGTTCTAGGCGATTCTTCTTACTTCCAAGCTTTTTTAGTTAAAATAACACCACGGCAAGCTAGCGCCGCTCTTCGTGTGTGCTCGTGCGTCTAAAGGTTAGACGACGGAGAGGAGAGAGAGATCGCAGACCTGGGACCCACCAGTAAGTGAGTCAACGGTCATGCACGTGTTGACGAGGCACTCGCTCTACTCTACTCAACGTAATACTGTATAAAATCAAGTTATGGGACAAAGACAACAACCGTTGTTGTTTCAGGCTATCGACTTACGCTTCGTAGTTCAGGTTGCCAGTTCGAATCTCTTCTTTCAAATTTGATCAATGACAAGTGGGACCCTCGTGTGTTGTTCCGATATTTCAGTGTAGGATGGTTTTCTTGAACAAACACTTTGTGTGGTTAGACAAGTAACGTCACGAGTTACACATATTTTGCAAGTTTACGAACAAAAATGACAACGGTATAGAATATCACATCCGCCCCGCAGCTTAGATGTTGTGGTGATACGACTCGTTGCAAGTGAGATCCAATGGCTTGGGAGTAGTCTTTGTAATTATGCGCAATTTCCAAACTCTCCAAAGGTTTTTTTGCAAATAAAACATTCGGGCCTCGTATGTGCCGCTGCATCTTGGATCCAACAGTTCCCCGTTGCTCATATTAGGTGCTCCCCATAGCTTAATTAGCCGCTACGGTGATACTAGCATCTAGGTTGTATGATCTGTGATCAGATGGCACATGCATAGTACTTGTACTTTCTACGCAATTCCCAAACTCTCTTAGTCGTATATTGCAAAAACATTCAAACCTCCTACTGTGGGCCATTAGATCTCCGTGAACTCGTATCACCATAGAATCTACAGTCCGGAAGCACCTCATATTCACCTGTGCGAGAAAACAACAGGTGCTCTCGCAGCTTGGATGCTATGGTGATACGAGCTTCGAGGTGGTTTGATCTCAGATCCAATAGCATCTGAGCAGTCTTTGTGCTTGTAAGAAGTGGCCGAACTCTTTGGGGGCTTTTTTTGTAAAAAATCATTCGAACCACCGAGGAGTTGTTGGGTCACAAATCCAACGGCTCCGAAGAGCTTGTATCACCAAAGCATCTAAGGTGTGGTAGCACATGATATTCTTACATACAGGAGAATATGATGTTCTCCTTCATGTTAGATATTATGGTGATACGAGCTTCGAGGTCGTTGGATATGGGATCCTAGGGCATCTGAGTAGTTTTTGTACAAATTGCGTGAAATTCTCAAACTCATTAAGGTTTCCTGTAAAAATATTAAGACATCACATGAGCTGCTATATCTCAGATCTACAAGCTCCAAGCAACTCGTATCAGCATATCGCATCTAAGGTGTGGGGGGAGATGATATTATCTCGGGGAGGAGGTTTGCACAACCAATCGGTGTTTGGGAGCTAGGGTGGGGACAAATATAATCTAAACAATCCTAAACAGAGCTTCACAAATTTATCTAAGGTCGAGGGGTTAACCCCCAACAATCTACATAGCTCCGCCTAAACACAACATTTGCATGTACTATAGTACTAGACTTAATATTCATGTTTTAGTTCCTGTTCATTTTAAATATTGAATTGAGGACCATGCATGTCTTACATTTTACTCCCTTCGTTCCTAAATATTAGTCTTTTTAGAGATTTCAAATGGACTGGCACATACGAATGTATATAGACATATTTTAGAGTGTAGATTCACTCATTTTGCTCTGTATGTTGTCACTTGTGGAAATCTCTAAAAGACTAATATTTAGGAACAGATGGAGTATTTTTGAATTCGTGTCATACATGCATGGTTTGGAAAAATAGATGCACTATACTTATTGGATTGTTGTTGTGTTCGTGTCTGTGGGGGGGGGGCATATGCTTGATACATACAAAGTTTTCTCGCCACCATATTGTTCATCTTTTAAATTTGAATTTGCAATGAAAAAATTACTAGGGATACCATGAAATGTGAAATCCACGTTGAGATCACTATATCACAAACTCACTCTAATTCAAGAACTCGTCATAAATCAATTACCACGTCGAGATTACTATTTGCAAGGAAAATATGGGCATTGTAATACACATAGATTCGTTCGGCAATTTAAAAGATTCCTTTCGTATTGTCGAATGGTACCCAACGGCGTACCAGCCAGACCTTGGCTCGTGTTGATCCTAAAAAAACTGGGCTCGTGTCCTTCTGGTGGGCTGCGTGGTACGCACATTAGCCAAGCCCAACCAGTCGAGCCTCCACGTTTTGTGTCGAAATATCTGGCGGCCAGAATTCCGGCCCTAGGAAATTCCCCTCATGTCCCCAGTCCATAATGACTACTGATGAACAATGGAGGGATGATTTAGTAACTAGACAACGTTACCTACCATACCGAGCATGGTTCAATTCCCTCGGTCGCCGCTCCCCAAGGTCACCCGTCAACTGCATTGCCTAGTACTACTACTACACCAAGATGAGCACAGAATTGAGCCCGTTTGTTCATGCCTAGTACTACTTGAGTTAATATATCAGGGACCCTAAAAAAAGAGTTAATATATTAGGCAATGCACTGGTACGGATGGATTATCCTTTTACTCTGCATATATAACTTGTCTGAAGTCTAACTAAGCAAAATGTTTGACCAAATCCTCTCTTAAGAAATACAACAAGACAAATGTACTACCCACGTCCTAGTTTATTGGTCCCCATTGTATATTGTGTCAAATTTTGACTATAGATTGAACTAACAAAACGTTCATGCATGTTACCAAAAATTATATCATTAACAACTATGTTGAAATACGAATCCAATGATATAATTTTTGTTGACATGCATTAACATTTTGTTAGCTAAATATTTGGTAAAAATTTGGCACGAACTAGAAAGGTGACGTATAAACCAGGACGGAGATAGTATCGCTTCAAAATTTATTGCATGATGCACATTATGATGTTGTTTCGAATCCTAGATTTTAAATTTCAGAAAATCCAAAAGTGACCAGAAATTCATGAAACTGCGTATGGTCACGTGATATGGCACAAATATTCCTTCGTAATTTTTTTCTTCAATTTGAGACAAGCTGCTTATGACAAGTTGCACAAATGAAGAGCCAAGGTATTTTGGAACAAAGACCTGTCATGTTAAGGCGAATGCTTTCACTATTGAAACTATGGGCGTTTACGTGCCGCCACGAGTCCCGCTTCTCATCGGCAGGTGCCGTCCAAACAAGCGTGTGAGTCGACGGGAGGTGTGTGAGCAAACCGCTGCACCGACTGACATGGGGAAGAGGCGTGCGAGCAGACCGCTGCGCAGGCTCACCGGGAGGTGAGCCCTTTGACCAGGATCCGCCGCCCACCTTCATCCCAACTACTCCCACTTTTAATGTCGTCGGCACCGTAGTTTAAAATCAACCCCGCACTACCCGGTATCGCTACAATCTTCTCTCTTCCTCTTCGATTCTCCTGTCGTCTACCTCCAAACAGCCTGACCTAAACGTATGCCATGCCGCATCACGATGGTCTGCCCTTAGTCTTCCAGTTTCCTGAGGAAGACACCCAGCCGGAGTCTCAAGAACATAAGGCGCTTTGGGACGAGCTTGAACTGGCCTTGCGGGAAGACGCCGCGCATGTGCTCACTCCCATTCCAGCTCCTGTCGCCCGGACTACGCTAGCGCCCATCCCCGTGGCATTGATGGGCTGGGAGCCGTACATTGTCGCCGAGCTTGATGCCACGAGATTCCACGAGGTCCCCGCTGACTTTCATGTGCCCGTGCACCTGCCAGCGCATGCGCATGCGCATGCACTGATGCGCATGCCCGTGCCGGTGCTCGTGCACCTGCCAGCGCATGCGCCTGCGCGTGCACTGAGGTGTGCACCCGTGTCGGTGCCCGTGCACACGAATGTCTCCGTCGCGCCGTTGCCAGCACCTGACCTCGCGCGGGTGCCAGTGCCCACCTTAATGGCATGGATGGCCGCCGTCGACCGCTTCCTTGCACCAACGCCAGTCGCCTCCTCTCGCCAGTTGACTCGCTCCTGCAGACCGAAGTCCAGAACATTGTGGCCTTCCTTGAAGCTAGGGCCAATGTCCAGGAGTACGCCAACAACGACGCAAGACGCCGCCGTCGCCCTCGGTCAGTGGCCCGATGACACACAGAGCACGGCGGAAGAGCCCCTTCCCACCGCAAGACGCCCCCACCGTCGCTGCGTAATCTAAATTTGCCATGAAAAATGTTCGGAATGCCATGCTTAAAATCCAAACATTTATCATTTCTGTTATTTTAGATCGACCATCATATGAATGTAAATCGGAGTCAGACTGAATGAAATCTATGGTTTGATCGATTGAATGTTCCGCTAGAGCCGTATCAAATTAAATATAAAACGTCATCAAGCCACATGTATTCCTTCTCATCCAACGACCTAGACTGCTTCAATGTAGAGTGGTCCACATGTTTAGCGTGCAGTTAATTTCGTGCCAAAAATAGTGCTAATCACATAATAACACGCAAATAATATCCTACTTAATATCCGCATGCACTTAATATACTTCCAAATTAACGTGCATTGCACGTACACATTGACTAGTACCACTAGTACGTGAAACTGGTGTCGTAAGTTGTGAACGTGTCCAAATATGGTCAACGGCAACATCGCCCGCGAGTTCTTCGTGTTTGCGCATGCGTCTAAACGCAGAAGGGGAGGAGAGAGAGAGAGAGAGAGAGAGAGAGAGAGAGCACACATGGAACCCACCAGTAAGCGAAGGCGAATAGTACGTGCTAACGAGCCGGTCCCACTAATGTACTAAAAATAATATTACATGTTATCCATTAAATAGGTTGTGGTAATATAAAAATATTATATGAACAAAGGGGGGTACAACAAACATTGTTGGTCTATGTATGTTGCCTATTGACGTGTGGCTTGAAGGCCTGGTCGCATGTTCAATCCTCATCTTTATTTTTGTAATTTGTATATGGGTCCAAATTTTTGTCATGACAAGTGGGCCCCTCGGTGTGTAGTTTGTGGCACTTTAATTTGTGGGTCGAATTTTTTTCCATTCCAAGTGGACTATCGGTGTGTAGTTTTGTAGCTTATTTGTAATAATCATAGTTTTATGCAATAATACCATGGTGCGACGTTGAAGGCGAGAAAGGACGTGCGAGAGAGCGATGACCGAGCCATAGGGAAATCAATTGGGGGAGGTGTGCGGCTTGCAACGGTGTTTGGAGTAGTTGTGGGCCGAATGCTACGAAAATATAATCTACCACCGGAATAAATCCCTACACAAATTAATCCAAGGTTGGAGTCCCCCTCCCAATGTAAATAGCTCCGGCTCTGCGAGGGATGGAGAGGTAGCTTCAATGTTTGAAAGATACGGCGTGAGAAAGCAAGGTCAATCGAGAGACATATAGATAGTGAGGCAAAGTGAGTGTGGTCCGGCATTCATTGAAAAGATATATATGCTCTGGAGAGATATTGTCCGATTGAGCTTTTGGGAAGGGTAAGGGCTGTAAGATAGAGCTTGCGAGATGATCCAGTCACAGACATGTAGATATATTTTGTGCATGGGAGGAAGCATGGTCAATTGATTACATATATAAAGGGAGAGATATTGGGCGAGTGTGGGTCGCCGTGTGATCGAAAGAGTGATACGGGTTGGAGAGAGTGACCTAGAGAGACAATGTGCGTGAGAGAGTATACAATCACTAGTAGAAAACAGGGCTTTGGTCCAGGCCGGGTCAGCCCATTAGTCCCGGTTCAGTCCAGAACCGGGACCAATGGGGGCATTGGTCCCGGTTCGTGAGCCCAGGGGGCCGGCCGGGCCACGTGGGCCATTGGTCCCAGTTCATCTGGACCTTTTGGTCCCGGTTGGTGGGATGAACCGGGACCAATGGGCCTCGCTCCTGGCCCACAACCATTGGTCCAGGTTCGTGCCTCAAACCGGGACTAAAGATTAGACCTTTAGTTCCGGTTTGAGGCACCAACCGGGACTAATGGGGTTGAGACCTTTAGTCCCGGTTCATGCCACGAACCGGTACTAAAGGTCCCATTTTCAAACTCTACCCCCCCAGTGGATCGCCTTTTCAGTTTTTTAAAAAAAAGAAAATGATGGAAATGTCAAAAAAATAAAAGAAAATAAGTTTCCCATGTGATATGTGGTCTAGTTGTTGGGAAAATCTCCAAATGTGAATTTTGACTTTATTTGCAAAATCTCTCTGAAATTTGTAAAAATGGGCATAACTTTTGCATACTAACTCGGTTTCAAAATCCTCAAAACCCTAATAGAAAAAAGTTACGGGGCTTTTAAGATCTAGAGTGAAAAAATTCGAAAAAAATTTAAACAGTGGGCAAACTGTGGTCAAACAATGGTCAAACTAATAATTCTAGAATATTAGTGTTACTAAATAATTATTTCTGTTATTTCAATTTTGGTCAAATCTGGTCAAACTGTGGTCAAACTGTGGTCAAACAATGGTCAAACTAATTATTCAAGAAATATTAGTGTTACTAAATAATTATTGTTTTTAAAATAATAGTTTCAAAATAAAACTATGAAATGTGTCACTTCATGCTCAAGCAAAATTCCTGAAGGTTAATAGGATTGACATCTTAGTATTGTCAAGAAAACAACAAGTGCAGACTTGGAGCGAGGGAGAATAGAACCCGGGAGTT
Source organism: Triticum urartu (assembly GCF_003073215.2). Lineage (NCBI taxonomy): Eukaryota > Viridiplantae > Streptophyta > Magnoliopsida > Poales > Poaceae > Triticum > Triticum urartu. Next base: position 399,096,243 of record NC_053026.1, on the reverse strand, counting down.
AAGCGTGCTCAGGCTAGGGGAGTGGGAGGATGTGTGACCGTTCGGGATGTTAGATGATTTGGAATGATGAGAGGTGATTAGAGGATAAATTGAGAAGTGATGAGGGGTGGTGATTACAGACTAGAGGTTAAAATAATTCAGAAATTTGAAAATCAAAAAAAAATTCAAAAAAAATTCAAAAAAAAAATTCAAAAAAAATCATAAAATTTCCTTTAGTCTTACCAACCGGGACTAAAGGTGGAGCTCCATGTGGCCGCGCCCTTTAGTCCCAGTTCTGGATTGAACCGGGACTGATAGGCATTAGTACCGACCCTTTAGTCCCGGTTCCAGAAGACTAAAGGGTCTGTACTATGCCTATCCCTTTAGTCCCGGTTCAATCCAGAACCGGGACTGAAGGCCCTTTTTCTACTAGTGAATATGAATATGTCGAATTGGGCTCAAACATGGAGATATATCGTTTGTGTCCGAGAAAGAGCGAGGTCAATCGAGACATACAAAGAGAGACAGAGAGAGAGAGATTGAGCGAGCGTGGCCCGCCATGAGGTCGAAAGAGTGGGGCGGCTTGGATCGACTAACCAAGATAGACAATCTGCGTGAAAGAGTATAAAGTGTGTCTATCGAGGCCCGAATAGCGAGATATATCATTTTTGTGTGAAACAAAATGAGGTTAATCGAGACTCAGACAAAGAGAGCGAGACTGAGCGAGTGTGGCCCGTCATGCGGAAGAAAGAGTGAGACGGTCTCGAGGGAGTGACCTAGATAGACAACGTGCGTGCGTGCGCACGGGAGGTTGGGGGCTAGATAGGCAATGCATGTATCTAGCGAGAGAGGGTGGGAGGGAGGGAGGGAGGGAGAGAGAGAGAGAGAGAGCTCAGCATGGGGTGCAATGGCGGGTGTGTGAGGTAAATACATTTGGTAACAAAGTGGAAAAGGGGGTTGTATAGTTGAGAGAGTTAGAGATCGAAACATGGAGAGAAAGAATGAACGTGTGTCAAAAACCGGTAGCTTCCTAAGGTGGTTAGTGATACGTCTCCAACGTATCTATAATTTTTGATTGTTCCATGCTATATTATATTTTGTTTTGGACATTATTGGGCTTTATTATACACTTTATATTATTTTAGGGACTAACCTATTAACCGGAGGCCCAACCCAGAATTGCTGTTTTTCCTATTTTAGGGTCTCGCAGAAAAAGAATATCAAACAGAGTCCAAACGGAATGAAAACTTCGGGAACGTGATTTTCGGAACGAACATGATCCAGACGACTTGGACCCTACGTCAAGCAATCAACGAGGAAGGCACGAGGTAGGGGGCGCGCCTACCCCCACTCCCCCCAAGCACGCCCTCCACCCTCATGGGCCCCCTGTTTCTCCACCAACGTAGTCCTTCCTCCTATATATACCTACTTACCCCCAAACTACCAGATACGGAGCCAAAACCCTAATTCCACCGCCGTAACTTTCTGTACCCACGAGATTCCATCTTGGGGCCTTTTCCGGAGCTCCGCCAGGGGGGCATCGATCACGGAGGGCTTCTACATCAACACCATAGCCCCTAGGATAAAGTGATAGTAGTTTACTTCAGACCTTCGGGTCCATAGTTATTATCTAGATGGCTTCTTCTCTCTTTTTGGATCTCAATACAAAGTCCCCCCTCGCTTGTGGAGATCTATTCGATGTAATCTTCTTTTGCGGTGTGTTTGTTGAGACCGGTGAATTGTGGGTTTATGATCAAGTTTATCTATGAAAAATATTTGAATCTTCTCTGAATTCTTTTCTGTATGATTGGTTATCTTTGCAAGTCTCTTCGAATTATCAGTTTGGTTTGGCCTACTAGATTGATCTTTCTTGCTATGGGAGAAGTGCTTAGCTTTGGGTTCAATCTTGCGGTGTCCTTTCCCAGTGATAGTAGGGGCAACAAGGCACGTATTGTATTGTTGGCATCAAGGATAGCAAGATAGGGTTTATATCATATTGCATGAGTTTATCCCTCTACATCATGTCATCTTGCTTAAAGTGTTACTCTGTTCTCTTGAGCTTAATACTCTAGATGCATGCTGGATAGCGGTCGATGTGTGGAGTAATAGTAGTAGATGCAGGCAGCAGTCGGTCTACTTGTCTCGGACGTGATGCCTATATACATGATCATACCTAGATATTCTCATAACTATGCTCAATTCTGTCAATTGCTCAACAGTAATTTGTTTACCCACCGTGAATACTTATGCTCTTGAGAGAAGACACTAGTGAAACCTATGGCCCCCGGGTCTATCTTCCATCATATTAATCTTCCAATACTTAGTTATTTCCTTTGCCATTTATTTTACCTTGCATCTTTTATTCCTCTTTATCATAAAAATACCAAAAAATTTATCTTATCATATCTATCAGATCTCACTCTCGTAAGTGACCGTGTAGGGATTGACAACCCCTTATCGCGTTGGTTGCCAGGATTTATTTGCTTGTGTAGGTGCGAGGGACTCGTGCGTGGCCTCCTACTGGATTGATACCTTGGTTCTCAAAAACCGAGGGAAATAGTTACACTACTTTGCTGCATCACCCTTTCCTCTTCAAGGGAAAAACAACACAAGTGCTCAAGAGGTAGGAAGAAGGATTTCTGGCACCGTTGCCGGGGAGGTCTACACAAAAGTCAACACACCAAGTACCCATCACAAACCCTTATCTCCCGCATGACATTATTTTCCATTTGCCTCTCATTTTCCTCTCCCCCACTTCACCCTTGCCATTTTATTTGCCCTCTCTCTCCTTCCTCCCTCTCTTTCTCTATTTGCCTCTTTTTGCCCGTTTCTTGTTTGCTTGTGTGTTGGATTGCTTGCTTGGCACGATGGCTTTACCTAGAGTTGGTGATATTCACCATAAATGGTTTGAAGAGATCGAAAGCAACGTCAGGAGTTTTATGGTTTTACAATTTGAGCATAATAGTTTCTTTAGAAATGATCTTAAAGAACAAAAAAGTTTTATGGGTTATATGAATAAAGAGCTCGATGATATGTCTAAAGAATTTGATGGTTTGAAATCTCATATTGCTTATCTTGAGAAGTTAATAGCTGAAGTTTCGGATAAGCAAGCCACCTTAGTTAATAAGATGGCCGCTAAGCCGGAATTTTTTTTTGGATAATAAAGATGAAGATCTAAAAGTTATTGATGTGTCCCCTATTAAATCTTCGCTTTGCAATATGAATCTTGATAATGATGGGACTGAATATGATCCACCTTTACCTAGACGGCGTTCCAAAAATTCGTAGTCTTTAGATCTTGATGCTAAAATTGTTAAAAGTGGGATTGAAGAAGTCAAAACTTAAAATATTAATGAACCCACTATTTTGGATTTCAAGGAACTTAAAATTCTCCTCATGCTTATAGTCAAAATAAAGCTTTTACTAAACATATTGTTGATGCTTTGATGCAATCTTATGAAGAAAAACTTGAGTTGCAAGTTTCTATCCTTACAAAACTTTATGATGAGTGGGAACCTACTATTAAAATTAAAATTAAAGATCATGAATGCTATGCTTTGTGTGATTTGGGTGCTAGTGTTTCCACGATTCCAAAGACTTTGTGTGATTTGCTAGGTTTCCGTGATTTTGATGATTGCTCTTTAAACTTGCACCTTGCGGATTCCACTATTAAGAAACCTATGGGAAGAATTAATGATGTTCTTATTGTTGAAAATAGGAATTATTTGCCCGTAGATTTTATTGTTCTTGACAAAGATTGCAATCCTTCATGTCCTATTATTCTTGGTAGACCTTTCCTTAGAACGATTGGTGCAATTATTGATATGAAGGAAGGAAATATTAGATTCCAATTTCCATTAAGGAAAGGCATGGAACACTTTCCTAGAAAGAAAATTAATTTACCTTATGAATCTATTATGTGACCACTTATGGATTGCCTACCAAAGATGGCAATACCTAGATCTATCCTTGCTTCTTATGCCTAGCTAGGGGCCTTAAACGATAGCGCTTGTTGGGAGGCAACCCAATTTTATTTTTATTCCTTGATTTTTGCTCCTGTTTAGTGATAAATAATTTATCTAGCCTCTGTTTTGGTTGGTTTTTTGTGTTTAATTAGTGTTTGTGCCAAGTAGAACCGTTGGGAAGACTTGGGGAAAGTCTTTTTAATCTTGCTGTAAAAAACAGAAACTTTAATGCTCACGAGAATTGCTGCCATTTTTATTTGGAAAGTGATATTTAGTTAATTCTTTTTTCAGATGATTAATAGATAAATTCCTCACGTCCAGAAATTTATTTTAGAATTTTGGGGTTCCAGATCTTGCGTTAGCTAGAGATTACTACAGACTGTTCTGTTTTTGACAGATTCTTTTTTTCGTGTGTTGTTTGCTTATTTTGATCAATCTATGGCTAGTAAAATAGTTTATAAACCATAGAGAAGTTGGAATACAGTAGGTTTAACACAAATATAAATAAATAATGAGTTCATTACAGTACCTTGAAGTGGTGTTTTGTTTTCTTTTGCTAACGGAGCTCACGAGATTTTCTACTTTAAGGTTTGTGCTGTGAAGTTTTCAAGTTTTGGGTAAAAGATTTGATGGATTATGGAACAAGGAGTGGAAAGAGCCTAAGCTTGGGGATGCCCATGGCACCCCAAGATAATCTAAGGACACCTAAAAGCCAAAGCTTGGGCATGCCCCGAAAGGCATCCCCTCTTTCGTCTAGTTCCATCGGTAACTTTACTTGGAGCTATATTTTTATTTACCACATGATATGTGTTTTGCTTGGACCGTCTTGTATTATTTGAGTCTTTATTTTTTTAGTTTTCCACAATCATCCTTTCTGCACACACCTTTTGAGAGAGACACACATGACTCAGAAATTGTTAGAATACTCTATGTGCTTCACTTATATCTTTTGAGTTATATAGTTTTTGCTCTAGTGCTTCAATTATACATTTTAGAGCACGTCGGTGGATTTGTGTTATAGAAACTATTGTTCTCTCATGCTTCACTTAGATTATTTTGAGAGTCCTACAAAACAGCATGGTAATTTGCTTTAATTATGTTAGGCATTCAAGATTAATAAAAAAATTCTTATGAGTATGTTGAATACTATGAGAAGTCTGATACTTGATAATTGTTTTGAGATATGGAGATGGTGATATTAGAGTCATGCTAGTCGAGTAGTTGTGAATTTGAGAAATACTTGTGTTAAAGTTTGTGATTCCCGTAGCATGCACGTATGGTGAACCGTTATGTCATGAAGTCGGAGCATGATTTATTTATTGATTGTCTTCCTTATGATTGGCGGTCGAGGATGAGCGATGGTCTTTTCCTACCAATCTACCCCCTAGGAGCATGCGCGTAATACTTTGCTTTGATAACTTGTAGATTTTTGCAATAAGTATATTACTTCTTTATGACTAAGGTTGAGTCCATGGATCATACGCACTTTTCTTCCTTCCACCATTGCTAGCCTCTCTAATACCGCGCACCTTTCGCCGGTATCATACATCCACCATATACCTTCCTCAAAACAGCCACCATACCTACCTATCATGGCATTTCCATAGCCATTCCAAGATATATTGTCATGCAACTTTCCACCATTCTATTTACTATGACATGCTCCATCATTGTCATATTGCTTTGCATGATCATGTAGTTGACATTGTATTTGTGGCAAAGCCACCATTCATAATTCTTTCATACATGTCACTCTTGATTCATTGCATATTCCGGTACACTGCCAGAGGCATTCACATAGAGTCACATTTTCTTCTATGTATTGAGTTGTAATTGTTGAGTTGTAAGTAAATAAAAGTGTGATGATCATCATTTTTAGAGCATTGTCCCAAGTGAGGAAAGGATGATGGAGACTATGATTCCCCCACAAGTCGGGATGAGACTCCGGACAAAAAAAATAAAAAAAAAGAGGCCATAAAAAAGGGAAAAGGCCCAAAAAATTAGAGAAAAAGAGAGAAGGGACAATGCTACTATCCTTTTACCACACTTGTGCTGCAAAGTAGCACGATGATCTTCATAATAGAGAGTCTCCTATGTTATCACTTTCATATACTAGTGGGAATTTTTCATTATAGAACTTGGCTTGTATATTCCAATGATGGGCTTCCTCAAAATGCCCTAGTTCTTCGTGAGCAAGTGAGTTGGATGCACACCCACTTAGTTCCTTTTGTTGAGCTTTCATATACTTATATCTCTAGTGCATCCGTTGCATGGCAATCCATACTCACTCACATTGATATCAATGTGATGGGCATCTCCATAGCCTGTTGATACGCCTAGTTGATGTGAGACTATCTTTCCCCTTTTTTGTCTCCTCCACAACCACCATTCTATTCCACCTAAAGTGCTATGTCCATGGCTCACGCTCATGTATTGCGTGAAGATTGAAAAAGTTTGAGAACAGTAAAAGTATGAAACAATTGCTTAGCTTGTCATCGGGGTTGTGCATTATTTAAATACTTTGTGTGGTGAAGATAGAGCATACCAGACTATATGATTTTGTAGGGATAACTTTCTTTGGACATGTTATTTTGAAGAGACATAATTGCTTAGTTAGTATGCTTGAAGTATTATTATTTCTATGTAAGTACTGAACTTTTATCTTGAATCTTTCGGATCTGAATATTCATACCACAATTAAGAAGAATTACATTGAAAATATGCCAAGTAGCATTCCACATCAAAATTTCCGTTTTTATCATTTGCCTACTCAAGGACGAGCAGGAATTAAGCTTGGGGATGCTTGATACGTCGCCAACGTATCTATAATTTTTGATTGTTCCATGCTATATTATATTCTGTTTTGGACATTATTGGGCTTTATTATACACTTCTATATTATTTTTGGGACTAACCGATTAACCGGAGGCCCAGCCCAGAATTGATGTTTTTTTGCCTATTTTAGGGTTTCGCAGAAAAAGAATATCAAACGGAGTCCAAACGGAATGAAACCTTCGGGAACGTGATTTTCGGAACGAACATGATCCAGAGGACTTGGACCCTACGTCAAGCAATCAACGAGGAAGGCACGAGGTCGGGGGCGCGCCCCCCCCCCCCCCCCCCCCCCCCCCCCCCCCCCCCCCCGTGGGCCCCCTGTTGCTCCACCGACGTACTCCTTCCTCCTATATATACATACGTACTCCCAAATTACCAGATATGGAGCCAAAACCCTAATTACACCGCCATAACTTTCTGTATCCACGAGATGCCATCTTGGGGCCTTTTCCGGAGCTCCGCCGGAGGGGGCATCGATCACGGAGGGCTTCTACATCAACACCATAGCCCCTCCGATGAAGTGTGAGTAGTTTACTTCAAACCTTCGGGTCCATGGTTATTAGCTATATGGCTTCTTCTCTCTTTTTGGATCTCAATACAAAGTTCCCCCCTCTCTTGTGGAGATCTATTCGATGTAATCTTATTTTGCGGTGTGTTTGTTGAGACCGATGAATTGTGGGTTTATGATCAAGTTTATCTATGAACAATATTTGAATCTTCTCTGAATTCTTTTATGTATGATTGGTTATCTTTGCAAGTCTCTTCGAATTATCAGTTTGGTTTGTCCTACTAGATTGATCTTTCTTGCTATGGGAGAAGTGCTTAGCTTTGGGTTCAATCTTGCGGTGTCCTTTCCCAGTGACAGTAGGGGCAGCAAGGCACGTATTGTATTTTTGCCATCGAGGGTAACAAGATGGGGTTTATATCATATTGCATGAGTTTATCCCTCTACATCATGCCATCTTGCTTAAAGCGTTAGTTTGTTCTCTTGAACTTAATACTCTAGATGCATGCTGGATAGCGGTCGATGTGTGGAGTAATAGTAGTAGATGCAGGCAGGAGTCGGTCTACTTGTCTCGGACGTGATGCCTATATACATGATCATAGCTAGATATTCTCATAACTATGCTTAATTCTGTCAATTGCTCAATAGTAATTTGTTTACCCACCATGAATACTTATGCTCTTGAGAGAAGCCACTAGTGAAACCTATGGCCCCCGGGTCTATCTTCCAACATATTAATCTTCCAATACTTAGTTGTTTCCTTTGCCATTTATTTTACCTTGCATCTTTTATTTCTCTTTATCATAAAAAATACCAAAAATATTATCTTATCATATCTATCAGATCTCACTCTCGTAAGTGACCGTGGAGGGATTGACAACCCCTTATCGCGTTGGTTGCGAGGATTTATTTGTCTATGTAGGAGCGAGGGACTCGTGCGTGGCCTCCTACTAGATTGATACCTTGGTTCTCAAAAACTAAGGGAAATACTTACGCTACTTTGCTGCATCACCCTTTCCTCTTCAAGGGAAAACCAATGCAAGTGCTCAAGAGGTAGCAGTTAGGAGAGGAAGATTGACCGATACAGGAAGTATGTAGGATGTGTGCCGAGGGGGGGGCTAAAAACAACATTTGAATGTAGATAGTACTAGAATTAATATCGATGTTTCAATTCAGTGTACATTGTAAGATTTTAACTCAGGACCATGCATATGTGTAATTATTTTGAATTCATGGCATACTAGGTTTGGAAATGTTGACATTGACTCGATTGTTGTGCTATTTTTGTAGGTCATATGTTTGAATCCATCCAAAAGTTTTCTCATTACCATGGTATTCATCATATACATATGAATTTTTATTAAAGAAGTAGCGTGGATACAATGAAATGCGAAATCCACGTTAGAATTGGATATCGCTATGTGACACACACTCTAATTCAAATAACCAATTATGTGACACACACTCTAATACACGTTAACGTGGATACCGTGGATACCGTTTCATTTTTTTTCAAATAAGTCCTCATTAATTAATTTATAGTATCTCGTTTCGAATGACTAATTATTTGCAAGGAAAACACGGGCATGGTAATACATATAGATTCATTTGCAAATGAAAGAAGATTCATTTGCATTCTCAAATCTCCTCTCAAATGTAGGCGCAGCAGGCAGACCAGGGTCGTGTCGTGGTGGTAGCGTGTGTCGTACTATGGCTTAGCACCCAGCCACCCACCCCCTCCCTCCCCCTCCCCCACCCAAAAAAAGGACGATGACAAAATAAGTTCGCGCTTCCACGTTTTGGATTGAAATATTTGGCGGCCCCAATTCTAGCCCTGCAAAATCTCCCTTCTCCACCATCCCCTTCCGCGCCCAAATTGCTCAAATCCCCAATTCATCGACAACCCAACCAAAGTTCGAATCGCCCCTCGTCTCGTCTCGTTCCCTACCTCTGTGCTGGACGACGATGACGAAGATGACGGTCGTGCTTCACCACCGCACCAGAGCTACCTCATCTACGCCCTAGTACACCGCACCAGGTGGTCCACCGACAATGTCGGCCGCCGCATCTGATGTGCCTCACAGACACCAACTTCCACCGCATCAGGTGTGCTTCACCGATGCCGTCTCCCACCTCACCGGGGCTACTTCACCGAGCACATCGTCGCACCTCCGCCCCCCGAGGCCGTTGGGGCTTCACCAACGGTCTCGTCCACTGCATCATAGCGCTCCGCTGCCACACAATATCTGCATCCATGCATGGCCAGCCAGCGGATCACCCTCAATGGCTCTGAAGTGACCCGCACTCTAGCTAGGCGAGCATGCCCAAACACCGGCCCGAACTAGGTATCCACACATCACTCCCTCGTGCACTATTGTGACGATGTTTGGGTATCCTTTCACTGCTCTCTTAGCTTACACGCCTATGCAACTCTGACTTTAACTCTTATTTCTTCTGGAGATATCATCTGAAACAAGCAAAACCATTTTTCAGCAAAGCATGACTGCGCTACGGGATCTGGTACACATCCTGCACACCCGTATAACCTTGTAAGTATCTGTCCTCCAGTACAACAACAAGGTCGATTCCTCTTATTTGATCAACCATTCGCCGTGTCAAAAATGCAGAGGGTGATGCAAGGAGCACAAGGCCTGCACATCCAAGAAAGTGGTAACAGGGACTTGTACATGGAACATCCCAAGCATAAGCAGAGCTGTAGTGAGCCTGTACAACGAGCTAGCGTAAGTCCCTGCATTTCATTTAATTCGTATTGGCATGCGTGTATGATTTGTGTGCAATGGCAGATCCACGAATTCAAGTTACTAGGGGCGAACATTTAACTTAAAAAATATGAAGGCACTTGCACTCCGGAAATCAATATAACTTGAGAAATGAGAAGCTACATGCACTTTGAAAATCAGGCAACCAGCTAATGATCCAAAGTAGTTCAGATTATAAAACACTAGATGATGTAGGAACCAAAAACACAAAATACAACATGGTGTACAAGGACTCCTAACATGGTCTGTACCTGCTTGAATTATTCGTTCTCTAGCTGAAAATATCGATGTGTAATTGCACCTATAACCAGTGCGCAAACTGCATATCAATATATCTATCCTGCACAAGTATGCACATAGTTTCAAACAACAGATTAGAAAAGTATTTATGCTACATTGTCATGATATGGGGACTTTCTGGTAGATGGGCTCGGCATTTCCTCAAGCCATGAAATGTACTATAATTTGCTTGTCATCAATGCGTGCAAATCTCTATGTCTCTCTCAACATAGCAGATCACCATTAGACACTAAATCCTTCAATGGGAACATGCAAAATGCTTGCATTAGATCCCTCATTAGACACTATATGTTCATCACCAGGAGCATGTAAAATATTTGCATCAGATCCTTCATTAGCAGTCTGTTCATTAGACACTTCAGGCTCAAGAACAACATGAGCTTGTATGTTTGCACCGGAAACTTGATTAGATACATCAGATTCAGTCAGTCCAGTATTGATTGGGGAGTTATAAAATAAGCAGAAATTGGTTTCATTTTCTCATAGATTCCCTACATACAAGCAGTTTTACAACACCGTCATCTTTAACTATTGGCCAGAAATTGAATAGTTGAATTAGATATAATCAGGGATGTGATGTACCTACTCGTTGCACATGCTACTCTTGCAAGCTGCGACTGTCCGTTTGCACAAGCTCGATGCCATGCCCGTGCTGCCGCCGCTGCCTCCCATGCAGGCTACACCCAGGGTAGGATCTTCATCTTCTTGTCCTTCCATTTGATTGATGCTCGGCGACCGCCCTCCAACGAGGGCGCGAGGAAGTGCTGTGTCGATCTGTCCAGAGGCGGCTAGGTTAGGAGCAAACAAGAATGGAGGCTGGAGCGAACGAATTGGGATTTTTCCTGCTGTCGATTGATATGGGAGGCATTCGTTTGGGCCGCGAGCCTGCTATAGGGCCTACCTTGCACTTACGTTATTGGCCCATCCAAATTGAAACATTTTTCTTCATTTTTTACATTGCCTGCTTGTGCGTAGGGCCGAACAAAACTAGCCTCGGCCAACCTGGACGACTCAAACCAGGTGCACACTTTCCAGCCACCTGAGGCGGCCGCCCATACCAGCCCTTATGGTGGTGTCGCCCCTTTTTGTGTGTATGATCTGGGTAGTGAAAAATATTCCATTGGCCCTTTTGATTTACCCACAGAATGGTTGAATTGCTTGTTTCTATGAACTGAGTTTGCCAATAATGTGAAGGATGCCAGTATTTTCATCCTATTGTAGATTGCTTAGATCTCGATATGCCAAATGTAATCGCATGAAATATACAGTAAATGCTCGTGTGATGTGTGTGGCTACAACTAGTCTGACTACACATCCTCATATAACATATCAAGGACGCACCATCTTACCAGATTAACCATTCAACTTACCAATGCAGTGTGGGAATAAAGATGTATTGGGATTGCGTATCCAAGCAATTGATGCCATGGACTCCTTCGTAGAACCTTCTAAGCAAAAAAGAAGTTGCAGTGTGCCTGTACAAAGAGCTAGCGTAAGTTCAGTTATCTGCTTCTCGGAATTTTAGTTAGCCACTTATTGCAAAATTGTTCAATTACGTTGCTTGGCTTAATTTAGTATGCTACTGATTAGATAATGCCATAGCCTGTTGATCCTATTATAGACTACGCCTATCTATGTGTTTGATACTTACTGTTAAGAATTACCTGTTTGCCTGAACTTAAATAGCTACTTAAGCACGTAGATAGATGGTCATATGTACTTCTAGGGTGTAGCAGAATTCACGTGTAATTTACGTTTTGATACCCTGTTTGTTTAAATGGTTTGCTGTTATCACTTGTAGCACTAGTAATGTTTGCATGTTCATAGATAGACAACTATCAGGTTTATATGAGGGACACCGTCTTTTTAACTTATATATGTGCTAGAATCATTTTGTTTACATCAAAGAAATTACAGATGTCTGTGTTGCTGGTAAACGGTACCGACTTGTTACTTTAATACGTTGCCAAGAACTTGTTAGTTTTACTCGTTCATGTGTACTTAAATATGTTGCCAAAACCAGTTAGTTTTACTAGTTTATGTTAGTTTCTTATGGCTCTTACAAAACTTTATTTATTGATTGCTAACATTCAAGTTTGCAGGATCCAATTGAAACTCCGTTGGCACAACAGGTATGTTTTCAGAAACTTCTTTGTTTACCTGGTTTGCTGCTGTAACTTGCTACTGTAATCAGCTTTCCAACTTCAATTTTTCAAGATCAAATTGGAAGTCCAATTGCACAGCAGGTACATTTTCAAAAATATATTTGTGTAACAGGTTTGCTTTTGTAACTTGTTGCTCTAATCAAATTACTGACTACTCAACTTTTCAGGATCCAAGAGAAACTCCAATGCCACAACAGGTTCGTTTTGCAAAACTTGTTTGTTTAACTGCTTTGCTGCTGCAACCGGTTGCTCTAATCACGTTACTGGCTAATCAACTTTTCAGGATCCAAGAGAAACTCCAATGTCACAACAGGTACCTTTCGCAAAACTTGTTTGTTTAACTGCTTTGCTGCTGCAACAACCGGTTACAATGATGTTAATAACTACTTTTCAGCATCCAACTCAAACTCTTTAATTCCTTGTTTGTTTAACTGGTTTGCTCTTATAACTCCTAGTTGAGATGTTTTGCTAACTTCGACTTTTCAAAATCCAATCGGAACTTTAATGGCAAAACAGGTAAGCCCAAGATCAAAGAGAGATGTCCCCATGGATGTTGTATCATCCCACAGCAGTGGCACCGGCCCAATCATGCATCATGAATTGCCAATTGCTGATGCTCTAGACGCTAAACTAGTGGTAGAAAGAGATTCTACTTCTGAACTTAGAGATGAAGTTGACATGTTGAGGAAGCAAACAACACAATCACAAGCTGTACTCAAGAAAACCATTAAATATTTGGTGGATTTCGAAACGAAGCAATCTGAGACTGACCGCAGTGTTAAGGTCCTGAAGGAAAAAAGGAAATTAAATTCCCACTTGGTAAATCATAGGTGAAATGTTCTTTCCATTGTTGAATAACCTTTGTGTTGTTTGTTCATGTAATCAATCAAACCATTTGTTTTAGAGATCATGTAGTAACTACGTTTTGTTTTTTGGTTTGTAATTTTATTTGAGCACAAGTCTGTATTAATTGATAAGCCTCGGAGACATTTAATTTTGATTGTTGTGCCAGACCTACAAATATGCTAATCGGACTGAATGTGCATTCAACAATAATAGTAGTATAGATGGACCATAAGTGGCACGCATCGGAAAGGGCAAAGATGCTATAGTAGCTTCGCTAAAAAAAGGATGATGTTCTAGCAAAAAAAGTATAGCGGCCTGGCTTATGTATGTTAGTTAATATTATTGATCCATATACTCTATAAGTGTTTATATGTTTGTTAGTCATGTATATTCTTGGTTGATTGACTCGGTATTTGAATCTTGATACATCGCTTGTGTACATATCTAAATGGGAGTACACATTGTGCTTCATGTGACATTTGAGTTGGACATAAAGTGTTCCAAATATTCGAATTCACCTTACACTGGATTCTAGCATCTGAATTTGAATATCGGCATTTGTAAATCATATTCATATATGATAGTGGAATACATCTTTGTCATGCTTTTGAAGATATATAAAAACACATAGAATGATTTATAAAGATTCTTAGGAATACAAAATGGATTCGAATTTAGTTGCCAGGGTAAACATGGATGCTTATTGTCCCAAAATTTGAAAGAAGCAACAAAATGTCCACTTCCAAAGTCCCACGTCGGCTTCCTGCAGCCAAGTGTTTGGGAGATGGAAATTACAGTCTACCCATTACATTGACAATCCATCGGCCCGATTTCCACTTCTTTCCACAGGGGTAGGTTAGTAACTTCAATTAGACGTGACACGACCGCCTCGGAGCCCATTTTGACACGGTGGGCGCCAAACATGTGCGACAAAACACATTTGATTCAAGCTCATCCGAAAGGCCTCTGTTTCTCCCTCCATTTCCCCATTCATACAAGGTGGGCGGCAAAACAAACTCGACTCGGCCGAAATTGATGTAGGCAAATATTTTCAATAGGGGCAGGTTTGTAACTTCACTCAGACGTGACACAGCAGCCCTACCTGTCAGCCCCGTTCATACACTATGGGCGCCAAAACACCCTCTCCTCGCCTGAAATCACTCTGGGCAAATATTGGCGAGATGCGAAATTACCGTCCTATCCCCAACCGACGAGACGTCCAAATTTTAAACGGGGGCTAAGTTCGTAACTTTCCCATATTTCAGACAGGCGCGTCCCAAAAACATGGTTCCCTGTACCTCTCCCTCCATTTTCCCATTAATACACCGTCCGCGCTAGAACACCATCCCCGCACCAGCCTCCTTCGTCCGCCACCCCATCCATCGCCGTCGTCCTCCACCCCATCCATCGCCACCATCCTCCACCATGCCGGAGCGCCTACCAAGACCGCGTCGTCCGCTACTAGAGATGGACATTTCTCATCCACGGCGACGGACCAAGACCCTTCCATCGCGTCCTCTTGCTTCATCGGCGCCGTCGACCTCTTTGCCGGGGCCGCTCACACGACCTTCTCTTCCACCGCAACGGGACTTATCCCCCGATGCACCCGTCTACCGTTGGAGATCTGCTTCAACGCCACCGACATCCATCGCACCCCCGATGCCTACACGGCGCCGCAAGAGAGGTGGTACATCATATCTCCTCACCTTTTTGATCTCAACCAGAAAATAGATCGTAACTTGGTTACTCTACTTTCTTTTCTGCTCTTAGAATTTAGTTCTTAGTTCGAAGCAAACAATGGATGCTAAATATCATTTCTCCAGTTTGCAGCTTCAAATCTGCCATGGCACAGTAATAATACTATTTAATTGATCATGCTTAGGGTTTAATTGATCATGTTGGTTCCGTGGTGGTTTCTATAATAGAATCGGAGGGGAAATCCTCTTTTGCTAACAAAATGCTTAGGGTTTCCCCCTTTTATGATCACTATACGATCAGAATACGTGCTTCGTGTCATAATAGCACTGCTCCACCCATCAAGCTAAACAAGCTTAGTTGTTCAAATACGAATTTGATATTATTAAAACAGAGTCGTTTAATTGGTCAGCTAAATGTTCCTAATTTAGTTTCGAAAATGCATGTTCGCTACTCGAGTGTGTATCTCTACAGGGTGCCCATGGTGGGATGGCCCACCCTGGGATTTTTGGTCGTCCCAGGCCCCGATTCCCCTCTGTTCTACTGCACGCTTCCGATCTCTACTCGCCCCCAGCCGCCTGCCTCACCGGGGACTTGCCGTCCCCGGACGGCATGACTCTAGGAGGAGACGCCGGACTAGCAGGAGGTCAGGAGTCACTCGCCCTACATCGTCACCACTACCCGGGCGCGCTGCTGTGCCTACCTTCCAAGTCCATTCAGGGCTCAGGCACGCAGCACCCACTACGCCAACCCGATTTATCCTGAGATACATCCCCAACACCCAGCACTTCAGCAGCCACTCCTCATCACCCATTTTCTAATTGATTCATTACTCATTAGGAAGGACTGTCATTATGGTTTGTTGTGTGCTAAGTGCTACCTACACTTAATGGTTCAGATGTATTTCAGTAATCTTAATACCTATAAAGTTCACAGGGTTTCAAAATTCCGGCCCTAGGAACAGACACTAGTCATTTTGGATTGTTGGTCATAGTGACATTGACCCAGATCACTACTGCAGGCCAGGTTTGTTGACAATTTTACTTGTATTTCTTACTCATTCTATATGATATCCAATTATTCATGTCGATTAGTTGCAAACAGTAAGTGCTAGACAAACTTCTTGATTCAGATTTTGGACGGTCTCTTACTGCAGTTACAATTCTGCATACTTGTCCTAGTGAGCTCACAAGTAAATGATTGATTCACTACATCTATGCTTTCCTTCTCATATTTGTTGTCAATATTCTTTTAGGGTGGACCACCCTGTTTCAAAATATTGGAACCGTAGACATGAGTGAATAGTATTTCTCTGTGTGATCTCTTCCATCATGTGTGGGCAACGAACCCTTCATTGTATAGAAAGAAAGTGTCATTTCCAGCTTTTACATAGGCTATGATCTTTTACATGGAATACAATCTTCCTACTTGCTTTGTGTCGCACTATCAACACTCCACCCTTGAAGCTAAACATTGTGCCACTCATAATTCCTTGGTTTATTTGTTCAAATACGAATTTGATATGATTCTAATGTTCCTACTTCAGTTTTGAAATGTGTGTCTACATGTTATAGAGACATAAGGGGTTTGTAATTCTTTGTGTGGTCTGGTTAGCAAGGTTGGTGGGTGAACTTTGCATATGCAGGAGTTTATAGGGAGACACTCTTTGAGTAGAATCCGCAGTGCATTCCATAGATAATCTGACTACTTTTTATGTTTTCATGAATCTCAGATTCTGAACAGGATCATAATGATTATGAGCTTGCGCGCATGAAAAGAATAAAGCAGAACAATGTCGTGGCTGTCAAACGTGGCATTAAGTGACTGAAATCAAGTCTGGATGCAATGTAATGCAAACGCTCTCCACCTACAGATTCATGCTCAAAATATGATCCTAAAAGTGATTCTGAGCTAGAGGGAGACCTAAGTCAATGTAGCTCCCTAGTGGAGGAGTCAGAGGCAGATGCCCTACCTTATTCACCCATCAATGTGCTTGCTCTACCTTTCCACGGTTATATTGGTCGCACATATCTTGCAACTGATGCTTTGCACTGCTTCTACTTTGTTGCACTGCCATTAGCTTAGTTTACACATTGTGTATGTGAATACGCCCTACCTATCCATTTTCAGTACATATTACATCTGTCATCATACCATATCTATCCATTCAAATGTTGTTCTTTTGTATCAGACGTTCAAAAGGAAGAGGGTGATTGCTGATTGAGGAGGAGCACAAGCAAAGTATTTGGAAAAGGTAGTGACACCTGATAAATCAAATAGCCCATTAGGTGTAGTTGCAATATCACCTGACCTCCAAAACACCCCAACTATAGCGGACTCTAGCCCTACTACACTGGTCATTTCTGATGCCCCAACTCATCAGACCCCAACTTTAACAAATAGTATGATGATGCCAATTGACATAGCACCAGCTCTACGACGCAAAACCCCCATTCCAGCAAAGAGTACACCAAATCCAGTTGCCAAATCCCTTTTCGAACCAGAGAGAGCCCCAATTGCAGCAAATAGGACCCCTGTTCCATTTCTTCCCAGTTTAGAAGACGAAGCTTATATTGTTGTCAGGAACTTTGTGCGCATCTTTCCTTCATGGAAAGATTATACCACAGACACAGAACAATTTCCAGTCTTCTTCCGCAACTTACGTGTAAGTAATGTACTAATGTTATTCATGGTAATTACTGCATATGTTTTTGCTGATAGAAGACACAAGATTTCATTCTTTTAAATAGGCGAGGACCATACTGGAGATGAGCAAGGGTTGGTTGCGCTTTTCAAGCACTCGTTGATGAAGTATCATTCCTACCTGAGGCAAACGCACTTCGATGGCAAGCCTCTAAATGAAATTTATGTAAAGTATCCAATGCTACATTTATCCGACAATGACTGGAATAATCTTGTTACACATTGGTCTCGTCTGCAGCCTAAGGTACGGCCAATGATATCACATCGCAATTTGAACTACATTTCTGCATTTTCCTTAACGTCTCACTTGTACGAAAACTGTTAGCAGAAGAACATTCATTCTCAAGGGACCACAGAATCTCGCAACTATACTGCACACTGCATTGCTCTTGTGAGTACCTCTTGCCCTATATGACCATATTTACATTCATAGCTGTTTGATTATGTAGCATCATTGCACATGTTAGCCTCGTTATAGTCCATTTTTATGACATTATAAGATCCGTATGGACTCTTACATAAATTTGGAAACAACCCAATGCTTTTGAAGAGGTTTAGCCCTGCAGTCCTCTTGTAAGGACTGAACGTGATCTATCATTGTACTTACATTAACAGCTACTCCCTCCGTCCCATAATATAAGAATGTTTTGTACAGTACACCAGTGTTCAAAACACTCTTGTATTATGGGAAGAGGGATTGGTTCATTGTGTAGCATTCTGGATCTAATCTCCCTCGCCCACTATTTTCTAAAAGATATCAGATCTATATCTTTTCTTACCAAAAAGTTGAATACACAGACAATGCCAATGCAGAAGTGTAGCCCATTAGTCTTGTCAGTACATTTTGTCCTGTAACGCTTGTACTTCCAGGGATTGGTAGTTGACTATCTAGCATGAATCTGCATCTTATCTTCATTATCCTCTATCCCTTCCAGTATTATCATATCTATAATTACTCTCTACAAAATGTAAAGTATAGGCAATGCTTATGAAGAAGATTATGTGATGAAATTCTTGAGTTATCCTTCCATTGACATGGAGAAGGGCATTATAAAGCCGGTGTTAACTATTAATGTAAGTCAGTCCTTCTAAAGCCTTTATCCTCAACTGTTGTTTAATTTTCTCATACTCCCTATCGTTTACTGCTGTTTAGTTTGCTGTTTCTATCAAAATGCATGTTCGCAAGAACCGTAAGTTCCAAGTTTTACTTGTAAAACCAAATTCCTTATTCATACCATGCACATTACTCAATACTCCCTGTGTGTATGCTTGTTTTTGTGGATCTATAATCCTATGTGTGGTGAAGCAGCCCACTATGCACCTTGTCATCTCCTGTTTTATCTTACTGACGTGGCTGATGATATGAACAACATGCCATGCACATTAACAAAAATAGATACAATGATTGTCTTTGCCCTTCATCTATGCTTGTTATGTTGACATGGTAATCCAGTAGTGTGGTGAAGCTCCCCGCATTATGAACAATGCCAAATTATGCTATTGATAATTTGAACTTACTCTTTATTTTCTAATTTGAAATTGGATGGAATTGGCAGCACAGTTATCATCTTTGTTTATACACGTGGAAAACATGTCATCTCTCTGCTTGTTTCAGGGTGATATGCCTGATGGCATGCACAAGTCTGCTGAAGGCTGTGAGACAAACCCAACATATATTGCAGCAAAGAAGGCAAAACATCTTGAAGATAGCGAGACAACCCCAAAGTCTTGTCTTGATGCAGTGTTCAAGTTACTTGAGACTAGCAGTCAGACAAGCTCACAGAATTCGATGTTTGAAGCAGTTCGACTTCTTCAGTCCCAAGTTCTAGCAGAAAGGCATTCCGCAACTCAACTTCGACTTGAAGTCCTATCTCTAAGAAAGATTGCGGAGAACACCAATGTGAACCTCATTGCTAAACAGCTACACCTGGAAGCTATGATCGACATGCTAGGCCGGTCTCATAGCCTTGCTCAGCATCTTGCGCAGTAGTTCCCGTGCGAGGCTAAGCTTTCTTGAACTGTCTTAGAAGTGGTCTCGATTCAGTATTATTTTGTTACGCTGCAACAGTGCCCAGTTTTTGTAATCTGCTTCTTCATTGCGCTTTATGATCACTGGTGGCGAACTTCGATGCCCAGTGGATGTAATATACCATAAATCCTTTATTGTATAATGTAGGTTTATTCTAAGTTACTATGCTATAATTTCTTTATTGTATAGAGTAGGCTTGTTCTTAATTCCTACTAGTTACTGCCATCATTCGCTATCTGGAAAAAAATCTGATGTAGTCGACCGGGCCGAAACATTCGCCTCTAACGGGCCTGGTTTTTAGTGGGCCACAATTGGGTCGGCCTGCATCTTTCTTGGCCCCAAATGGCCATTGGGGCCTTCACACTTTGCGCCAGGCCGACAACTTACTCCGGCCTATATTCGGCCCAAATTTTAGTTGGGCCTTCTGTGGACCCAACGCTTAGATTGGCCTAGGTAGCGTTGGGCCAGTAACAGGCTGAATATTCTACTCGCCTGTTACAGCCTAGAAGAAACCATGGGCCTTTAGCAGGCCGAAATGCATGTTGGACCTCAATTTTCACTAGTCATCGACGGGCCTTCAGTAGGCTGAAATGTAGAACGGGCCTTTTTTGGCCCGGTTATATGAGGGGCCGTTACCAAGCCGAAACATATCTTGGGCCGTAGTTGGCCCACTAATATCATGGGCCTTTAAGAGGCCGAAAGCTTAGTACATGCATCAACGGGCCGAATTATACGAAAGGCCTTTAAAAGGCCCAAAGTCACGTTGGGCTGAACTATTGCCACCTTTATCACGGGCCGTTAGTGGGCCTGATGTGGTGTCGGACCATATATGGCCCATGGGTAGCACGGGCCATTCCCAGGACGAAAGACACACCGAGCTGAATGGGCCCATGTCTACATTGGGCATCTAACAGGCCGAAATTCACTAGGCTGTATTGGGCCCAAATATTCGGCGAACAATTAACGGGCCAGATCTGGCTTCGGGCCGTAAATGGGCCTTTATTAAATAGGCCATTATTGGGCTGGCCCACTAGTCCCTAAGTGAGTACTACTGGCCTTTGACTGGACAGGCCTTTTTAACCTATGTGGCCTCTGTTGGGCCCTGCCACGTGTCGACCTATCATAGGCATGTCTCCTCCAATGGGCGGGCGACATCTGGCACACCGAGGAGCAGACACGTGTTTCCTCCGGCCAATAAGAATTTTACACGTGGAAAATCACCATTGGTTCGGGCTGTTAACGGATTATCGGATCCAAAACCGGACCCGATAGCTTAAGGGTGTTCCGTTACGGTGGATGCCATGTGTCGGTCACCCTTGATGAAAGCACTTCCATGACGTGCGATTTATCATCATGAAAGTGGACACTTCTGTGATGATAATTTTGGTAATGTTATGGAACACTTTTATGACAGCACAGGTATGACTATGTTGATTCTGTCATAAAATCATCATGGATGTACATGCATGACAGGAAACGTGACCCACCGTGAAAAACACGTATCATCACGGAAGTGTCTTTTTTTTGTAGTGAGCCCGAGCATGCTCGACGCACGTGTACCACGCCCAGCCCCCGCTCGCGAGGCGCTCGCAGGAGGAGGGGTGGCAGGTGATGTCTACTACGTAACTTTATCCTTGTAGACACGTGTTGGGCCTCCAAGCGTAGAGTTTTGTAGGACAGTAGCAATTTTCACTCAAGTGGATGACCTAAGGTTTATCAATCCGTGCGAGTTGTAGGATGAAGATGGTCTCTCTCAAACAACCCTGCAACCAAATACAAGAAATCTCTTGTGTCCCCAACACACCCAATACAATGGCAAATTATATAGGTGCACTAGTTCAGCGAAGAGATTGTAATAAAAGTGTAATATGGTTGGTAGAAATATATTTTTATAATCTGAATAAATAAAAACAGCAAGGTAGCAAATAGTAAACGGGCACAAAAACGGAATTCCAATGCTTAAAAAAAAGGCCTAGGGTCCGTACTTTCGCTAGTGCAATCTCTCAACAATGCTAATATAATTGGATCATATAACCGTCCCTCAACGTGCAACGAAGAATCACTCCAAAGTTCCTATCTAGGGGAGAACATAAGATGGACTTGTTTGTACGGTACAAAACCACCTCAAATCTATTCTTTCCATTCGATCTATTCAAGAGTTCGTACTAAAATAACGCAAAGCTATTTTTTTCGTTCGATATATTCTAGAGTTCATACTAGAATAACACCAAAGCATATTCATATTCATAATACTCAATCCACACAAAGAACTTCAAAGGGTGCCCCAATATTTCTACCGGAGAAACAAAGACAAGAATGTGCATCAACCCCTATGCATAGATTACCCCAATGTCACCCCAAGAATCCGCAAGTTGAGTGCCAAAACATATATCAAGTGAATCAATACGATACCCCATTGTCACGACGAGTATTCAATTGTGAGAGATATATCAAGTGTTCTCAAATCCGTAAAAGTAATCAATCCGATAGCAACGAAATCTCAAAGGGAAAAACTCAATTCATCACAACAAGATAGAGAGGGGAAAACACCATATGATCTGACTATATTAACAAAGCCCGTGATACATCAAGATCGTGACATCTCGAGAACACAGGAGAGAGAGGGAGAGAGATTGAACACATAGCTACTGGTACAAACCCTTAGCCTCGAGGGTGGAATACTCCCTCTTCATCGTGGTGGCCACCGGGATGATGAAGATGGCCACCAGAGATGATTCCCCCCTCCGACAGGGTGCCAGAATGGGTCTAGATTGGTTTTCGGTGGCTACGGAGCCCTACAGCATTGGAACTTCTGATCTAGGTTAACCCCGAAGGGTTACGGAATATTTGGGAATTTATAGTGCAAAGAAGGGTTGCGGGAGGCCACCGAGGTGGGCACAAACCACATGGGCGCGCAAAGGGGCCCTCGCGCGCCCTGGTGGGTTGTGCCCCCCTCGAGGCACCCCCTAGGTGCAGCTGTGGCCCAATGGGTTCCTTTTACTAAATCTCCGTAAAGTTTCATGGTGTTTGGACTCTGTTTGATATTGATTTTTTGCGATGTAAAAAACAAGCAAAAAACAACAACTAGCACTGGGCACTGGGTCAATAGGTTAGTCCCAAAATATGATATAAAGTTGCTATAAAATGATTGTAAAACATCCAAGAATGATAATATAACAGCATGGATACTTCATAAATTAGAGATACGTTGGAGACGTATCAGCAGGCGTGAGCCTCACTTTTAAACATGAAGCCGGAAAGCAAGAAATCGCCACGAGTCAAGAGCAAATTTCCCATGTTTTTCTTTTCATAAGTACATGAAACTCCAAATCTCATTCCAAAAGATGGCGAATTGGGTTACAAAAAGAATGGCGAAATCAAACGGCCGTGTCCGGCACCTAGCTAGTCTTCTTGTCTTCTCACCAGCGTGGAGCTAAGTGCTTCCACTGGACGTGGGCATAGTCATTGGGGGACAGTGTCGACGACCACCACAGAGCATGGTGCTTCCACTTGGACGTGGGTGCGAGCCCCCGTGAGGCCCGAGGTCGGCACTCAGGAGACTCCGGGGAGTGTACAACCCCACTCATTATTATGTGAGAGTGTCACGAGCGGAGACTTTTACAGTCATGGAGCCTTGCTTCATGGCGCCTGATGAGGGCCCCGCCCTGCGCCTCCCCCTACCATCGTTGGGGCGTTCAGAAACCAGGATGAGGCCAAGGGGCAAGGGGGACGCTGGCGGTGCCCTCGGCGACCACAGGCCCTCCGCTGGGGGGAAGGGCTCGCCGGCACCTTCCCCGGCAGAGGACCTACCTCCATGCAGCGCCTTGCTCCATGCGGCACAGGGGAGGCCCTGGCTCCGGGCTCCCCCGCGCAGCCCCCAGTGCACTCCGCCCGCCTGCAGCGGGGCCATGGCTCCGGGGTCCCTGGCTGCTGTTGTGGCTTGGTTCACCTGCGGTCCATGGTTAGCGTAACCGTGCTCCTGAGATATTGGTTGTATCTAGTGGTTGTTGTCGTTGAAGGTGTCGATGAAGCTCCGGGGCGGCTCGCGGAGAGCCTCGGCTTCATGCGCCCCTGACACCCAGCCTGGTGAGGGGAACTGGCCGAGCCATTCTCTCGACATGTACTCCAGGTCAATCATGGGAGGCACGTAGGCATCTGAAATTGTCACACCAGGGTTGTCGCCTGGCCGTCCCGCATCGTTGGCCTCTAGGCCCGGAGCCAGGTTTCGATGAACGTAGGGTGGCCCCCGGCGTGGCCCCAAGAGGGACCGCCCGAGCTTGCATCGCCTGGGGGTGGCATATCTTGGCTAGGATGAGCGGCGCTGCGGGCCGAGTCAGTGTCGTTGGGTCCCCCAGGCACTCCAGGGAGGGGCGCGCGGGCGTGGCGGGGACCGGTACGTGCTCTCGGCACCGCTTGCGATGTAGGCAAGGTGCAGAAGGGTGCCGCGCCCCTGCATGCGGCATCAAGCAGCTCGGGGACCCGCTCCAGCAGGGCATCGCAGCCGCCTTCCTCTAGCCTGCATCGCAGCACCTCCCACGCCACAATGAGTGCGGCTCGTATGTTCGCCTGCTCCCGCCGAGTGTGTGGCATTGTCGCCACGGCATAGCTTGAAGATCATGTGGTGGTGCGGTTACAGTGCGATGCGAGGGCGGGCGGCGGCGGCCCGCGCCGCCCGCAACCAACATCGTCGGGAGGTGTGCGGGCCATGAGGAGCACAGAGTGGAGATCCTCTTGGGTGGACGGCACTGCCCGGGGAGGTCAAACAGCCCAGTGCTCGGCGTGACTCCTCGGAGCGTCAGCCATGAGAACGGCGGGGTGGTGACGGATCGATGGAAGAAGAGAGGCTCCTACGCACCCCTACCTGGTGCGCCAAATGTTGGATTTTGGCCTCCACAAACGCTTGAGAGGTTCGAACTCTGGGGTGCATGCGAAGAACTCAACCTCCCTAGTCTGCCTACTCGCCAATCTCGCGGCCTAGCTCTATGAACAGGAAGGAAATGGGACACAACAGTTTACCCAGGTTCGGGCCACCTCGTGGTGTAAAACCCTACTCCTGCTTTGTGGTGGATTGGCCTCGAGGGGCTGGTGATGAACTAGTACAGTGGGAGAACAACTTCACGAGGTGTGTTCTTGAGCTGGCAAGGGAGAGGATGATCTCCCGCCTTCGGATACCTCTCCACGGTGGTGGTGCTGCCCTATTTATAGTGTACTTGGTCCTCTTCCCAAATGAAGGCGGGAAGGGATCCCACAACAGCCAAATTCGAAGGGAGACAACAAGTACGTCCTATCCTGACAAAAGTAATCTCCGCCAGCAAAGCTTCTGGTCATGACGCCGTGGTGGGCTCGGCGATGACCTCCGTCCTGCCGTCCTGGCGGTCTTGGTCTTGTTGCATGGGAATGGAAACCTTTGGCTGATTCCTCGGGACTCTGTGCCTGCGCTTGCCTCTTTAGCACCAAAGTGGAAACTGCAGTCCTGCACCCGCTGGCACCCGCCTGGCATTGGTCGTCATGGCTCACGTCATCTGAACCTCACAAGGTGGGGCTTGCATAGAGCTATCCGCTCCTCGGGAGCCAGCCCGAGGAGGCTGCCCCTTCTGCAGGTCTTGGTGTCGTCCGCCTCGCAAGGCTTGGCCCCTCGCGAGGGTCTTGAGTCGTTGATGCTGAAGGTGGGTCATACCAGGCCATCGATGGAGCCACGCCGTGGGCCGCAGGCAGGCAAGTCTGGGTAGCACCGTTCCCAGAACGCCGATAGATGCTTGATACGTCTCCAACGTATCTATAATTTTTTATTATTCCATGCTATTATATTATCAATCTTGGATGTTCTGTATGCATTTATATGCTATTAACCTAGAGCCCTGTGCCAATTTTTGTTTTTTCCTTGTTTTTGAGTTTTTAGAAAAGGAATATCAAACGGAGTCCAATTGACCGAAAAATTTACGGCAATTTTTTATGGACCAGAAGAAGCCCCCGAAGCAAAAGATTTGGGCCAGAAGAGCCACGGGGCCACCACAACGGTCGAGGGCGCCCCCCCTAGGACGCGCCCTCCAACCTTGTGGGCTCCTCGTGGACCGCTGACTTGTTCTCGACGACAATAATTCCTATAAATACCAAAACCTCCAGAACAGAACCTAGATCGGGAATTCTGCCGTCGCAAGCCTCTGTAGCCACCAAAAACCAATCGGGACCCTATTCCGGCACCCTGCCGGAATGGGGAATCATCACCGGTGGCCATCTTCATCATCACATCACTTTCCATGACGAGGAGGGAGTAGTTCACCCTCAGGGCTGACGGTATGTACCAGTAGTAATGTGTTTGATCTCTCTCTCTCATGTTCGTGATTTGGCACGATCTTGATGTACCGCGAGCTTTGCTATATTATAGTTGGATCTTATGATGTTTCTCCCCCTCCACCTTCTTGTAATGGATTGAGTTTTTCCTTTGAAGTTATCTTATCAAATTGAGTCTTTAAGGATTTGAGAACGCTTGATGTATGTCTTGCATGTTCTTATCTGTGGTCACGATGAGATATTCACGTGATCTACTTGATGTATGTTTTGGTGATCAACTTGTAGGTTCTATGACCATGTGAACTTATGCATAGGGGTTGGCCCATGTTTTCGTCTTAACTCTCTGGTAGAAACTTTGGGGCACTCTTTGAAGTTCTTTGTGTTGGTTTGAATAGATGAATCTGAGATTCTGTGGTGCATATCGTATAATCAAACCCACGGATACTTGTGGTGACATTGGAGTATCTAGGTGACATTAGGGTGTTGGTTGATACATGTCTTAAGGTGTTATTTTAGTACAAACCCTAGGGTTGTTTGTGACACATATAGGAATAGGCCGATAGATCGATAAGAAAGAATAACTTCCAGGTGGTTTCGTACCCTACAATAATCTCTTCATTTGTTCTCCGCTATTAGTGACTTTGGAGTGACTCTTTGTGTCGCGGGATATCTGCGGCCACCTATGGGACTGGGCGGCCCCTTGTTGGTTCGGCGAAGGACATCGCATTGCACAAAGAGCAGACAAGCGCGCGGCAGCACGACAGAGAGCACACAAGCAATTTACCCAGGTTGGGGCCGCTGTGAGGCGTAAGACCCTACTCCTGCTTTGGTGGATTGATGGTGGAAATGAACATGGTGGTTTGTGGTACACTTGCCTGGCAAGGTATGCCTGAGGGCTACGGTGACCACAAGCGTATGGTGGCTTGGGTTTGTCAAGTTTCCAACCCTCCAACCCCTCCTACGAATGCCATGGGCCTCCTTTTATAGATTAAGGGTCACCACAGTGGCAAAACAGTCATTACCCACTGATATGATAGTAAACAGTGCTACAATACCTAACTCTGCGGGCTGGCAGGGTGCATTAAATGCATCGCTCAGTGTCACATCACTAGCTGCCCGGCAAGGCCTGTCGGGCTTATCTCGCTAGCTCCGCACCTGTTCTCTTGACACGTCGCTGGACGGGTGTCACCTATGGGTCTCTTTCATAGGATATGGCTGCCATGTGGCAAATGCTGCCACACAATCATCTTGCGGCTTGACGCTGCACTAATTGACGACGTGGGTCGCACTTGCGTGGTTGGAGGAGTGGTTCAGGCCCCGCAAGCCCCGGCAGGCGCTTCCGAGGAGCCTTGGTTGCTTGCTTCTGGTGGTGGCCTGGCCTCTTGCCGGGCTCGCCTACCCGGCGAGGGAGGCCCTTCTCTTAGCGATATTCTGTTCCTTTGGCTCGATCTTGATCTCTCTGAGTTGCATGTTGATTCTTCAAGTCTCTTGGTTCTTCAACCTCTGACTTAAGTAGGTGCTCCAATCTTGATCTTGTGCCCGTGCACAGTTGGGCAACATACCCGGGGTCTGTTGCACCGACAGAAGCCCCCGGGCCTGCCCCGATCGCGCTGCGGAGCGTCGGAGGGGTAGGGCCTAATAAGTGCATAGGTAGGGCTGTTGAAGGGGTTGGCCCCTTTGAAGTTTTCTTGTGCTGCTTTGTTAGTCTTTATCTTGGGGCGGTTTCCGATTCCCCCCGTGTGGTGTAAAGCCAACAGTGGTGGGGCCACGGCAGTGATGGCCCATGAATGACTTTAACGTACGGGGTAGAAACCGCCAAATTACTCTTCCCACAACATGCTCTTATCCTTAGCCACGTATGTTGCATGCATAGCGCAGGGTAGGTAACAGAGGTGCGTGGTGCGGAAGAGCATCTTGAAGTGGATCCACTCGTCTTGAATTGGCGGAGGAGGGCAGTGGTTGCCTGATGATGGAGCAGCTGCCCTTCCCCGCCCGGCCTATAAAAGGAGGGGCGTAGGAGGGCGAAGTCATCCACCTCTGCGTCCCTCTCCTCCTTCTTTCCTGGTTCTCTGCTTCGTCTGGCAATGTTGAAGGGAAGGGCCCGTGGCAGCCGCCGGGCTTCTGCTTAGGGAAATTGCTGCCTCATGTTGGTGCTAACGCTTGGGGAGTGAGCCTGGTCCTTGGTGCGGTGAACCTCTTTGTCGGTGTTCTGGGAACGGGGGTCCCCAGACTTGCTTGCCTGCGGCCCGTGGCATGGCTCCCCCAGCGGCCCTGTACGGCGCATCTTCACCAGCAAACACTCAAGACCCTCACGAGGGGCCAAGCCTCGCAAGACGGATGATGCAAGACGTCCTCAGGGGCGGCCTCACTAGGCCGGCTCTCGAGGGGCGGAGAGATCAAGGCAAGGGACACCTCGTGAGGTTCGTGTGACGCAAGCCAAGACGAATGGAGCCAGGCAGGCACCAGCACGAGCAGTGTCCT
Source organism: Triticum urartu (assembly GCF_003073215.2). Lineage (NCBI taxonomy): Eukaryota > Viridiplantae > Streptophyta > Magnoliopsida > Poales > Poaceae > Triticum > Triticum urartu. The sequence continues at coordinate 399,067,669 of NC_053026.1, read as the reverse complement.
CGTTTCCTCTTTGGTGCTAAAGAGGCAAGCACAGGCGAGGAGCCCGAGTGAGCAAGCAAAGGTTTCCATATTGGTGCAACAAGACCAAGACCAGTAGGACAGCAGGATGGAGGTCACCGTGGAGCCCAAGATGGCATCACTACTAGAGCCTTTGGCAGGCATAGACTACTTTTGTCAGGATAACTTGTACTAGTTGTGTCCCTTCGAATTTGGCCGTTCTGGGATCCCTTCCCGCTCAATATTTGGGAAGAGGACCAGGGCCTCTATAAATAGGACTAGCCACCACCATGGAAAGGGGGCACTCATCCAGATCATCCCCAATGACACATGTTCACCAAGTACAAGAACACCTGTCCTCAGGAGGCTGCTCTTCCCCTGTAATTGTTCATCCTTAGCCCAAGCGGCAATCCACCACACCACTCTGGAGTAAAGTATCACACCACAACGGTGGCCGGAACCAGTATAAATCTTGTGTCTCTCATTCTTTGGGTTCGTCGAGCTAGGCCGTGAGATGGTGTCGAGTGCGAGCTAGAGGGGGGAGAGATCTTTCTGCACACCCCAGTGTTCGAACCTCAAGGGTTTTGCCGGAACCCGAAATCCGACATTTGGCGCACCAGGTAGGGGTGCTCTTAATCTTTCCTCTTCGTCGATCAGCGCTTTGCCTCTCCACCAAGTTCATGGCCGACGCTCGCCGGGCCCGTGCTGAGCGTCGGGCCGCCCTCGCCACCCGCGTCGCTCAGACAGCCCTTGTCGGCGGGCCTCCCCGTCGTTCTCCGTCACCCGCCACCAACGCCACCACCGGCCCGGCGGCAAACGAGCAGCAAGCCTCTTCACTGTAGCCCTCCGTGCATCGTGACGGCCGCACCGCCACCACGTCACTGACTCCGGCCGGCTCATCGTCTGTCGGAGTAATGGGCCACGGGTAGGCGAACCCGAGCCCCAGAACCTTTCAAGACATCGGGGCAGGCTGCGCCCCTCAAGGCCCCAGGACGAAGAGCCGCCTTCAGGACGTCAACGGCAAGACGGCCGACTGACCACCCACGGCCGAGTCCCAGGGACGACTTCAGGGAAAGCCGACTCCTGACTAGCGACTTCCAGAGAAGCCGGCTTTGGGGAGTCGGCCTGCGACTCCAACACCCCTCACGATCTCATCAAGTGGGACGGGGCAGGGGAGTTTCAAAAATGAAGCCCACTCCTGCCGCTTACCAAGGGCAGGCATGGCCACAGCATGCCGTACCCTGGAAGATCTCCATGCGGCGTGGCACTATTGCCATGCCGGCCTTGACATCAGCACCGCAGGACCGAATCCTGCACCCACGACGGCTTGTCTGTACGGTCTAGAGGCAGCAGGTCCCACCAGTCGGTGAGACCCCAGGAGACGGCAAGAGGACCACCAGTCGGACCCGTCGGGAGTCAGCCCGGGGGGTCGGCTGATCCCTCCCCCGGGGCCCACGCGCCATTAATCAAGATGTGATGGGGAGTGGCGACAGTGATCGCCCGACGGGCGGCTTGGGTGTTGCCACGACCTCATGATCAAGCCCGCGTCATCAGAAGCATGGCTACAGTAATCAGCAGCCGGCAAGACACGCCCGCGGCGGACGCGGCCTGTCGGCTCCACACCAGGCCAGTTGGCGGGGGCCGCCAGTCGGCGGGCCCTAGCAGTCGGCAGAGAAGACGGAGGCCAGAGGCACTGATGGCGGGGCCCGCATCCAGCCGGATTACCATTGTACCCTTGGGGGGTTGGACTATATAAACCCCCCAGGGCACCCATGCAAAGGGTTGGAACAGCTCAAGGAGCAACTGTGTAAACACTTTGCCATAGTGATCATGCAGAGACCCCGCAGAGCAGCAGTAGGGGTATTATCTCCTAGGAGAGCCCTGAAGCTGGGTAAGATTCGCCGGCGAGCATGTCTTTGCCTCATCCTGTTTCCAGGCACCGGCGATGTTCTACTCGCCCCCTTTGGCATATGTCGCACCAAACCCCCGACATTTGGCGGACACCGTGGGGCCTGGTGCACCATCGTCTGGAGACCTGTTCTGGACGGGAACCCTTTTTCTCCCTGGCGAGCGCAGCCAGCCAGGCACGCCAGACGGAGTTTGCGCCGACGCGCTAAGCGGCGTTGAGATCGCCTGCGCAGCCAGCTGTCTGGCCGAACTTGTCGGTGAGGTCCACCTCTCTGACGAACCTGCGTCCAACGCAGGTACGTGCGGCCCCGAGAACCTCCTCGCGGGCCTCCTCGATGCTGGTCCGTAGACTTGGAGTCCGTAGGCTGCCTGCCGTAGACTTGGAGTCCGTAGGCTCCACCGACCCGATGCTGGTCGATTCCAACACCGCGTCGCTCGACGCGTTCCCAACCAATGTGGTGGTCTACGACGAACCTCTCCCTCGCGCGGAGAGCAACGGAAGCACCATCACCGAGGTGCTAGTCATCAGTCATGACGAGCTCCCCGGCGGAGGAGTGCACGACTCACTCGGCGCGGCGCTGCAAGACCTAATTACGCCCATTCTGGAAGACGCTGACGCAGAGACGTTGGAGGCGCGCCGCCTTCAGCTCGTTGAAGGCGCAAAGAAGCTGGCCAGCATGAGACGCTTGTCAGAAGCCTACCAGCGGGAAATGGAACGCACCGTCGGCGGCTCGCCGGCCGCGGCAGGGCCGAGCCGCCTTGGCGCGGTCCAGCAGCGCGGCGTGGCCATCGCCAACCTGTTTGGGGCAAGCCGCCCTGTGTACGCTACACCAACGGCGGATGATCTGGACAATTTCGAGGGCGAAGAGCACCGCCTCATGATGGAGCAAGTCCAGCGGCTCCTCGACGCGGCCGCTGCGCAGAACGAGTCTAGCTGCCGCACGGAGGCGCCGTAGCGGCCAAACGACGACCTTCACCGAGATCAAGGCGCGACGTCTCGGACGCTGACTGGCGGCGCCCGAGGAAGAAGAGACAAGGAGCCGGCTATCAGCCACAGTCGGACTCGCATTACCATAGAGCACGACCGAGACGGCCGCCCGAGAGCAGTGGAACGACGGGACGACTGTCCACCTCCCCCTCCCCGCAAGCAGAGGCGAGTCTCCCCGCCGCCTGTTGACCATCAGACTCTCGGCGACTGCCTTGGCCGCCGAGAGGGAGTTGGAGAGAATGATGCCCGCCACCGAATCGACCGACTTCACCGATCCTTAGCGCTGGAAGAAGAAGACGAGCTGGGTCCACCTTGTTTCGGGCCCCGCATTCGTGACAAGCCATTTCCCAGAGGGTTTACGCTCCCAAGAGACACGCCCAAGTATACCGGCTCCGTGAAGCCGGAAGACTGGCTAGTCGACTACTCCACGGCTATTAGCATAGCGAATGGCAACAAGCGTGTTGCCGTAAAGTACGTTCCGCTCATGCTCCAGGGCACGGCCCGGACATGGCTGAACAGCCTAAAGCCCCGCAGCATCAACAGGTGGGTCGAATTCACCGAAGTGTTCGTCCGCAACTTCACCAGCACGTACAAGCGTCCTCCCAAGCCTCATCAGCTCTCCTTGTGCGTGCAAGGCCCCGACGAGTTGACTCGCGATTACCTCACGTATTGGGCCGAGCTTCGGAACTCCTGCGAGGGCGTGCATGAGGTGCAGGCCATCGAGTACTTCACAGCCGGTTGTAGAGAAGGCACCCTCCTCAAGCACAAGCTCCTCTGCGACGAGCCAGAAACCCACGACGAGCTGCTGATCATAGAGGACAAGTACGCCACGGCCGACTCCTCCATGAAGGCGGAGATTCAAATCAGCACAACTGGCAAAGTGGCTCCTCAAGCTCCAAGAACTCCGGTGACAGACACCAGCCAGCGACAACAGCAGGGCGACCACAAGCGCAAGGCCCCGCAGCCGGCTTCCAGCAGCCGGCAGGTCGCGACCGTTGAAGCCCAGCAGCCAGATGAGCAGCCTCCGCCCAAGCGACAGAAAGGCGGCAAGCCAAACTGGTTGCCGGCCTTCTCCTATGAACAGACCCTGGATGGACCTTGCAAGTTCCATAGCGGGGCGAAGCCGTCAAATCACACCACCGGGAAGTTCCACTGGCTCACCAGGATCGCCAAGGGAGACGGCCTCCTACCTCCCCCGCCTGTTGGGCAGCTGCCTCCGCCGCCGCCCCAGCAGCCGGCTATCAGGCCAGTCGGCGCAGTACAAGACGAAAACCCTGAAGAGCACGGAGCCTATGTGGTGTTTACCAGTGTGGCTAATGATCGACGCAGCAGGCGGCTGCAGCGACAAGAGGTCAATGCAGTAGCATCGAAGACGCCAGAGTTCATGCACTGCTCCGAGAAGCCCATCAGCTGGAGCAGGGCTGACCACCTAGAAGTGATGCCGAGTCCGAGCTCCTATGCCTTGGTCCTGGATGCTACCTTTGCTATGGACAGACGAGCCGCGCGTTTCTCGCGAGTTCTGATAGACGGAGGCAGCAGCATCAATTTCCTGTACAAGGACACCATGGAGAAGTTAGGAATCAAGCAAAGACAGCTTCAGAACAGCCGAACTGTGTTCCACGGCATTGTTCCTGGGCTTTCCTGCTCGCCAATCGGCAAGATCCTGATGGACGTCCTCTTTGGAGACAAAGATCACTTCCGCACAGAGTCTGTTTGGTTTGAGGTGGTGGACCTTGATAGCCCATACCATGCGCTACTTGGCCGACTGGCCTTGGCCAAGTTCATGGCGGTCCCCCACTACGCCTACCTCAAGATGAAGATGCCCAGTTCCAGGGGAATTCTGACTATGGCTGGTGACTACCGGAAGTCATCTGCTTGCGTGACTGAGAGCAGTCGGCTGGCCGAGTCCCTGGTAATCGCAGCCGAGAAGCGGCTCCTTGAGCGAGTTGTGGCGATGGCCGGCAAGCAGCCTGAGGTATCGCCCAACCCAAAAGAGTCGGAGGCTGAGGGTTCGTTCAAGCCGGCCAAAGAGACAAAGAAGATACCCTTGGATCTAGAGCACCCAGAGAGGTACGCCGTCGTAGGGGCAAACCTCGACAGCAAATAGGAAGGCGAGCTCGTCGATTTCCTCTGTGAGAATCGGGACATCTTCGCATGGTCCCCCAAAGACATGCCAGGTGTACCGACGGAATTCGCCGAGCACAAGTTACATGTCCGATCTGATGCAAAGCCGGTCAGGCAGCCCCTGCGCCGCCTATCACAAGAGAAGAGAAGAGTTGTCGGAGAAGAGATAGCCCGACTCCTAGCAGCCGGCTTCATTATGGAAGTGTTATTTCCAGAATGGCTAGCAAATCCGGTCCTGGTACTGAAGAAGAACAAGTAGTGGCGAATGTGTATTGACTACACGAGCCTCAACAAGGCCTTCCCCAAGGACCCATTTGCTCTACCAAGAATCGATCAGGTGATAGACTCCACAGCCGGATGCGAGCTGTTGAGTTTTTTGGATGCATACTTACGATATCACCAGATCAAGCTAAACCCGGCTGACAGACTGAAGACCACCTTCATCATGCGGTTTGGAGCCTTCTGCTACCTCACCATGACGTTAGGCTTAAGGAACGCCGGCGCCACCTTTCAGCATTGCATGCAGAAGTGCCTCCTCAAGCAGCTCGGCAGGAACGCCCACGTCTACGTAGACGACGTGGTGGTGAACACAGAAAAGCGTGGAACGCTGATGGAAGATCTCAAGGAGACCTTTGAGAACCTACGCCGATTCAGATCAAGCTCAATCCCGAGAAGTGTGTCTTTGGAGTACCAGCAGGCCAGCTCCTCGGCTTCCTGATCTCTAAACGCGGCATAGAATGCAACCCAGTAGAGATCAAGGCCATTGAGAGAATGGAGGTACCCAGCCGACTGCTGGATGTGCAGAAGTTCACTGGCTGCTTGGCGTCCATCAGCCGATTCATCAGTCGGCTGGGCAAGAAAGCTCTCCCCTTATACCAACTCATGAAGAAGACCACTTTTTTCGAGTGGAACCATAAGGCGGATGAAGCTTTTCACCAGTTGAAGAAGGTGCTGACTACTCCACCCGTCCCGGCGGCTCCGACTCCCAATGAACCTATGCTCCTGTACATCACCGCCACCAGCCGGGTAGTCAGCACGGTCATTGTAGTGGAACGCAAGGAGGAAGGCAAGGCGCTACCTATCCAGAGACCGGTATATTACCTGAGCGAGGTACTGTCGATCTCCAAGCAGAACTCCCCCACTACCAGAAGATGTGCTATGATGTACACTTTGCTGCCAAGAAATTGAAGCCTTACTTTCAAGAGCATCCAATCACGGTGGTCTGCACGGCCCCACTTGCCGAGATCATTGGCAGCCGAGATGCTTCTGGCCAAGTGGCCAAGTGGGCCATAGAGCTGGCTCCTTACACCATCCACTACCAGCCCCGCACCGCTATCAAGTCACAAGCACTGGCCGACTTCCTCGTCGACTGGGCCGAGACCCAGTACCTACCTCCAGTGCCTGACTCGACCCATTGGCGGATGCATTTCGACGGCTCCAAGATGCGCACCGGCTTGGGAGCCGGCGTCGTCCTCACCTCTACTAAAGGCGACAAGATCAAATACGCACTTCAAATCCATTTTGCCGCCTCCAACAACGTCGCCGAGTACGAGGCGCTCATTCACAGGCTCCGGCTTGCTAAAGAGCTTGGCATTTGCCGGATCTTGTGTTATGGCAACTCGGACTTAGTGGTCCAGCAATCATCTGGCGACTGAGACGCGAAAGATGCAAACATGGCTAGTTACCGTTTCCTCGTACAGCAACTCAGCGCATATTTCGAAGGGTGCGAGTTCCTCCATGGGCCAAGAAACGACAACGACCAAGCAGATGCCTTGGCATGACTCGGCTCTACCCGCCAAGCAATACCATCTGGCGTCGCCCTTCAACGCCTCCTCAAGCCGTCTGTCAAGCCTTCACTAGAATCAGACTCCATTTTTGTTCCGGCTCCTCCCGAAGACGTCGGATCCGACTCCAGAGCCCCGGCAGTCGGCGCGGGGATTTTGGCGGATGACTCCAAAGCCGCCACAGTCAAACCCGGCCCGGGGACTGCGGTGGCGGACTCGAAGACTCCAGAACTCGGCCCAAGGACCGCGCCAGTCAGCCTGGGGACTTCATTAACCCAGCAAGCGGTTGTTGACTCCAACCCGCCGCCTGCCAGCCCAACCGCCCTCGTCCAAGTCGCAGTTCTGGCAGTCGAAGAAATAGCAGCACCCTCATGGGCCCAGCCCATCCTCAATTCCTGGTGAACAAAGAGCTGCCGACTGATGAGACCTCAGCTCCGCAAATACAACGCCGGGCGGCAGCCTACACCATAGTCAACAGAGAGCTGGTCAGGTGCAGCGTCACTGGTGTCTACCAGCGCTGCGTAGAGCCAGAGCAAGGCCAAGTGATTCTCAAAGACATCCATCAAGGCGAGTGCGGCCACCATGCGGCTTCAAGAGCACTCATCCCCAAAGCCTTTCGACATGGTTTCTTCTGGCCAACTGCCTTGGAAGAGGCCAAGGAGTTGGTCCAAAAATGCAAAGGGTGCCAGAACTTCAGCTCCAAGCCGCACCAGCCAGCTTCTGCACTCAAGACCATCCCCATTGCCTGGCCTTTCGCAGTTTAGGGTCTAGACATGGTGGGACCATTCAAGACAGCACGAGGTGGTTTAACTCACTTACTTGTCGCAGTGGACAAGTTCACCAAGTGGATAGAAGAAAAGCCAATCAAGAAGCTGAACGGTCCGACTGCCGTAACTTTCATCTCCGATATCACAATTCGGTACAGCATACCACACAGGATCATCACCGACAACGGCACAAATTTCGCCAAAGGTGCCTTGGCCCGTTTTTGCGCAACACAGGGCATCCTACTGGACCTAGCGTCCGTCGCCCATCCATAGTCAAACGGCCAAGTGGAGCGAGCAAACGGCCTCATCCTGTCCGGCATCAAGCCTCGGCTGATCGAGCCTCTAGAGTGCTCGGCTGGCTGCTGGCTCGACGAGCTGCCAGCCTTCCTCTGGAGTCTGCGCACGACTCCAAACAAGTCAACCGGCTTCACGCCCTTCTTCCTCGTCTACGGTGCCGAAGCCGTCATCCCAACGGGCATAGAGTTCGACTCCCCACGAGTCACCATGTACACCGAGGAGGAAGCAGAAGAAGCATGACAAGACGGCGTCGATCTGCTGGAAGAGGGTCGGCTGTTGGCACTCAGCTGGTGCAGCATCTACCAGCAGAGCCTGCGCCCGATACCACAACAGGAAGGTCAGGACAAGATCTTTCCAAGAAGGCGACCTTGTGCTCCGGCTGATCCAGCGAATAGCCAGCCAGCACAAGCTGTCGGCGCCGTGGGAAGGCCCTTTCAAATTAGCAAAGTACTGGGCAACGATTCCTACTACCTGATTGACGCTCAGAAGCCCTGAGCACGCAAGAGGGACGACTCCGGCAAGGAGACAGAGCGGCCATGGAATGCAAATCTCCTCCGAAGATTTTACAGTTGATGCAGTATGTACCACGCTACCTTTTGTATTAAAGTACCAAGACATCGGGCCCCCCGAGACGAGCTCGGGGACTGCCCTCTTTTGTCTGTATGATAAAAATTAAGCCTACAAGTATGTTACTTTTTTCATACCGTTTGGCACCGGGCTCGACAAGTCGGCCTGGGGACTTGCCGCCTTGCACTATGAAATGGTTCCTGCAGCCGGACAAGTAGTGTGTGACACCTAAACCATCTTCTGTCAGAAGCCGCAGCTCGCAGAGTGACTGTACCGTGGGCAGAGGTAAGGTAGAATGGGCGTTCACGTGAAAAATGGTTCAGGACTCAAAGCATAAAGCATAGCTCAAGACGGCTTCCAGCCTTTTTTCACAAACCGATTCTCGAATAGTCGGATTGCCGCCTTCTATTCAACTTGCTCAAAAACTCTTAAAAACGGCTAAGTACTTCCTTTCCCAAAGTAGCCAAGCACTTGATCTAGCGACAGTCCGCAGAGCGGCTGTCCGATTGGCAAGGCAGGCAACTAAGAAAAAGCGGCAAAGGAAAAAAAGCCAAAAGAACAATGAGCAAGAAGAGATAGAACTCGTATAAATATATTTACATAACATAGGCCCTTGGACAAATTTTCGAGCAGAAGTTCAAAATACACCCCGCGGGCGGGTGGAATTGTGCGAATTAACAGGTTCTTCAAAGACTACTGAAGGAGATAAAATAAAGGTAAAGGGGCAGCTTAGGAAGCAGCAGACGGATTCGGAGGATCGGAGGAGGCGGCAGCGTCAGGCGTCGGGGCGACCGGCTGGCTAGTCTCGGCTTGATCGCCTCCGGCAGCAGTCGGGTCGGTCGCACGCGGCTCGTTGCCGGAGGCGCGGTCGAGCTGAGGCTGGCCGTCTGCTCCGTCTTCTGGTGCCTCCGTCTCGCCTCCGTCCTCCGCCTCGCCTTCTTCCTCGACGCTGGAGCCAATCACCTCCGCCGAGTCCTCGCCGTAGTCTGGGTTCATCCCAAACCACTCTGGCGGTACCTCCTCGCCGTCTTCAGACCTCTCAGGGACGAAGATGCTGGTGTCGGTGTACTCGGCGATCGCCGCGGCACGCTTGACGAGGGCGTCTTCCGCAGCAGCCAGCTCCGGCTGGGCCTCCGACCGAAGCGTGGCCAGCCGGTCTAGATCCAGCCCCGGATACCATGCCTTGACAAACTCCAAGGCCCGGCGCACTCCAGCTCAGGCCGAAGAGCCCTTCCAGGCCTCAAGACGACCAGCCGCGACCTCTAGCCAGTCGGCCGTCAGGCTGGGGGTGCGGGGAGCCTGCATGTCTGGCCACAGGACGGCAATCGCCTGGGCACCAACACGCTGAAGCCGGCGCAGCATCCGGTGAGCCGGCCGAAGGCGAGCCTCGATGCTCAGGATGTGCTCGTCAAGAGTTCGGGGGGCGTCGGCGGCAATCTCTGCGCCCTCCGCCCTCCGACCTTCTCGGTCAGCCTCGATGGCTTGGATGGCGGCCTACGAGTGCCCAGGAAAGAAGTCTGCAAAGACAAGAAGAAACAAAGAAGCAAGTCAAAAACCGGGAGTCGGCACGACTTAAATCGGCAGCTCGAAGAAAGAAAGTAAAGAAACTCACCATCAACGATGTCTTCGATCTCATGGAAGCCGGAGGCCAGCAGCGCCTCCTTGTGAGAACAGGAGGAGCGCTCGCTCACGAACTCGGCCAGGAGGGCGGTCTCCGTCTCCTCCGCCTCCCTTTGCGTCTTCACAAGCAGCTCCTTCTGCTCTGCCAATTGAGTGGCCAGCAGGTCGCGCTCTGTGGCGAGCTTGCTGCACTCCTCCTCTTTGGCGCGCAAAGCGGAGTTGGCGTCACTCAACTGCTATTGAAGAGCAACGTTGGCTCCTGAAAAGAAGGAAGAAAAAAGGCGTTAAGTCATCAGGTAAAGAAGGTCGCCGGGGAGATCCGGCCCGACTGCTCAGCAGTCGGCCCGAATCTCGGGGACTACAGCCCGCGGGTGCGCCAGCGCGCCCCCGCAAAGAAGGAAAAATACTTACTCCGGCTCTCCGACATATCGGCGGTCCTCTTTCCTAGCTCTTCAACGTTACGGTTGAAGGCAGTAATGCGGAGGTTGTGGTAGTCCTGCGACAAACGTTTCAGACAAAAAGTTAATACCCAGAGTTCATCAATTGGAGTTCCGGGCCGCCTGCTCAGCAGCCAGCCTGAAACTCGGGGACTACACCCAGTGGGTGCGCTGGCGCGCCCCCACAAAGAGGAACAAGAAAACAAAAACCAAAGGAAAAACATACCCGGACGGCTTCCCGTGACGCCAGGTACGCCTTGGTGCAATTCTGGAGAGCGTCACCCTCGGCACGAAGCTTCGCCTGGATGTCCAGAAGCGCCTGGTTCAGCGGCCTTGTGCCGCCTCCTCGCACCCACCCAATGGGTGCGGCGCTCGTCGCTTCGGCGTCTGGGATCGCCGAGCTGGCGGTGCCGACTTCCAGGGGGCGGGGTGCCGAAGTCGCCTTCTCCATACGGCGGCGCGTTGGCGAGTTGACTTGGAGGAGTAGCCTCGCCACGGCCTCGTCTTCGGTCGGTGGCACCGGAGGGTCCGCTGGCTGCTTGCCTTGCGCACCTTCAGACGGCGGCGGAGGCGGCGGCGGAACGTTCACGTCCGACGTAGAGGGGTTGTCGCCTTCCCTCTCCACAACGAGGTTCTCCCCGCCGGCTTCCCCAGTCTGCCCCGTGAACTCCGAAGGCGGCGACGCAGAGTTCAACGGGGTGACGAGCACCGCTGACTGGCGGCGTGCGGCTTCCTCAGCCTGTCGCTTCGTCGCGGCGGCGGCTTCGGCCTCCGCCAGTTTTTTCTTGGCGGAGGCCTCCGCCAAGTCGGCCTCCGCCTTCTCCAGGCGAAGGGCCTCTTCTTCATTGCGCTTCTCCTGCGCATTCCGCTCCGTCGCCTCCTGGAGGTCAGCAGCGGGGTCAATCCGCCGAGTGGTGGCGGACGTCTCCGCTGACCCCATGACGGAGGCGGCGGTGACCCTCTCAAGAGTGAGGGGAGCCCTGAAGAAAGGGAAGCAAGCAAAAGCCCTGCGCTTCTTCCCGCCGCCTGGAGCGCCCGGCGCGGCAGAAGAGCCCGCGCCAGGCTGGCTAGCTCCTGGCCGATGGCGAGGGGCGACTTCTCCCTCGGCATCCTCGTCAGGCCATTCGGCGAAAGTGGCCGAAGGCCTGAAGTCGCCTGCTGTTCCTCCTCCTCCCTTGGCGTCGTCTTCCAGAGCCGCCGCCCCCAGATCAGAGTCGTCGACGTCGCTCTCCGCCCGGTCGGCGAGGAACTCGCGGGCCGGCCCCGAGGTACCAGCTGGCGAGTGGAGGAGGGGATTCTAACCAAAGCTGACTGGTCAAAACAAACTCGGCAGGAAAGAAGACAGTCCAAAGAGAGAAAGGAAAGGCAACTCACCACGGGCGGGGAGTTGGCACGGGAGTACGGCTCCTTGCCGAACCGCCAATCCTCCAGGAGCTTGCTGTCCGAGAGGTAGTTAACCATGAAGGCACCTCTTCGTGAGGCATGTCCTTGGTGCACATCCGACTCGGGTCACGGTGCCCGCTCATCTGGCATATCATGTGGGGGAGGCCTTGGAGTGGGAGAACTCGGCGCGCCACGAAGGCGGCTAGTAGGTCCGGACCAGTCAAACCCTCCGACTGCGTCAGCACTCGGAGTCGCGTGATGGCGCCGGCTCCCGCAGGCGTCAGCGACTTGGCCTGGTACGACCAGTTGGGCAGTCGCCCAGCCGGCGGGCCGGCTTCGAAAGCCGGCAGGTTGACCCAGTCCCCCCTCGCGGAGGCGTTCCTGACGTAGAAGTAGGATCTCTGCCACATCTTCACCGACTTTATCAGTGAGATGGAGGGGAAGGGATTGTCGGCCCCCGACCTTCGAATGACGATGAAAGCGCCGCACTGAGCCGGCACGCCCGCAGCCTGGGTGCGGAGCTTGGAGAAGAAGAACTCCCCCCAGAGCTCGAGGGTGGGGAGGACTCCGAGGAAGCCTTCCCACAAGGCCACGAAGGCGGACAGCAGCACCACTGCGTTGGGGGTGAGGTGGTGCGGCTGGAGGCCGTAGAACTCCAGGAAGGATCGGAAGAAACTGCTCGCCGGCAGCCCCAACCCGTGCAGGCAGTGCGAGTGGAAGATAACCCGCTCGCCCTCCTGCGGCGCGGGGGAAATCTCCCCCTTCGGCGCAAGATGCACCTGCACGCGATCCTCGCCGGGGAGCCGACGAGTCCGGCGGAGGAACTCGATGTGGTCTTCATGAACTTCGGAGCCGTCCCAGGTGCCGAAGCGCACTGGGGGAGGTGCGGCGGCGGAGGAAGAACTAATCGCGAGCTGATCGCCGCGGCGTTCGCCGGAGCTTGGGCGCGCGGTGAAGCGAAGAAGAAGAAGAGGGAGGCCAGCGAGGAGCAGTGAGAAGGAAGAGATCGAGGAGTAGTGGGAAGGAGGGGCGCGCGTGCCCCCCTCTTCCCCCTACTTATAGCCCCGTGGGCTGCGAAGCCGAGGGGGAGGTGGTGGGGATTTACTGCGCCCACGGCCCCACAACCCCCACGATCCACGATAAAGTTACTGCGCGCAGTAACTCCACGGGAATCCCAACCGTCCGCCGGGGCCGCAGCGGATCCGCTCGGGTGCCGAGGCGCGGTAGTGGCGGGCCCCGCCTATGGGCCTTTCCCGTCACGCACGTAGGCTGGCAGGACGGCCCAGCCACGTGCCGTTGCGTGACAGGCCTAGAATGGCCGGTGGCCTGGAGGCTTAGCTAGCACGCCACTTGGATCCCGCTGCGACGTTCAAAATATTGTACGAGTCGGAATTGAGTGAGTCCGAATCGAGCGAGTCCGACTCCTCCTAGTCGGCCCGGCAGAAGTCAATCAAAGACCATGTGTTGAGCACCTGGAAAGAGAAACTGCTGAGGCCTCTCGGCCGATCGTCCGCGGCGCCTCACTAGCTTCGGGGACAACTGTCCGAGTAATGGGCCACGGATAGGCCAACCCGAGCCCCAGAACCTTTCAAGACATCAGGGCAGGCTGCGCCCCTCAAGGCCCCAGGACAAAGAGCTGCCTTCAGGATGTCAACGGCAAGACGGCCGACTGACCACCCACGGCCGAGTCCCAGGGACGACTTCAGGGAAAGCCGACTACTAACTAGTGACTTCCAGAGAAGCCGGCTTTGGGGAGTCGGCCTGCGACTCCAACACCCCTCACGATCTCATCAAGTGGGACGGGGCAGGGGAGTGGCAACAATGAAGCCCGCTCCTGCCCCTTACCAAGGGCAGGCATGGCCACAGCACACCGTACCCCGGAAGATCTCTGTGCGGCGTGGCACTGTTGCCATGCCGGCCCTGACATCAGCACCGCAGGACCGAATCCTGCACCCATGACGGCTTGTCTGTACGGCCTAGAGGCAGGAGGTCCCACCAGTCGGTGAGACCCCAGGAGACGGCAAGAGGACCACCAGTCAGACCCGTCGGGAGTCGGCCCGGGTGGTCGGCCGAGCCCTCCCCCGGGGCCCACGCGCCATTAATCAAGATGTGATGGGGAGTGGCGACAGTGATCGCCCGACGGGCGGCGGGGCTGTTGCCATGACCTCATGATCAAGCCCGCGTCATGAGAAGCACGGCTACAGTAATCAGCACCCGGCAAGACCCGCCCGCGGCGGACGCGGCCTGTCGGCTCCGTACCAGGCCAGTCGGCGGGCCCCAGCGGTCGGCAGAGAAGATGGAGGCCAGAGGCACTGACGGCGGGGCCCGCGTCCAGCCGGATTACCATTGTACCCCTGGGGGGTAGGCCTAGATAAACCCCCAAGGCACCCATGCAAAGGGTTGGAACCCATTAGCTCTAGACCAGATCATATAGAAGGGAGAGAGCTAGCCCTGCCCTCTCCTACCTCCTAGAAACAACTCAAGGAGAAACCGTGTAAACACTTTGCCATAGTGATCATGCGGAGACCCCGCAGAGCAACAGTAGGGGTATTATCTCCTCAGAGAGCCCTGAAGCTGGGTAAGTTTCGCCGGCGAGCATGTCTTCGCCCCATCCCGTTTCCAGGCACCGGCGACGTTCTACTCGCCCCCACCATGATAAGCCATCCTTTGGCATATGTCGCAACAAACCCCCGACATCGTCTCACACTCGCCGCGCACCCACGGACGCGCAGGCCACGCTGCTCATGGCTGCTACCTCTTGAGCATTGTGTTGGTTTTCCCATGAAGAGGAAAGGTTGATGCAGTAAAGTAGCGTTAGTATTTCCCTCAGTTTTTTAGAACCAAGGTATCAATCCAGTAGGAGACTACACGCAAGTCCCTCATACCTACACAAACAAATAAGAACCTCGCAACCAACGCGATAATGGGGTTGTCAATCCCTTCATGGTCACTTACGAGAGTGAGATCTGATAGAGATAATAAAAATAAGATAAATATTTTTGGTATTTTTATGATATAGATTGAAAGTAAAGATTGCGAAATAAAATGATTGGAAACTTATATGATAAAATATAGACCCGGGGGCCATAGGTTTCACTAGTGGCTTCTCTCAAGATAGCATAAGTATTATGGTGGGTGAACAAATTACTATTGAGCACTTGATAGAAAAGTGCATAATTATGAGAATATCTAGGCATGATCATGTATATAGGCATCACATCCGCGACAAGTAGACCGAAACGATTATGCATCTACTACTATTACTCCACACATCGGCCGCTATCCAGCATGCATCTAGAGTATTAATTTCATAAGAACAGAGTAACGCATTAAGCAAGATGACATGATGTAGAGGGATAAACTCAAGCAATATGATATAAACCCCATCTTTTTATCCTCGATGGCAACAATACAATATGTGCCTTGCTGCCCCTGCTGTCACTTGGAAAGGACACCACAAGATTGAACCCAAAGCTAAGCACTTCTCCCATTGCAAGAAAGATCAATCTAGTAGGCCAAACCAAACTGATAATTTGAAGAGACTTGCAAAGATAACTAAATCATACATATAAAAATTTAGAGAAAAACCAAATATTGTTCATAGATAATCTTGATCATAAACCCACAATTCATCGGATCTCGACAAACACACCACAAAAAGAGTTACATCGAAGAGATCTCCAAGAAGATCGAGGAGAACTTTGTATTGAGATCCAAAGAGAGAGAAGAAGCCATTTAGCTAATAACTATGGACCCGAAGGTCTGAGGTAAACTACTCACACATCATCGACGAGGCTATGGTGTTGATGTAGAAGCCCTTCGTGATTGATTCCCCCTCCGGCGGAGCTCCGGAAAAGGCCCCAAGATGTGATCTCTTGGGTATAGAAGGTTGCAGCGGTGGAAATAGGTTTTCGTGATTCTCCTGGATGTTTTTGGGGTATATGGGTATATATACGAGGAAGAAGTAGGTCGGTGGAGCTACGAGGGGCCCACGAGGGTGGAGGGCATGCTCAGGGGGGTAGGCCCGCCCCTGCCTCGTAGCTGCCTCGTTTGTTTCTTGACGTCCACTCCAAGTCCCCTGGGTCACGTTTGTTCCAAAAATAACTCTCCCGAATGTTTCATTCCATTTGGATTCCGTTTGATATTCCTTTTCTGCGAAACACTAAAATAGGAAAAACAACAATTTGCACTGGGCCTTGGGTTAGTAGGTTAGTCCCAAAAATAATATAAAAGTTCTTAGTAAAGTCCATTAAACATCCAAAATAGATAATATAATAGCATGGAACAATCAAAAATTATAGATGCGTTGGAGACGTATCAAGCATCCCCAAGCTTAATTCCTGCTCGTCCTCGAGTAGGTAAATATTAAAAACATAATTTTTGATGTGGAATGCTAAGTAGCATATTTCTCAATGTAATTTTGTTTATTGTGGCATAATGTTCAGATCCGAAAGATTGAAGACAAAAGTTTAATATTGACATAAAAATAGTAATACTTCAAGCATACTAACAAAGCAATCATGTCTTCTCAAAATAACATGGCCAAATAAAGTTATCCCTACAAAATCATATAGTCTAGCTTTGCTCTATCTTCATCACATAAAGTATTTAATCATGCACAACCCCGATGACAAGCCAAGCAATTGTTTCATACTTTTGGTGTTCTCAAACTTTTTCAATCCTCACGCAATACATGAGCGTGAGGCATGGACATAGCTCTATAGGTGGAATAGAATGGTGGTTGTGGAGAAGACAAAAAAGGAGAAGATAGTCTCACATCAACTAGACGTATCAACGGCTATGGAGATGCCATCAATAGATATCGATGTGAGTGAGTAGGGATTGTCATGCAATGGATGCACTAGAGCTATAAGTGTATGAAAGCTCAAAAAGAAACTAAGTTGGTGTGCATCCAACTCGCTTGCTCACGAAGACCTAGGGCATTTTGAGGAAGCCCATCATTTGAATATACGAGACAAGTTCTATAATGTAAAATTCCCACTAGTATAAAAAGGTGACAACATAGGAGACTCTCTATCATGACGATCATGGTGCTACTTGGAAGCACAAGTGTGGAAAAAGGATAGTAACATTGTCCCTTCACTCTTTTCCTCTCATTTCTTATTTGGGCCCTCTTCTTCTTCTTCTTCTTCTTTATGGCCTCTTTTCTTTTCTTTTTTTTCGATTCGTCTGGAGTCTCATCCTGACTTGTGGGGGAATCATAGTCTCCATCATCCTTTCCTCACTTGGACAATGCTCTAATAATGATGATCATCACACATTTATTTACTTACAACTCAAAGATTACAACTCAATACTTAGAACAAAATATGACTCTATGTGAATGCCTCCGGCGGTGTACCGGGATATGCAATGAATCAAGAGTGACATGTATGAAAAATTATGACGGTGGATTTGGCACAAATACGATGTCAACTACATGATCATGCAAGGCAACATGACAATTATGAAGCATGTCATAATAACGGAATGATGGAAAGTTGCATGGCAATATATCTCGGAATGGCTATGGAAATGCCATAATAGGTAGGTATGGTGGCTATTTTTAGGAAGGTATATGGTGGGTTTAAGGTACCGGTGAAATTTGCGCGGTACTAGAGAGGCTAGCAATGGTGGAAGGATGAGAGTGTGTATAATCCATGGACTCAACATTAGTCATAAAGAACTCACATACTTATTGCAAAAATTTATTAGTTATCCAAAAAATGTACTATGCGCATGCTCCTAGGGGATAGATTGGTAGGAAAAGACCATCGCTCGTCCCCAACCACCACTCAGAAGGAAGACAATCAATCAATAAATCATGCTCCGACTTCATCACATAACGGTTCACCATACGTGCATGCTACGGGAATCACAAAATTCAACACAAGTATTTCTAAAATTCACAACTACTCAACTAGCGTGACTCTAATATCACCATCTCCATATCTCAAAACAATCATCAATTATCAAACTTCTCAGAGTATTCAATGCACTTTTTATGATAGTTTTTATTATACCCATCTTGGATGCCTATCATATTAGGACTAATATTATAACCAAAGAAAATTACCATGCTGTTCTAAAGGACTCTCAAAATAATATAAGTGAAGCATGAGAGATCAATAATTTCTATAAAATAAAACCACCACCGTGCTCTTAAAGATATAAGTGAAGCACTAGAGATAAATTATCTAGCTCAAAAGATATAAGTGAAGCACATAGAGTATTCTAATAAGTTCCAATTCATGTGTGTGTCTCCAAAAAGGTGTGTACAGCAAGGATTATTGTGGTAAACTAAAAATCAAAGACTCAAATCATACAAGACGCTCCAAGCAAAACACATATCATGTGGTGAATAAAAATATAGCCTCAAGTAAAGTTACTGATAGACGAAGACGAAAGAGGGGATGCCTTCCGGGGCATACCCAAGCTTAGGCTTTTTGTTGTCCTTGAATTTTACCTTGGGGTGCCTTGGGAATCCCCATGCTTAGGCTCTTTCCACTCCTTATTCCATAATCCATCAAATCTTTACCCAAAATTTGAAAACTTCACAACACAAAACTTAAACAGAAAATCTCATGAGCTCCGTTAGTATAAGAAAACAAACCACCACTTAATGTACTGTAATGAACTCATTCTTTATTTATTTTAGTGTTAAACCTACTGTATTCCAACTTCCCTATGGTTCATACCCTCCGTTAGTACCCATAGATGCATCAAAATAAGCAAACAACACACGAGAAACAGAATCTGTCAAAAACAGAACAGTCTGTAATAATCTGTAGGGTACGAATACGTGTGTAACCACAAAAATTCTAAAATAAATTTATGGAAGTGAGGAATTTATCTATTAATCGTCTGCAAAAAGAATCAACCTAATCGCACTCTCCAGTAAAAAATGGCAGTAAATCTCGTGAGCGCTAAAGTTTCTGTTTTTTACAGCAAGATCGCAAAGACTTTCCCCAAGTCTTCCCAAAGGTTCTACTTGGCACAAACACTACTTAAAACATAAAAAAAACAATAATAATAGAGGCTAGATTAATTAGTTATTACTAAACAGAACCAAAAAGCAAGGAACAAAAATAAAATTGGGTTGCCTCCCAACAAACGCTATCGTTTAACGCCCCTAGCTAGGCATAAAAGCAAGAATAGATCTAGGTGTTATCATCTTTGGTATGCAATCCATAAGTGGCTCTCATAATAGATTCATAAGGTAATTTAATTTTATTTCTAGGAAATTGTTCCATGCCTTTTCTTAATGGAAATTGTAATCTAATATTCCCTTCTTTCATATCAATAATTGCACCAACCGTTCTAAGGAAAGGCCTACCAAGAATAATGGGACATGTAGGATTGCAATCTATATCAAGAACAATGAAATCTATGGGCACATAACTCCTATTTGCAACAATAAGAACATCATTAATTCTTCCCATAGGTTTCTTAGTAGTGGAATCCGCGAGGTGCAAATTTAAAGAACAATCATCGAATTCACGGAAACCTAACACATCACACAAAGTTTTTGGAATCGTGAAAACGCTAGCACCAAAATCACATAAAGCATAGCATTCATGATCTTTAATTTTAATTTTAATAGTGGGTTCCCACTCATCATAAAGTTTTCTAGGGATCGAAACTTCCAATTCAAGCTTTTCTTCATAAGATTGCATTAAAGCATCAACGATATGTTTAGTAAAAGATTTATTTTGATTATAAGCATGCGGAGAATTTAGCACGGATTGCAACAAGGAAATACAATCTATTAAAGAACAATTATCATAATTAAATTCCTTGAAATCCAAAATAGTGGGTTCATTGCTATCTAAAGTTTTGACCTCTTCAATCCCACTTTTACCAATTTTAGCATTAAGATCTAAAAACTCCGAATCATTGGGATGCCTTTTAACTAAAGTTGACTCATCTCCAGTCCCATCATTATTAAGATTCATATTGCCTAACAAAGATTTAGTAGGAGACACCTCAATCACTTTTAGATCTTCATCCTTATTATCATCAAGGTCTACAAGTTGGGCGGCCATCTTATTAACTAAGGTGGTCTGCTTATCCGAAATTTGGGCTATTAAGTTTTCAAGATGAGGGAACTGAGATTTCAGACCATAAAATTCTTTAGACATATCATCAAGCTCTTTATTCATGTTCCCCATAAAACTTTTTTGTTCTTTAAGCTCGTTTCTGAAGAAATTATTATGCTCAAACTGCAAGGACATAAAACTTCTAACGTTGTTTTCAATTTCTTCCAACCTTCTAAAGTGAGGATCAAAACTTTTTGGTAAGGCCATCACGGCAAACAATCCAACACACAAGCACACAAGAGGAGAGCGAAAAAAAAGTGGCAAACGGGAAGAAAACGAGAGGCAAATGGCAAATAATGTAATGCGAGGGAGAAGAGTTTGTGATGGGTACTTGGTATGTCTTGACTTGATGTAGATCTCCCCGGCAACGGCACCAGAAATCCTTCTTGCTATGTCTTGAGCACTACGTTGGTTTTCCCTTGAAGAGGAAAGGGTGATGCAGTAAAGTAGAGTAAGTATTTCCCACAGTTTTTGAGAACCAAGGTATCAATCCAGTAGGAGAATACACGCAAGTCCCTCGTACCTACACAAACAAATAAGAACCTAGCAACCAACGTGATAAAGGGGTTGTCAATCCCTTCACGGTCATTTACGAGAGTGAGATCTGGTAGAGATAATAATAACAAGATAAATATTTTTGGTGTTTTCATGATATAGATTGAAAGTAAAGATTGGGAAATAAAATAGATTGGAAACTTATATGATAAAAGATAGACCCAGGGGCCATAGGTTTCACTAGTGCCTTCTCTCAAGATAGCATAAGTATTATGGTGGGTGAACAAATTACTGTCGAGCAATTGATAGAAAAGTGCATAATTATGAGAATATCTAGGCATGATCATGTATATAGGCATCACGTCCGCGAGAAGTAGGCTGAAACGATTCTGCATCTACTACTTTTAGACCACACATCGACCGCTATCCAGCATGCATCTGGAGTATTAAGTTCATAAGATCAGACTAACACATTAAGCAAGATGACATGATATAGAGGGATAAACTCAAGCAATATGATATAAACCCCATCTTTTATCCTCGATGGCAACAATACAATACGTGCCTTGCTGCCCCTGCTGTCATTGGGAAAGGACACAACAAGATTGAACCCAAAGCTAAGCACTTCTCCCATTCCAAGAAAGATCAATCTAGTAGGCCAAACCAAACTGATAATTCGAGGAGACTTGCAAAGATAATTAAATCATAAACATAAGAATTCAGAGAAGAACCAAATATTGTTCATAGATAATCTTGATCATAAACCCACAATTCATCGGATCTCGACAAACACACCGCAAAAAGAGTTACATCGAATAGATCTCTAAGAAGATCAAGGAGAACTTTGTATTTAGATCCAAAGAGAGCGAAGAAGCCATCTAGCTAATAACTATGGACCCAAAGGTATGAGGTAAACTACTCACACATCATCGGAGAGGCTATGGTGTTGATGTAGAAGCCCTCCGTGATTAATTCCCCCTTCGTCGGAGCTCCAGAAAAGGCCCCAAGATGGGATCTCTTGGGCACAGAAGGTTGTGGCAATGGAAATAGGGTTTGGTGATGCTCCTGGATGTTTTCGGGGTATATGGGTATATATAGGAGGAAGAAGTAGGTCGGTGGAGCTATGAGGGGCCCATGAGGGTGGAGGGCGCGCCCCCTACCTCGTGGACGCCTCGTTTGTTTCTTGACGTCCACTCCAAGTCCCCTAGGTCATGTTTGTTCCAAAAATAACTCTCCCGAAGGTTTCACTCAATTTGGATTCCGTTTGATATTCCTTTTCTGTGAAACACTGAAATTGGCAAAAAAACAGCAATTTGCACTGGGCCTTGGGTTAGTAGGTTAGTCCCAAAAATAATATAAAAGTGCTTAGTAAAGCCCATTAAACATCCAAAACAGATAATATAATAGCATGGAACAATAAGAAATTATAGATATGTTGGAAACGTATCAAGCATCCCCAAGCTTAATTCATGCTCGTCCTCGAGTAGATAAATGATAAAAACAGAATTTTTGATGTGGAATGCTACCTAGCATATTTCTCAATGTAATTTTCTTTATTGTGGCATGAATGTTCAGATCCGAAAGATTCAAGACAAAAGTTTAATATTGAAATAAAAATAGTAGTACTTCAAGCATACTAACAAAGCAATTGTGTCTTCTCAAAATAACATGGCCAAAGAAAGTTATCCCTACAAAATCATATATTCTAGCTATGCTCTATCTTCATCACACAAAGTATTTAATCATGCACAAACCCGATGATAAGCCAAGCAATTGTTTCATACTTTTGGTGTTCTCAAACTTTTTCAATCTTCACGCAATACATGAGCGTGAGCCATGGATATAGCACTATAGGTGGAATAGAATGGTGGTTGAGGAGAAGACAAAAAAGGAGAAGATAGTCTCACATCAACTAGATGTATCAACGGCTATGGAGATGCCCATCAATAGATATCAATGTGAGTGAGTAGGCATTGTCATGCAATGGATGCACTAGAGCTATAAGTGTATGAAAGCTCAAAAAGAGACTAAGTGGGTGTGGATCCAACTCGCTTGCTCACGAAGACCTAGGGCATTTTGAGGAAGCTCATCATTGGAATATACAAGCCAAGTTGTATAATGTAAAATTACCACTAGTATATGAAGGTAACAACAAAGGAGACTCTATATCATGAAGATAATGGTGCTACTTGGAAGCACAAGTGTGGAAAAAGGATAGTAACATTGTCCCTTCTCTCTTTTCCTCTCATTTTTTTATTTGGGCCCTCTTCTTCTTTTTTATGGCCTCTTTTATTTCTTTTCTTTTCTTTTCGTCTGGAGTCTCATCCTGACTTATGGGGGAATCATAGTCGTCATCATCCTTTCCTCACTTGGGATGATGCTCTAATAATGATGATCATCACACTTTTATTACTTACAACTCAAATATTACAACTCAATACTTTGAACAAAATATGACTGTATGTGAATGCCTCCGGTGGTGTACCGGGATATGCAATGAATCAAGAGTGACATGTATGAAAAATTATGAACGGTGGCTTTGCCACAAATACGATTTCAACTACATGATCATGCAAGGCAACATAACAATGATGAAGCGTGTCATAATAACGGAATAGTGGAAAGTTGCATGGCAATATATCTCGGGATGGCTATGGAAATGCCATAATAGGTAGGTATGGTGGCTGTTTTGAGGAAGGTATATGGTGGGTTTAAGGTACCGACGAAATTGCGCGGTACTAGAGAGGCTAGCAATGAGGGAAGGGTGAGAGTGCGTATAATCCATGGACTCAACATTAGTCATAAGGAACTCACATACTTATTGCACAAATTTATTAGTTATCGAAACAAAGTACTACGCGCATGCTCCTAGGGGGATAGATTGGTATGAAAAGACCATCGCTCGTCCCCGACCGCCACTCATAAGGAAGACAATCAATAAATAAATCATGCTCTGACTTCATCACATAACGGTTCACCATACGTGCATGCTACGGGAATCACAAACTTCAACACAAGTATTTCTCGAATTCACAACTACTAAACTAGCATGACTCTAATATCACCATCTCCATATCTCAAAACAATCATCAAGTATCAAACTTCTCATAGTATTCAATGCACTTTTTATGATAGTTTTTATTATACCCATCTTGGATGCCTATCATATTAGGACTAATTTTATAACCAAAGCAAATTACCTTGTTGTTCTAAAGGACTCTCAAAATAATATAAGTGAACCATGAGAGATCAATACTTTCTATAAAATAAAACCACCACCGTGCTCTAAAAGATATAAGTGAAGCAGTAGAGCAAAATTATCTACCTAAAAAGATATAAGTGAAGCACATATAGTATTCTAATAAGTTCCAATTCATGTGTGTCTCTCCCAAAAGGTGTGTACAGCAAGGATGATTGTGGTAAACTAAAAAGCAAAGACTCGAATCATACAAGACACTCCAAGCAAAACACATATCATGTGGTGAATAAAAATATAGCCTCAAGTAAAGTTACCGATAGAAGAAGACTGTCGGCGTTCTAGGAACGGGGGTCACCAGACTTTCCTGCCTGCGGCCCACAGCGTGGCTTTGCTAGCAGGCCTGTACGGCCCATCTTCATCAACAAGGTATTCAATACCCTCGCAAGGGGACAAGCCTCGCGAGGCAGACGACGCAAGACCTCCTCGGGAGTGGCCTCACCAGGCTAGCTCACGAGGGGCGGAGAGTTCAAGGCCAGGCAAACCTCGCGAGGTTCTCGTCACGTGAGCCATGACGATTGATACCAGGTGGGCGCCAGGCGGGCGCCAGCGCACGCAGTGTCCTTGTTTCCTCTTTGGTTCTAAGGGGGCAAGCGCAGGCGCGGAGTACCGAGGCGTCAAGCAAAGGTTTCCATATCTGTGCAACGAGACCAAGACCAGCAGGACGGCAAGATGGAGGTCACCATGGAGCCCAAGGCGGCGTCACCACCAGAGCCTTTTGCAGGCGAAGACCACTTTTATCAGGATAAGCTGTACTAGTTGTCCCCTTTCAAATTGGCCATTGTTGGCTCCCTTCCCGCTCAATATTTTGGGAGAGGACCAGGGCCTCTATAAATAGGACTAGCCACCACCATAGCTAGGAGAGAGATCAAGAGAGACCAGAAAACACACAAGTTTGCCAAGCACAAGAACACCTCAACCTCAGGAGGCTGTGCTTCCCCTTGTACTATTCATCACCAGCCCCAGAGGCAATCCACCACCACCACACTAGAGTAGGGTATTACACCAAAACGGTGGCCCGAACCAATATAAATCTTGTGTCCTTTGTGTTGCGAGTTCATCGAGTTACTCCGTAAGATCTTAGCCGAGCTAGGACGTGGATCGGTAAGGGGAAATCTTCGCGTGCACCCCAGTGTTGGAACCTTAAGGGTTTTGCCGGAAACCATGATCTGACATTTGGCGCACCAGGTAGGGGTGCGCCGAAGACTTTCTTCCGTCGATTCGCGCTCCACCATCTCCACGGCCGCTCCCCCATGGTGGGCACCCTCCAACTGGATCTACCGAAGCCCACGGCGGCGCTCAGGGGCTCCGAGCCCTTGTCCCCGCCTTGCGGCGGGTGCAGTGGCCACCCAAGTTCAAGCCGGAGATGCCGCGGTAGACCCATCGGCTTTCCTGCTGGCGTACGAGGACGCCGTTCTGGAAGCCGGGGGCGACGGAAGATCATGGCCAACTGGCTCCCAATGGCCCTTCTAGGCGCGCCGCGCCCCTGGCTCCTCTATTTGCCGGAGACTTCTGTCGCCACCTCAGAGGAGCTGCGCAACCTCTTCGTCACTCACTTCGGGGAACCGGCAGCCCCCATCATCGCAGCTCTCCTCGGCGGTTCGCAAGCCCCACCCTTAGATCGGCATGTCAAGCCATACTTCCGCCAAATCGGCGCCGCTTCCAAGCGCCCAGGGGCTCCGCCTGGCTGGGCCGCGCCTGAGGCCGACCTCAGCTTCGACTCAGAGGATCATCCCGCCTCCACTGTCAGCTCGGGTGCGCTCCCGATGCTGTGCGCGCCCACCATCTGCCACATATCCATCTCCAAGACGCTCGTCGACGGCGGCGCCGGCCTCAATGTGCTCTCCGTCGAAGCCTTCAGCCTCCTTCACGTACCGTTCGAGCGGTTCTGCCCTAGCAAGCCCTTCTCGGGGGTTGGCGGAGTCTCTGCCCGCTCCCTGGGGAAGATCCGCCTCCCCGTGACCTTCGGCATGCCTGACAACTACCGCACCGAGCTCATCGACTTCGACATCGCCCGCATTGGCCTCCCGTACAACGCCATCCTCAGGTACCCAGCTCTGGCCCAGTTCATTGCAGCAACCCATCCTTCTTACAACCTCATGAAGATGCCAGGGAGAAAAGGTGTCCTCACCATCAAGGGGGACACCAAGGAGGGCCTGGCGGCGCTCAAGCTTGCCCTCAAGGCCGCCATGACAGCACGACCCGTCGACGCGGATACCTCCAGGGCCAAGGGAGCCGCACCAACCAAGAAGAAGCAGTTCGTCACTCAAGACAAGGCAGAAACCAAGCAAGTCCCGGTCGAGGAGGACGGGTCCTCAGGGGAAACCTTTACCATAGGCGCCAACCTTGAGCCTGGTCAGGAGGAAGCGCTAGTGAAGTTCTTGCGTGCAAACAAGGGAGTGTTTGCCTGGGAGCCCGATCAGCTGGTAGGTGTCCCAAGAGAGGTAATAGAGCACCACCTTAAGGTGTGCCCCAATGTATGCCCCGTGAAGCAGAAGGTGAGGCAGCAGTCCATGGAGAAGCAAGCTTTCATCGTCCAAGAAACCCGCAAATTGGAGGCTGCGGGTGTCATTCGCGAGGTTCAGTACCCTGAGTGGCTGGCGAACCCCGTCTTCGTCCCCAAGACCGGTGGGAAGGAGCGGATGTGCGTCGACTTCACCAACCTCAAAACAAGGCCTACCCCCAAGATCCGTTCCCGCTTCCACGCATCGACCAGATCGTCGACTCCACCGCCGAGTGTGACTTGCTATGCTTTCTCGATGCGTTCTCAGGATATCACTAGATCAAGATGGTGATAGAAGATGTGGAGAAGACGACCTTCCTAACCCCGTGTGGGGTGTAATGCTACACTTGCATGCCCTTCAGGATGCGCAACGCGGGCGCAACCTTCCAGCGGCTCATGCACATTGCCTTAGGGCGGCAGCTCGGTAGAAATGCTGAAGCCTACGTCGATGACATCGTAGTGAAGTCTCGGGAGGCGGGGACCTTGATCCAAGACCTGGAGGATACCTTTGAAAGCCTTCGCCAGGTGGACTTGCGGCTCAACCCGGAGAAATGCATGTTTGGCGTCCCTTCCGGCAAGCTGTTGTGTTTCCTGGTGTCGGCGTTCTGGGAACGGGTGTCCCCAGACTTGCCTGCCTGCGGCCTGCGGCGTGGCTCAAAGGGGGGCCCAGCACGGCCCATCTTCATCAACGCAGACCCAAGACCCTCGCGAGGGGCCAAGCCTCGCGGGGCGGACGACACGGAGCTTCCTCAGGCATAGCCTCGTCAGGCTAGCTCACGAGGAGGCGGAGAGATCAAGGCGGGGTACCTCATGAGGTGTCCGTTACGCAAGCCATGACGACCAAGGGCGCCAGGCGGGTGCCAGCCCGTGCAGTGCCCTCCTTTCCTCTTTTGTGCAAAGGGGGCAAGCGCAGCCGCGGAGTACCGAGGCATCTGGCAAAGGTTGCCATTTCGGTGCAACAAGACCAAGACCAGAAGGACTGCAAGACGGAGGTCATCGTGGAGCCCAAGACAGCATCACCGCCAGAGCTTTGTGCAGGCGAAGACTACTTTTGTCAGGATGGCTAGTACTACCTGTCCCCTTTCAAATTAGCCCGCCATTGTTGGCTCCCTTCCCGCTCGATATTTGGAAGAGGACCAGGGCCTCTATAAATAGGACCAGCCACCCACGAGAGCGGGGGGAGGCATCATCAGTCAAGAAGAGAGAGAGCGCGAAGGGTGACTGAACTCCTCCCAGCAGTTCATCCCCCCAGCCAAGAACAGACCCTCACGAGGCTGTTCTCCCTTGTATTGTTCATCATCATCAGCCTAAGAGGCAATCCACCACACCACACACTGGAGTAGGGTATTACACCACAACGGTGGCCCGAACCAGTATAAACCCTGTGTCTCTTGTGTTGTTCTTTCCATAGCTCAGATCTTAGCAAGGCAGAAGGGTGCAGGTAGGTAGGAGGCGAATTCTCCGCGCGCACCCTAGTGTTCTTACCTCAAGGGTCTGCCGGAACCCGAAATCCGACATTTGGCGTGCCAGGTAGGGGTGCGCCAGAGTTTTCTCTTCCGCCACCGCCACGGCCTACCTCGCAATGAGTAGCACGTCGCCCACTCCGGCCGCCGGCGCCAGCACGGGGACCAGGGGCTCCGAGCCCTGGCCCCAGCCCTGCAATAGGTACGGTGGCCGGGCAAGTTCAAGTCAACGACGCCGCCGCGCTACGGCGGCGTAACAGATCCGCTGGCCTTCTTGCTGGCGAGCGAGGAGGCCCTCCTCGAAGCCGGAGGTGACGATAGGGTCGTGGCCAACTGGCTCCCCATGGCCCTCACCGGCGCTCCGCGCACATGGCTACTCCACCTGCCGGTAGCCTCCGTGGCCTCTCAGGAAGAGCCCCGCAGCCTCTTCCCCGCTCATCGTGCTACACCAACACCCCCGGTCATCGCGGCCCTCCTGCGCGGCTCGCAGGCGCCGCCTACAAGTCACCATGTCAAGACGTTCATCCCCCGGGTCAGCGCCGCTTCCATGCGGCAGGGGGCTCTCCCGGACCGGGCGGCGCCCGAGACCGGCCTGACCTTCAGCTCGGAGGACCACCGCTCCAACTCGGCCTGCTCGGGTGCGCTCCCCATGCTATGCACCCCCACCATCTGCCAGGTGGCCGTCACCAGGACTCTCATTGATGGCGATGCGGGCCTCAGCATGCTCTCGGTCGGGGCCTTCAACCTCCTCCGCATACCCCTAGAACGGCTGCAACCCAGCCGGCCATTCTCAGGCGTTGGGGGCGAATCATCCAGCTCCTTGGGACAGATCCGGCTCCCAGTAACCTTCAGCACCTACAACAACTTCCGCATGGAGCTGGTCGACTTCGACATCGCCCCCATCGGCCTCCCCTACAACGCCATCCTCGGCTACCCAGCGCTGGCCCAGTTCATGGCCGCGACGCACCCGGCGTACAACCTGATGAAGATGCCCGGGAGCAGCGGTGTCCCCACTGTGCACGGGGACACCCGAGACACGCTGCGGGTGCTCAGGCTCGCCTTCAAGACGGCGGCGTCGGCACAGCCCGCCGACTTGGAGACCCCCGAGCCCAAGGGGGCTGCACCCGCCAAGAAGAAACAGTTGTTCACCCAAGACAAGGCAGAAACCAAGCAGATACCTGTCGATGAGGACGGGTCCACCAACGCCACTTTCACCATAGGCGCCAACCTTGGACCCGACCAGGAGGAGTACCTGGTCGGGTTCCTGCGCGCAAACAAGAAGGTATTTGCTTGGGAGCCTGACCAGTTGGCAGGGATCCCTAGGAGTGTAATCGAGCATCACCTCAATGTGTGCCCCAACGTGCGCCCTGTGAAGCAGAAGGCCAGGCGGCAGTCCACAGAAAAGCAGGCCTTCATCATCCAAGAGACCCGCAAATTAGAAGCCGCTGGGGTCATTTGCGAGGTCCGACACCCGGATTGGTTAGCCAACCCTGTCATCGTGCCAAAGAAGGGAGGGAGGGAGCGCATGTGTGTCGACTTCACCAACCTCCACAAAGCATGCCCGCAAGATCCGTTCCCACTCCCCCGCATCGACCAGATCGTCGATTCCACCGCGGAATGTGACCTGCTATGCTTCTTGGATGCCTTCTCTGGGTATCACCAGATCAAGATGGTGGTGGAAGACATCGAAAAGACAGCCTTCCTAACCCCGTGTGGGGTGTACTGCTACACCTGCATGCCATTCGGGCTGCGTAACGCTGGGGCGACCTTTCAGCGGCTGATGCACATCACCTTGGGCCCGCAGCTCGGGAAGAATGTTGAAGCTTATGTCAACGACATTGTGGTAAAGTCTCGGGAGGCTAGGACCCTGATCCAAGACCTGGAGGAAACCTTCGCGAGCCTCAACACAGTGAACCTACGGCTCAACCGAGAGAAGTGTGTGTTCGGAGTCCCCTCGGGCAAGCTCTTGGGTTTCCTTGTGTCCCACCGAGGCATCGAGGCTAACCCGGAAAAGGTCAAGGCGGTGGAAGATATGAGCCCGCCAAAGACCCTCAGAGAAATGCAGAAGCTCACGGGGTGCGTGACCGCGCTAGGGCGCTTCATCTCCAAGTTGGGGGAACGAACGCTGCCCTTCTTCTAGCTAATGAAGAAGAAGGGGCCCTTTGAGTGGACTGAAGAGGCCGACAAGGCGTTCCAGGATCTCAAGAGATACCTGACCAGCCCACCGGTCATGGTGGCTCCACGCCCTCAAGAGCCCCTGGTGCTTTACCTCGCCGCCACTCCCTACTCCGCGAGTGCAGCCCTGGTGGCAGTGAGAGAGGAGCGTCGAATCAAAACCGCGGCAGCAGCCCGGGACAGGGCAGAACAGGAACAAAGAAGGCCCACAGAAACCGCCACCGCGGCTGAGGAGGATCAGCCGCCGCAGAGGAATGCGCTGGAGGCGGAAGAGGCCCCTCTCCCAGATGGCCAGTCTCTGGAGGCCTCATCGCCTCAAGAGGCGCCATGGTCTCCGAAGGGAGCCGCCAGCACTGACGCACCCAACCTCGTTGAGCACCCAGTATACTTCGTCAGCACGGTGTTGCGAGACGCAAGGGCACGGTACCCCATGCCTCAGAAACTCCTCCTCGCGCTACTGGTGGCCTCGCGCAAGCTGCGGCACTACTTTCAGGGTCACCCCATCAAGGTCGTCTCGTCATACCCCCTGGAGAGAGTGCTCAGGAGCCCTAACTCGGCTGGAAGGGTCGTTGAGTGGAACATAGAACTGCAAGCGTTTCAGCTCGAATTCAGCACGACCAGAGTCATCAAGGGAGCAGCGTTGGCGGATTTTGTGGTAAAATGGACGGAGGCACCAGGCCTCAAGGCAGACAAGGATCGGTCCCTCTCCCCGAGAAGCGAGGCACCAGAAGGCTGGGTCATTTACTTCGATGGGGCGTTCTCCAGGCATGGCGCTAGGGCTGGGGCAGTGCTTATATCGCCCACTCAGTACAAGCTCTGCTACGCTGTGCAGCTCTCTTTCCAGCAAGGTGAAAAGGTCTCCAACAACATAGCGGAGTATGAAGGTTTAATAGCGGGCTTGAAGGCCGCAGCTGCCCTTGGAGTGAAACGCCTCACCATCAAGGGCGATTCGCAGCTCCTTGTCAATTTCTCCAACAAGGTGTACGAGCCGAAAGATGAGCACATGGAAGCCTACCTTGCGGAGGTCCGCAGGATAGAGAAGCAGTTCTGGGGGTTGGAGTTGCAGCATGTGCCCCGTGGCACCAACCAGGAGGCCGACGACATCGCCAAACGAGCGTCCAGGCGATTACCTCAGGAACCTCGCGTTTTCGAGGAGTGGCTCTTCAAGCCCTCAGCCCTGCCGTCAATGCCAAACACGGCTCAGCCTCGGGAGGAGCTCCCCCAGCCACCTGCCAGGGGAGCTCTGGCCTGTGGCTTGGCCTCAGGAGCACGCCTGCTCCTGACGATGGAACCGCAGGAGGGATGCTGGATCATGGAGCTCCGGAGTTACTTAACACAAGGGACCCTGCCGGAGAAGGAGGAGGAAGCGGAGCGAGTGGCACTCCAGGCCACGGCATACTGCATCAAGGATGGAGATCTCTACCGGAAGCAAACAAACGATGTATCCCTGCGCTGCATCTCCTAGGAGCAAGGGAAGGAACTGCTGGAAGATATACACGGCGGAGACTGTGGACATCATTCATCATCACGGACCCTCATTGGCAAGGCGTTCTGCAGTGGGTTTATTGGCCCACCGCACTCAATGACGCCATCGAACTAGTGAAAGCTTGTGAGGCCTGCCAGTTCCACGCCAAGCAGATCCATCAGCCAGCCGGAGGCCTGCAGACTATACCCCTCACATGGCCATTCGCAGTTTGGGGGCTGGACATCTTGGGCCCGTTTCCTCGGGCGCCAGGGGGCTACCGCTACCTCTACGTCGCCGTGGACAAGTTCACCAAGTGGGCTGAAGTGGAGGCTGTCCGCACCATTCCCGCGGGTTCCGCGGTCAAGTTCATCAAGGGCATCGTGAGCCGGTTCGGGGTGCCGAACCGCATCATCACGGACAACGGTTCGCAGTTCACCCGTAACCTCTTCAAAACATACTGTGCTAACCTTGGAACGCAGACATGCTACGCTTCGGTGGCGCACCCCCGAAGCAACGGCCAGGACGAGCGAGCCAACGCAGAGGTCCTGAGGGGCCTCAAGACCAGGACATTCAAGAAGAAGCTGGAGGCCTGCGGCAGGGGTTGGTATGACGAACTTCAGTCCGTGCTGTGGTCCATCCGCACAACCACAACCAAGCCGACTGGAGAGACCCCGTTCTTCCTGGTCTACGGAGCCGAAGAGGTCCTCCCTCACGAGGTCAGACGTCGGTTCGCACGGGTCCTAGCGTTCGACAAGGTGCAGCAGGACGCCATGCGGGGGATGGACCTCGTGCTGGGGGATGAACGTCGCCGAGAAGCCGCGCTGCGAGCGGCGAGGTACCAACAAGCACTGCGGCGATATCACTGCCGCAACATCCGCCCCAGAACTCGCGAGGTAGGAGACCTCGTGCTCAGGCGGGTTCTCTCCAGGGAGGGGCTGCACAAGCTCTCTCCCATGTGGGAGGGCCTGTTCAAGGTTGTTCATGTTTCCAGGCCCGGCTCCGCGCGCTTGGACACTCAGGAGGGGGTGCCCGTCCAGAACGCATGGAACATCCAACACCTCCGAAGGTTCTACCCCTAAAAAGGCCCGGAGCCTGTGAAGAAGGCGAATGCCTATGAAGCTATCGCGTTTTGGAAAAGGCCCGAAGCCTGTGAAGAAGGCGAATGCCTGTGAAGCTATTGCGTTTTGGAAAAGGCCTGGAGCCTGTGAAGAAGGCAAATGCCTGTGAAGCTATCGCATTTTGGAAAAGGCCCGGAGCCTGTGAAGAAGGCAAATGCCTGTGAAGCTATCACGTTTTGGAAAAGGCCCAGAGCCTGTGAAGAAGGCGAATGCCTGTGAAGCTATCGCGTTTTGGAAAAGGCCCAGAGCCTATGAAGAAGGCGAATGCCTGTGAAGCTGTCGCATTTTGGAAAAGGCCCGGAGCCTGTGAAGAAGGCCAATGCCTGTGAAGCTCGTCGCCCGTAATAATGAGTTGGGGCTGTACACGCCCCGGAGTCTCAGGAGCGCCGGCCTCAGGCACTGGGGCTCCCTCCCACGCCCAGTGGCAGCACTTAGCTCCGCGCTGGTGAGAAGACGTCGAAGACTAGATTAGGTGCCGGATGTGGCTTTTCATTTGCTTTCCGCAGTTGGCTTGTTCCTTCTCATTCGAAGTTTTATTGAAGTTGTTGCCATCTTTGGCTTGTGGTTCTTCGACTTTTCACTCCCCTGCCTCGATTTCTCTTATGCAAGGCCTCGCGAGGGGGGGGGGCAGCCGAGCACCCTCGCGAGTGTTCCTATCCTAGTCGTTCAAAGGGTTCGCGACCTGAGCCCATTACAGGAGCACCCCTCCGGTCCGTGCCCCACGGGCACCGCGACACGAACACAGGGCCTGGGTCGGTCACCCCCCCACGGCTGGGGCCAGGAACTATCCACGCGCGGGCGTGCAGCCGGAAGGTACGATAAAGGAAGCAAAACAATGATTAACAGCAATAACCCAAACACGCCCCCGCGGGGCTCCACACTACTGTCTTTTTACGCAGGAAAAAGGAAAAAAGAGAAGACCTGCAGGGAAGACCCGAGCCGCCTTCGGGGCTCAGGCAGACTCCCTCTCGCGCTTCACCGAGGCGCGACGCCGGGCGGACACGCTACCACCTCCCAAGAAGATACGACGGCGTGGAGGCTGACCGCGGCCACCGCTAGAAGAGCCGCCACCTAAAGAAGAACCGGAGAAGCTTGAGGAACCCTGAGCAGTGCCAGCCACGCGAGCGCTGTCCTCTCCGTCATTGCCGGAGCTGGGTTCCCGGCCACGGTCGTCGCCCTCGCGGCAGCACCCTGCGCGGCGACCATCTTCCCCAAACACCCTCACGTAGAGGGTGGCATCGCCGTCGAACTTGAAATGCGGGGTGCACCGACGGCTCAGGCCACGCGCGCGGGCAAACGTCTACCAACCGCGGGCCAGGGCCAGGCCCCCGGCTGCAGAGACCTCTAGTGAAGCCCATGAGGCCCGGCTACAGTAGCCGTCGGCCTGAAGCCAGAGGCCGCCCGGGGCGCCGGCCGGGAGCTCACCGAGGAGGAAGCAACGAAGAGGCAGCTGGGTGCTAGTCGGCTCCGCCGATAACACGACAAACTCCGGCAGCGCCTCAGCAGCGCGAAAGCCCGGCCTAGGGGGATGCGCAACCGGAGCGCGCCCTCCGGCCGCAGTAATCCGCCCGTCGCTGTGCTGGAAATCATCTCCACGGCCACGGGGAGCTGCCGTGGTGGCCACAGGATGCTTGCGAGGGCGCCCTCGGCCGCGCTTGGGCGGGGGAGAAGCAGGCTCAACCTGGCGAGCCTTCCCCTTCTCTGCGACCGAGAACCTCCTCGACGGGGCCATGAAGAAGAAGGAGAAGCAAGGGGAGATGAACTGGAAGGGCACCCGCCGATCCGTACTTATAGCTGGCAAGGGCCAACCGATGGCCCCCATGATTGTAGGTAATTATGACCCGCTTTGCATGCAGGGACTTGTCCAATCCGTGCAGTTGCCGAGGCGCCATGGGGAAGTGGAGACGCCCACGTCCAATCAACCGCCACGCGGCACCCAAGACCGCAGGCTGTTAGGGCCTGCGGTGCTTTGCTCTTGCCCTTTCGCCTCCCTGCACGGCCAAGCCCGGGCGCGCCTAGGGCCCGGGGGCTACCGTCGGCGTTCTGGGAATGGGGGTCCCTAGACTTGCCTGCCTGTGGCCTGCGGTGTGGCTCAAAGGGGGGCCCAGCACGGCCCATCTTCATCAACGCGGATCCAAGACCCTCGCGAGGGGCCAAGCCTCGCGGGGTGGACGACACGGAGCTTCCTCAGGCACGGCCTCGTCAGGCTGGCTCATGAGGAGGCAGAGAGATCAAGGCGGGGTACCTCATGAGGTGCCCGTGATGCAAGCCATGATGACCAAGGGCGCCAGGCGGGTGCCAGCCCGCGCAGTGCCCTCCTTTCCTCTTTGGTGCAAAGGGGGCAAGCGCAGCCGCGGAGTACCGAGGCATCTGGCAAAGGTTGCCATTTTAGTGCAACAAGACCAAGACCAGAAGGACTACAAGACGGAGCTCATCGTGGAGCCCTAGACGGCGTCACCGCCAGAGCTTTGTGCAGGTGAAGACTACTTTTGTCAGGATGGCTAATACTAGTTGTCCCCTTTCAAATTAGCCCACCATTGTTGGCTCCCTTCCCGCTCGGTATTTGGGAAGAGGACCATGGCCTCTATAAATAGGACCAGCCACCCACGAGAGCGGGGGGAGGCATCATCAGTCAAGAAGAGAGAGAGAGAGCGAAGGGTGAGTGAACTCCTCCCAGCAGTTCATCCCCCCAGCCTAGAACAGACCCTCGCGAGGCTGTTGTTCCTTGTATTGTTCATCATCATCAGCCCAAGAGGCAATCCACCACACCACACACTGGAGTAGGGTATTACAGCACAACGGTGGCCCGAACCAGTATAAACCCTGTGTCTCTTGTGTTGTTCTTTCCATAGCTCAGATCTTAGCAAGGAAGAAGGGTGCAGGTAGGTAGGAGGCGAAATCTCCACGCGCACCCCAGTGTTCGAACCTCAAGGGTCTGCCAGAACCCGAAATCCGACACCTGGTGTCCCACAGGGAGATCGAGGCCAACCCAGAGAAGGTCAAGGCCATTGAAGACATGAGTCCACCATAGACCATCAAGGAAATGCAAAAGTAGGCTGGTCGGGTGACTGTGTTGGGGCGCTTCATCTCCAAGCTGGGGGAGCACGCCCTACCCTTCTTCAAGCTGATGAAAAAGAAGGGCCCGTTCGAGTGGACCCCGGAGGCTGACCAAGCTTTTCAAGACCTCAAGACATACCTGACCAGCCCTCAAGTGATGGTGGCGCCACGACCTCGTGAGCCCCTAGTGATCTCTCTTACCGTCACCCCGTATTTAGCCAGCGCAACTCTGGTGGCGGTTTGGGAAGAACACCAAGCCAAGGGTGCATCGCGCCATGCCATGCCTCTAGTAGAGACAACGCAAGATTAGAAGGGCGCCACAAGGGCCGCAGCAGCAGCGGCCGAGGATCGGGCTCGGCAGGACGACACCCCCAAACTCGCGAAGACTTCGGCAAGCAATCAAGCGCTGGCGGCTCAACCACCTCAAGAGGCACCCTAGCTTCCGGAAGACGCAAACCTCATCAGCACGCCTACCCTCGTCGAGCACCCAGTATACTTCATCAGTACGGTGTTGCGGGATGCAAGAGCATGGTATCGCATGCCTCAAAAGCTCCTACTCGCGCTCCTGGTAGCCTCGCGAAAGCTGCGGCACTACTTCCAGGACCACCCCATCAAGGTCGTCTCAGCTTACGCATTGGAGAGAGTGCTGAGGAGCCCCAACTCTGTCGGAAGGGTTGCTAAATGGAACATTGAGTTGCAAGCATTCCAGTTGGAGTTCAGTACTACCAGGGTCATCAAGGGAGCTGCGGTCGCTGATTTCGTGGCAGGATGGACAGACGCCCTGGCACTTGAAGTAGGCGAAGACCGGTCCCTCTCGCCAGGAAGTGAGGCGCCTAACGGCTGGGTCATGTATTTCGATGGTGCCTTCGCGCGCCAGGGCACGGGGGCTGGAGCAGTACTCATCTCGCCCACTCAGGACAAGCTCTACTACGCCGTGCAGCTCTGCCTCCAGCAGGGTGAGAAGGTCTCCAACAACATTGCAGAATACGAAGGCCTCATAGCCGGCCTAAAGGCTACGGCGGCGCTGGGGTGAAGCATCTCACTATCAGGGGTGACTCACAGCTCCTCGTCAACTTCTCCAACATGGTATACGAGCCAAAGGACGAGCACATGGAAGCATACCTCGTGGAGGTGCGCAAGATGGAGAAGCAATCTAGGCCTGGAGTTGCAGCACGTGCCCCATGGCACCAACAAGGAAGCTGACGACATCGCCAGAAGAGCATCCAAGCGACAGCCCCAGGAGCCTGGCGTCTTCGAGGAGCGGCTCTTCAAGCCATCAGCAACGCCACAGCTTTCAGGAATAGCTCAACCTCGAGAGGAACTCCCGCAGCCACCTGTCACAGGAGCCCCGGCATGTGGCCCGACCTCGGGAGCGTGCCTACTCCTAGCGCTCGAGCCCCAGGAGGGATGTTGGACCAAGGAATTCACGGAATACCTGATGCAAGGGGCGTTGCCAGAGAAGGAGGAGGACGCGGAGCGCGTAGCCCGTCAGGCCACAGCATAATGCATCCAGGACGGTGAGTTATACAGGAAGCGACCAAATGACGTTTCACTACATTGTATCTCCAGGGAACAGGGGAAAGAGCTGATAGCTGACATACACGGCGGGTACTGTGGGCACCACTCGTTGTTGCAAACCCTCGTCGGCAAGGCATTCCGAAGTGGGTTCTACTGGCCTATGGCGCTCAATGATGTGGCTGAGCTGGTGAAGTCCTGCGAGGCTTGCCAATTCCATGCGAAGCAGATCCATCAACCAGCCCAGGGCCTCCAGACCATTCCACTCTCGTGGCCATTCACAGTCTGGGGGCTGGATATTCTAGGCATGTTTCCTCGGGCGCCTGGGGGCTATCGATACCTCTACGTCACCATCGACAAGTTCACTAAGTGGCCGGAGGTTGAAGCCGTCCGCGCCATCCCAGCTGGCTCTGCGGTCAAGTTCATCAAGGGCCTCGTGAGCCGTTTTGGGGTCCCCAACCGCATCATCACTGATAACGGCTCACAGTTCACTAGTAATCTCTTCAAGTCATAGTGTGCTAACGTTGGAATGCAGATCTGCTACGCCTCGGTAGCACACCCCAGGAGCAATGGCCAGGCCGAACGCACGAATGCGAAGGTCCTGAGGGGCCTCAAGACCAGGACCTTCAAGAAGAAGCTCGAAGTCTGCGGCAGGGGCTGGCACAACGAGCTCCAGTCCGTGATGTGGTCGATACGCACCACCGCCACCAAGCCAACGGACGAAACCCCGTTCTTCCTCATCTACGGAGCAGAAGCAGTCCTCCCTCACGAGGTCAAGCATCGCTTCGCATGGGTCCTAGTGTTTGATGAGATGCAGTAGGACACCACGCCAGGGATGGACCTTGTGCTGGGGGAGGAACGTCATCGCGAAGCTGCACTACGGGCAGCAAGATACCAGCAGGCGTTGCGGCGGTACCACTGTCGCAGCGTCCGCTCCAGGACTTTTGAGGTGGGTGACCTCATCCTGAGGCATGTGCTCTCCAGGGAGGGGATGCATAAGCTCCCACCCATGTGGGAGGGCCCGTTCAAGGTCGTCCACGTCTCTAGGCCTGGGACCGCGTGCCTGGAGACGCAGGACGGGGTACCCATCCAGAACGCCTGGAACATCCAACACCTCTAAAAGTTCTACCCATGAAGAAAGGCCCAATGCCTGTGAAGAAAGGCCCAGCGCCTGTGAAGACGGCCTGGTGCCTGTGAAGAAAGACCCAGGGCCTATGAAGAAAGGCCCCGTGCCTCTGAAGAATCGCCGCCCGTGACACTCTCACATAATAATGAGTGGGGATGTACACGCCCTGGAGCCTTAGGAGAGCCACCCTTGGGCCTCGGGGGCTCCCTCCCACGCAGAGTGGCAGCACTTCGCTCCGCGCTGGTGAGAAGACTAGGTGCCGGACGCGGCTTTTCATTTGCTTTCCGAAGTTGGCTCGCCCCTCTTTTGATTGAAATTTGCTTTCTAGTGTCTCTTGTAGGTCCCATTTTATCGCTTTCTACCTCTGTTTCTGCCTTCGCCTCTTTGGTCGACCTGTACTCTCCCTCGCGTCCCTCGCGAGGGGGCTGAGCAGGTACCTTCGTGAGGTTCCTCCTTCTGTCTTTTCGCGAGGCACCCTCATTCGAGCCCACAAGCTAGCACACCTCTCCTAATCCGTACCCCATGGGTATCGCGATGCAAAGCACCGAGTCAAGGCCAGCGGTGCCTATGACCAGGCCCCGGGTGAACGATAAACCTCTTGACGAATTTTTTGCAGTTCCTAAGCGCATATTAGGTCAATGAGGCCTCGACGGGTACTAGGAAGCAAGCGCCTCATGAGGAGGAGGCCACTCAAAACAAGTCGAGCTAAGTTAACCCTACATAAAACGACGATGTTGCAACACAGCACAGGAACGGCAAACATAACATAACAATTGAGATCATAGTTCAATACACGCCCCTCCGGGGCCCATTCTGGTTTCTTTCTGATGCAGGAAGGGAAAGAAGAACAAAATAGAAGCGGCGCCTACAGCGGTCCACGGGGGCAGGCCCCAGCGCCTTCCTGAGCTCAGCCGGACCCCTCCTCGTGCTTCACGGAGGCGCGGCGACGAGACGACCTAATGTCTACTACATAACCTTCTTCTTGTAGACGTTGTTGGGCCTCCAAGTGCAGAGGTTTGTAGGATAGTAGCAAATTTCCCTCAGGTGGATGACCTAAGGTTTATCAATCCGTAGGAGGCATAGGATGAAGATGGTCTCTCTCAAGCAACCCTGCAACCAAATAACAAAGAGTCTCTTGTATCCCCAACACACCCAATACAATGGTAAATTGTATAGGTGCACTAGTTCGGCGAAGAGATGGTAATACAAGTGGTATATGGATAGTAGATAAAGGTTTTTGTAATCTGAAAATATAAAAACAGCAAGGTAACTAATGATAAAAGTGAGCACAAATGGTACTGCAATGGTAGGAAACAAGGCCTAGGGCTCATACTTTCACTAGTGCAAGTCCTCTCAACAATAATAACATAATTGGATCACATAACTATCCCTCAACATGCAACAAAGAGTCACTCTAAAGTAACTAATAGCGGAGAAAAAACGAAGAGATTATGGTAGGGTACGAAACCACCTCAAAGCTATTCTTTCCAATCAATCCGTTGGGCTATTCCTGTAAGTGTCACAAACAGCCCTAGAGTTAGTACTAGAATAACACCTTAAGACACAAATCAACCAAAACCCTAATGTCAAATAGATACTCCAATGTCACCTCAAGTATCCGTGGGTATGATTATACGATATGCATCACACAATCTCAGATTCATCTATTCAACCAACACATTGAACCTCAAAGAGTGCCCCAAAGTTGCTACCAGAGAATCACGATGAAAACGTGTGCCAACCCCTATGCATTGGTTCATGGGCGGAACCCGCAAGTTAATCACCAAAACATACATCAAGTTAATCACATGATATCCCATTGTCACCACAGATACGCATGGAAAGACATACATCAAGTGTTCTCAAATCTTTAAAGACTCAATCCGATAAGATAACTTCAAAGGGGAAACTCAATCCATTACAAGAGACTACAGGGGGGAGAAAACATCATAAGATCCAACTATAATAGGAAAGCTCGCGATACATCAAGATCATACCACCTCAAGAACACGAGAGAGAGAGAGAGAGAGAGAGATTAAACACATAGCTACTTGCACATACCCTCAGCCCCGAGGGAGAAGTACTCCCTCCTCATCATGGAGAGCACCGGGATGATGAAGATGGCCACCAGAGAGGGATTCCCCCCTATGGCAGGGTGCCGGAACGGGTCTAGATTGGCTTTCGGTGGCTACGGATGCTTCTGGCGGCGGAACTCCTGATCTATTGTGCTCCCCGATCGTTTTAGGGTATATGGATATATATATAGGCGGAAGAAATACATCAGGGGAGCCACGAGGGGCCCACGAGGGTGGAGGGCGCGCCCAGGGGGTGGGCGCCCCCCTGCCTCATGTCTTCCTCGTTGATCCCCTGACGTGCACTCCAAGTCTCCTGTATTGCTTTCTTTCCAAAAATAACTTTTCCGAAGGTTT
This sequence comes from Triticum urartu, assembly GCF_003073215.2. Taxonomy (NCBI): domain Eukaryota; kingdom Viridiplantae; phylum Streptophyta; class Magnoliopsida; order Poales; family Poaceae; genus Triticum; species Triticum urartu. The sequence continues at coordinate 399,027,096 of NC_053026.1, read as the reverse complement.
CATTCCGTTTGGACTCCGTTTGATATTCCTGTTCTGCGAAACACTGAAACAAGGGGAAAACAGAAACTGGCACTAGGCTCTGGGTTAATAGGTTAGTCCCAAAAATCATATAAAATAGCATATAAATGCATATAAAACATCCAAGGTTGATAATATAATAGCATGGAACAATAAAAAATTATACATACGTTGGAGACGTATCAGCATCCCCAAGCTTAATTCCTGCTCGTCCTCGATTTGGTAAATGATAAAAATAGAATTTTTGATGTGGAATGCTACCTAACATATTTCTCTATGTAATTCTCTATTGTGGCAAGAATATTCAGATCCATAAGATTCAAGACAAAAGTTTAATATTGACATAAAAATAATAATACTTCAAGCATACTAACTAAGCAATCATGTCTTCTCAAAATAACATGGCCAAAGAAAGCTATCCCTACAAAATCATATAGTCTGGCTATGCTCCATCTTCACCACACAAAATATTTAAATCATGCACAACCCCGATGACAAGCCAAGCAATTGTTTCATACTTTTGATGTTCTCAAACTTTTTCAATCTTCACCCAATACATGAGCGTGAGCCATGGATGTAGCACTATAGGTGGAATATAATGGTGGTTGTGGAGAAGACAAAATGGAGAAGATAGTCTCACATCAACTAGGCGTATCAACGGGCTATGGAGATGCCCATCAATAGATATCAATGTGAGTGAGTAGGGATTGCCATGCAACGGATGCACTAGAGCTATAAGTGTATGAAAGCTCAACAAAAGAAACTAGTGGGTGTGCATCCAACTTGCTTGCTCACGAAGACCTAGGGCATTTTGAGGAAGCCCATCATTGGAATATACAAGCCAAGTTCTATAATGAAAGATTCCCATTAGTATATGAAAGTGACAACATATGAGACTCTCTATCATGATGATCATGGTGCTACTTTGAAGCACAAGTGTGGTAAAAGGATAGTAGCATTGCCCCTTCTCTCTTTTTCTCTCATTTTTTTATTTTTTTATTTGGGTCTTCTCTTTTCTTATGGCCTCTTTTTTAATTTGGGCTTCTTTGGCCTCTTTTTTTTCGTCCGGAGTCTCATCCCGACTTGTGGGGGAATCATAGTCTCCAACATCCTTTCCTCACTAGGACAATGCTCTAATAATGATGATCATCACACTTTTATTTACTTACAACTCGATTCTTAGAACAAAATATGACTCTATATGAATGCCTCCGGCGGTGTACCAGGATGTGCACTGACTCATGAGTGACATGTATGAAAGAATTATGAATGGTGGCTTTGCCACAAATACAATGTCAACTACATGATCATGCATAGCAATATGACAATGATGGAGCGTGTCATAATAAACAGAACGGTGGATAGTTGCGTGGCAATATATCTCGGAATGGCTATGGAAATGCCTTAATAGGTAGATATGGTGGCTTTTTTGAGGAAGGTATATGATGGGTTTAAGGTGCCAGCGAAAGTTGCACGGTACTAGAGAGGCTGGCAATGGTGGAAGGGTGAGAGTGCGTATAATCCATGGACTCAACATTAGTCATAAAGAACTCACATACTTATTGAAAAAAAATATTAATTATCGAATCAAAGTATTACGCGTATACTCCTAGGGGGATAGATTTGTAGGAAAAGACCATCGCTCGTCCCCGACCGCCCGACCGCCACTCATAAGGAAGACTATCAATAAATAAATCATGCTCCGACTTCATCACATAACGGTTCACCATACGTGCATGCTACGGGAATCACAAACTTTAACACAAGTATTTCTCAAATTCACAACTACTCAACTAGCATGACTCTAATATCACCATCTTCATATCTCAAAACAATCATCGAGTATCAAACTTCTCTTGGTATTCAATGCACTTGATATGAAAGTTTTTGTTATATCCCTCTAGGATGCCCATCATATTAGGACTAGTTTCATAACCAAAGAAAACTACCATGCTGTTCTAAAGACTCTCAAAATAATATAAGTGAAGCATGAGAGATCAATTATTTCTATAAAATAAAACCACTACCGTGCTCTAAAAGGATATAAGTGAAGCACTAGAGCAAATGACAAACTACTCCGAAAGATATAAATGATGATCAATGAGTAGTCGAATAATTATGCAACTACGTGAAGACTCTCTAACATTTAATAATTTCAGATCTTGGTATTTTATTCAAACAGTAAGCAAAACAAAAGAAAATAAATTGACGCTCCAAGAAAAACACATATCATGTGGTGAATAAAAATATAGCTCCAAGTAAAGTTACCGATGAACGAAGACGAAAGAGGGGATGCCTTCCGGGGCATCCCCAAGCTTAGGCTTTTGGTTTTCCTTGAATATTACTTTGGGGTGCCTTGGGCATCCCCAAGCTTCAGCTCTTTCCACTCCTTATTCCATAGTCCATCGAATCTTTACCCAAAACTTGAAAACTTCACAACACAAAACTTAACAGAAAACTCGTGAGCTCCGTTAGCAAAAGAAAACAAACCACCACTTCAAGGTACTGTAGTGAACTCATTTTTTATTTATATTGGTGTTAAACGTACTGTATTACTACTTCTCTATGGTTTATAAACTATTTTACTAGCCATAGATTCATTAAAATAAGCAAACAACAGACGAAAAACAGAATCTATCAAAAACAGAACAGTCTGTATTAATATGGATCAAACGTATACTTATGGAACTCATAAAATTCTCAAATAAATTTCTGGAAGTGAGTAATTTGTCTATTAATCATTTGCAAAAAGAATTAACTCAATAGCTTTCTCCAACAAAAACTGGCAGCAATTCTCGTGAGCGCTAAAGTTTCTGTTTTTTACAGTATGATCGCAAAGACTTTCCCCAAGTCTTCCCAAAGGTTCTACTTGGCACAAACACTAATTAAAACATAAAAACTAAATAATAACAGAGGCTAGATTAAATATTTATTACTAAACAGGAACAAAAAGTAAGGAACAAAAACAAAGTTGGGTTGCCTCCCAACAAGCGCTATCGTTTAACACCCCTAGCTAGGCATGATGATTTCAATGATGCTCACATAAAAGATAAGAATTGTAACATAAAGAGAGCATCATGAAAAATATGACTAGCACATTTAAGTCTAACCCACTTCCTATGCATGGGGATTTTGTGAACAAACAACTTGTGGGAACAAGAATCAACTTGCATAGGAAGGTAAAACAAGTATAACTTCAAAACTTTAAGCACATAGAGAGGAAACTTCGTATTATTGCAATTTCTACAGGAATATATTCCTCGCTCATAATAATTTTCAGTAGCATCATGAATGAATTCAACAATATAACTACCACATAAAGCATTCTTTTCATGATCTACAAGCATAGAAATTTTATTACTCTCCACATAAGCAAAATTCTTCTCATTCGGAATAGTGGGAGTATCATAAGAAAACTCGAATACTATAAATTGTTTCCACATTAAAAGAGTAATGTTCAAAAAAGGGGTAACTATAATCATGACAAGTTTTATAAATATAATCACTACTTTTTATAGCATAAGTATCATCACAATAATCATCATAAGTAGGAGGCATGCTATCATCACTATAAATTTGCATGTCAAAACTTGGGAGAATAAAACTATCATCTTCATTAAACGTATCATCCCCAAGCTTGGGACAAACATTAATTGCAGCAAATATATTCTCAAAAACATCATCTTCATCAAACATAGCATCCCCAAGCTTGGGCCTTTTCATATCATAAGCACAATCACTCTCATCATTAATAGTATGGATAGCACCAATAGTATAGCAATTATCATATTCTTCCAAGCAAGTTCCCAAAAGATTTTCAAGATCATAAGAAGTATCATTATCTTCCACAATTATATTTTCATGAGGCATAACAGTAATAGGAGCAGCATTATTTGGAAGAGATATATTTTTACCTCTCTTCCTTTTTCTTTTCTTCTTCTTCACCACATCATGTGTGGGTTCAATCCTATTTTTGGAGCTCCTTATTAATGAGATTGGTTGAATATGAGGCTCCTCCTCATTACCTGATTCATCATAAGAAATAATAGGAGGGTATTGGGAAGTCACTTCCCTTTCATTAGTATTCTCTTCATCTTCTATTTGTTTTCTTTTCTTTATGTAATTGGCAATATAAGGATTTTCAATGCAATTCACCGCACAATACATATAAATTTCCTCTAGATCAAAATCAAGAAGTTTATGACGGGAAAATTTTGGAAGATGCTTAGTTATATGTTTCATTTCTTCGTAGCCCATAAGAAAACTAAGTTCATTATAATTTGAAAGGGAAATCAACTCATCACAATTTTTGGACACGATTAGATCATGAAACAATTTGCATCGGATAGCTAAATGAGCCTGTCAATTGCAAAGTCCACAAGTACGGCCAAGAAAATTTAAATCTTCAGCACAAACATCTAGCCTTTCTTGCAACAATTTAGTTTCTAAGTGCTTATGCCTCTTGCAATATCTATCTTCCCTATTTGGTGTGTACTTGCAAACCCAATGCACTCCACAAAAATTGACATGTTTATAGGAGACATTTTCATCATAACTAGTGCAATCATCATTAGTACAATGGATATTCAAGGAGTTTGTACTAACAACATTGCAATCATGCTCATTATTCAAAGATTTAGTGCCAAACATTTTAATGCATTCTTCTTCTAGCATTTGAGCACAATTTTCCTTTCCATCATACTCACGAAAGATATTAAAAAGATGAAGCGTATGAGGCAAACTTAATTCCATTTTCTTTGTAATTTTCTTTTATAAACTAAACTAGTGCTAGAACAAGAAACAAAAAGATTCGATTGCAAGATCGGAAGATATACCTTCAAGCGCTAACCTCCCCGGCAGTGGTGCCAGAAAAGAGCTTGATGTCTACTACACAACCTTCTTCTTGTACACATTGTTTGGCCTCCAAGTGCAGAGGTTTGTAGGACAGTAGCAAATTTCCCTCAAGTGGATGACCTAAGGTTTATCAATCCGTAGGAGGCGTAGGATGAAGATTGTCTCTCTCAGTCAACCCTGCAACCAAATAACAAAGAGTCTCTTGTGTCCCCAACACACCCAATACAATGCTAAATTGTATAGGTGCACTTGTTCGTCGAAGAGATAGTAATACAAGTGGTATATGGATAGTAGATAAAGGTTTTTGTAATCTGAAAATATAAAAACAGCAATGTAACTAATGATAAAAGTGAGCACAAATGGTATTGCAATGCTAGGAAACACGGCCTAGGGTTCATACTTTCACTAGTGCAAGTCCTCTCAACAATAATAACATAATTGGATCACATAACTATCCCTCAACATGCAACAAAGAGTCACTCCAAAGTCACTAATAGCGGAGAACAAACGAAGAGATTATGGTAGGGTATGAAACCACCTCAAAGTTATTCTTTCCAATCAATCCGTTGGGCTATTCCTATAAGTGTCACAAACAGCCCTAGAGTTCGTACTAGAATAACACCTTAAGACACAAATCAACCAAAACCCTAATGTCACATAGATACTCTAATGTCACCTCAAGTATCCATGGGCATGATTATACGATATGCATCACACAATCTCAGATTCATCTATTCAACCAACAAATAAAACCTCAAAGAGTGCCCCAAAGATCCTACCATAGAATCATGACGAAAACGTGTGCCAACCCCTATGCATAGGTTCATGGGAGGAACCCGCAAGTTGATCACCAAAACATACATCAAGTTAATCACGTGATATCCCATTGTCACCACAGATACGCACGGCAAGACATACATCAAGTGTTCTAAAGTCTTTAAAGACTCAATCCGATAAGAGAACTTCAAAGGGGAAACTCAATCCATTACAAGAGAGTAGAGGGGGAGAAAACATCATAAAATCCAACTATAATAGCAAAGCTCGCGATACATCAAGATCGTACCACCTCAAGAACATGAGAGAGAGAGAGAGATCAAACACATAGCTACTGGTACATACCCTCAGCCCCGAGGGAGAACTACTCCCTCCTTGTCATGGAGAGCACCGGGATGATGAAGATGGCCACCGAAGAGGGATTCCGCCCTCCGGGAGGGTGCTAGAATGGATCTAGATTGGCTTTTGGTGGCTACGGAGGTTTCTGGCGGCGGAACTCCTGATCTATTGTGCTCCCCGGTCGTTTTAGGGTATATGGATATATATAGGTGTAAGAAATACATCAGGGGAGCCACGAGGGGCCCACGAGGGTGGAGGGCGCGTCCAGGGGGGTGGTCGCGCCCCCCTGCCTCGTGGCTTCCTCGTTGATCCCCTAACGTGCACTACAAGTCTCCTGTATTGCTTTCTTTCCAAAAATAACTTTTCCGAAGGTTTCATTCCGTTTGGACTCCGTTTGATATTCCTTTTCTGCGAAACACTAAAACAAGGGGAAAACAGAAACTGGCACTGGGCTCTGGGTTAATAGGTTAGTCCCAAAAATCATATAAAATAGCATATAAATTCATATAAAACATCCAAGGTTGATAATATAATAGCATGGAACAATCAAATATTATAGATACGTTGGAGACGTATCACGACCCGCCACCGCCTTCAAAGCGGGCACGGCGGCGTGGCGGCTGGTCGTAGCTGCCACTGCTAGAGCTATCGCTGGGGGAAGAGCTACCATAGCCGGATGAGACGTGGTCGGCACCAAGGGTGGGTTCGCCCTCATTCTCGTCACGGCCATCGCCAAGGCCGAGCACCTCCTCGCCGTCGTTCACCTCGGGGCAGCACTCGGCGCGGCGACCATCTTCCCCAAACACCCTCACATAGGGGGTCGCTTCGCCGCCATACTTGAAGTGGAGGGTGCACCGCCTGCCTAGGCCGCACGCGCGGGCAAAAGTTTTTCAACCACGCGTCAGAGCTATATTTCTCATGGCAGAGACCCCGACCGCGACCCAGGAAGCCCTGCTGCAGCAGCCGTCTGCCTGTAGCCAAATCCCGCCTGGACCTGAGGCTAGTAGCTCGTCGGCGAAGAAGCGCGGGAGCTGAAGCCAGTTGCCGGCCGGGTTCTCCGACTAGATGACGAACTCCAACAGCATCTCCGCCGAATGGAAGCGCGGCTGGGGAGGCCGCGCGACCACGGCACGTCTCCCTTCATCAACGGGACCGCCACAACCGGAGCGAACCCTGCCCCGCGAAGTGGCACCACCACGGTTGCATGGGGCTACAGCGGGGGTTGCAGTGCTCTTGCGTGGATGGCCGCGTCCACGCTTGGGCACCGGAGAGCTGGGCCCCTCGCGAGGGGCCTTCCCCTTCTCCGTGGCAGTGAACCCCCTCGACGACGCCATTGGTAGCAGGAGAGGAGCAAGGAAGGAGAAGAAGCGGGAGAGCCAGAGGAAAGATGGGCGACGGGGGCTCTGCCCACCTCCCATTAATACCAGGAGAAGGCTAACCAGCACCCCCCACGATCACAGGTAATGATGGTTTTCCTTGCATGTCGCAGGGACTTGTCACGTTGGGCAGTTGCTGAGGCAGCGTGGGGAAGCGGAGACACCCACGTCCAATCAACCGCCACGCGTTGACCAAGGCCATAGGCTATTGGGGCCCGCGGCGCTCCGCACTTGACCTTTGGCTTCGCCTCGAAGCCAAGCCCGAGTGCGCCTTGGGCCCGGGGCTACTGTCGGCGTTTTGGGATTGGGGGTCCCCAGACTTGCCTGCATGCGGCCCATGGCGTGGCTTTGCTAGCAGGCCTGTATGGCCCATCTTCATCAACAAGGTATTCAAGACCCTCGCGAGGGGCCAAGCCTTGCGAGGCGGACGATGCAAGACCTCCTCAGGAGTGGCCTCACCAGGCTGGTTCGCGAGGGGCAGAGAGTTCAAGGCCAGGCAAACCTCGCGAGGTTCTCGTGACATGAGCCATGACGATCGAGACCAGGCGGGCGCCAGCGCGCGCAGCGTCCTTGTTTCCTCTTTGGTGCTAAGGGGGCAAGCATAGGCGCGGAGTACCGAGGCGTCAAGCAAATGTTTCCATATCGGTGCAACGAGACCAAGACCAGTAGGACGGCAAGATGGAGGTTGAGGGTGTCCTGGATTAGGGGGTCTCCGGACAGCCGTACTATATTCTTTGGCCGGACTGTTGGACTATGAAGATACAAGATTGAAGACTTTGTCCCGTGTCCGGATGGGACTCGCCTTGGCGTGGAAGGCAAGCTTGGCAATACGGATATGTAGATCTCCTCCCTTGTAACTGACTTTGTGTAACCCTAGCCCCCAACGGTGTCTATATAAACCGGAGGGTTTAGTCCATAGGACAACATACAATCATACCTTAGGCTAGCTTCTAGGGTTTATGTGACACCCCAAAAATTTGGCCTTGTTTTAATGAATTAAAATTTTTGCCAGGAATTAAAACTTTGAATTTCTGAGCTCCATTTTGTTTTTTAAATCATTTCCTTCCCTGTTATGATGAGTTTTTCCCAAAGAGAAAACTTTTCAAATATGTCGTTGGACTTATTTAATCTGTCAAGAGAAACTTTCCCTTATTTAATATAACTAATTAAATAATTAAGTTTCTTGATCTTTACTTTCTTGAAAATGGTTTTTCAAGGTTATATGGACATATTTGAACTACAACCATTTGATAAATTCACCTAAAATTCCAACAAAAATTTGGAGATGTCATATGATGTTTTTAAATCACTTTTATACAAAAATATCTATTATTCATGAAATATTTTGAGCTCTACACTCAATTTTTCTTCTCTGGTCCAGAGTGCATTTTGCACTACAACCCATTTAAATAATTCTTTCTAGACTCCACCAAAATTATGGGATATTGGTAGTAACATATGATTCAACTTTATGCAAAAACCTAGTGCTGTTCTTTGAAAATTTTGAGTGAATCAACCTCTTTTCCATTCTGGTCCAGCCTTGTGATTTCTACTGCAACCCTATTTAATTTTGCTCCAAAGATCTTGAGCTTTCTCCTACTTGTAGACAGCCCTACCAAACCTCTAAATCCAGGAGCATGCACCCATTGGATTATTTTTGGTTCATGAAATAATGTCATTTATTTCCTGTCCAGAGTTGTAGTTTTGCAAAACTTGCACTAACAAGTTTGTGCTTTTCACAAACTAACCTCACCACTCTCTCTTGCATCTAAGGAGACCCTGATCTGGAGAATTTGGCCATCCCAAGAAGAGCCTAGGTGCCTGTGGCATTTTGTCAAACACCTGGAGAGCATGGCCAGATTTGACATGATCTTGAATTTTGCATTGTGAACTTGGTCTCCAGACCTAACCACCTTGTCCCTTGATCGCCCCACTATCCCTAACCTAGCCCTGTTTCTTCCCAACCTCAACCGCGACCTCTAGCGTGCTCTGGCATTGTGCCGAGCACATCCCGTGCATGCCCAGAGCGCGAGTAGAGCGTGCGTTTGGCACGCGTTTTGCACGTGCCACGCCGAGCCGACGCGTCGCTCCCCTGGCCTTGCCACCACTGCAGAGCCTCGCCACTCGCTCCCTTCTCACCGCAACGCGACAAGCCGCCCCTCGCCACGTCCCCGACAAGACAGGAGCTAGCCGCCACGGCCGCCGACAGCCCCTGCTCCGTTCAGCGCCGCCGAGCCTCCCCCGCTCGCCACCTGCCTCCTGGAGCAGTGCGTGCTCATCCGCATGCATGTCCCCTAGCGCTCGTCGCTGCCACGACGCCCTGCCACTACAGGAAGGCGGTCCGCCGTCGTTCTTATCCGGCCGCCGCGGAAACGACCTCGACGAGCTATAAAAGGAGGCCCCCGAGCTTCCCCGAGCACGCAGGCAACCTCAGGCCACCCCTATGGCACTCCCCTAGCTCGCATTCGACCCGGGGAAGCCTCCTTCCTCATCTCCGGCAACTCCTACTGCCGCCACCGCCCCGGCCAATCCGGCACCTCTAGTACCTCTCCCTCCCCGTTCTCTCCACCAAGAGCTTCCTCATCGTCCCTTGAACCATTCCCACTACTCAATTTTGATCGGGACACACCGCGGGAGAAAAATCACCTTGCCCGACGGCCTCCGTCCGTCGCGAAGCTCGCCGCCGGCAGCTCCGTCCACCCCCGTCTGCCCAGCGACCACCGGAAGGACCGCCTCGGTCTCGCGGGTCCATCCAGACCCTCTGGAACCCGCGGGTAGCCGCCGTTCGCCGGCGACGATCGCCGTTGCCTCGCCTCCGTTCGGGCAGAGGAAGAGGAGGGAAGGATAGACTGGTCAAACCTGACTAGTGGGCCCCTTGGACCCACTGTCAGTGACCCTGCGCCTATCCACGTGGGTTAAGTGAAGGCGTAATCCGCCCAGTACGTTTTCCCCGCTCCGAAAGCGTATTCCTCTCTGAAACGTTTTTCTTTTTCTGTCTTATTTAAAAACAGATTTGACCAGAACTTTTACTGGCTATAACTTTTTAATTATAACTCCAAATGAGTTGATTCTTTTTCCTACCTTCCTCAAATTTGGTCTAGTTTATTTTAAGATTTATTTGAAAATTTTCCAAACAACTTTTTTGTACTGTTTTTGAAATGTGTGTTAATTCAAATATATTTTAAAATAGGATTTTGGAGAGAGAGAAGAAACTTTCAACAGTTTTGGAGAGCACCTCACCCCTCCACAACTTAAAGGCAAGCATTCTGAACCCTGGCATAATGTTTTTGGTGTGTTATTTGACACGTTTATAACACCACCTTACTTCGGAGGACTTGTTATTTCATGTGACATGATCATTTGCATGGAGGCATATTAGTGATTTCCTTGCTGTTGGAATGAATATACTTGTGATGGTAATCACCCTCACGTGCCTTGCATGCATGCCGGAAAGGAATCCGGGAAAGCCTCTGCCTTGGGTAGGAGTGAGCTTGTCGCCGGTCCCCGTCGGGACGGTTATGTCCGGTATGGCATGGTAAGGTATGTTGAGTGGTGATTTTGTTGATTGAAATATAATTGTTTACATGTCATGCAGGGAACTTATAAACCTCCTGAGTCGACCGTAGACCGAGTCTTGTTTCCAGTAACCCCCATACTTGCTATGTACTACCACTTGTCCCTGCCGCAGGTAGGGTATGGTTCAGTAAGTCGTCAACCCCTTTCAAGCACACACCGTACAGAGAGGCCATGCTGGAAGATATCGGTTGTAGCCGGTAGGCATGCCACCTGGTCCGGGGGCATGGGTGTTTCCGGTTGAGACCGAGAGGGGAGGCCACCCCTTAGAGTGCGCGATATATATTTGATCCCATGCTACGCGAGGTTGTAGCCTCCCCACTTAGAGTTTTGCTTAACAAGTGTCGTGGGTGATTCCAGACACCGATGAGTTAAGCTGGTGTGTGCAAGTTAGGCGTGTTTTCAACTAAAAGGCCGTAGACGGAATTAGTCCCGATGGACTAAAGGAATCCGTTACTCGTGGGTAAAGAGTACACCCTCTGCAGAGATTAAACCTATTCGAATAGCCGTGTCCATGGTTAAGGATTACAGTCTGGGATGGGTCAAGTGTTGGTCTTAGTGTCGGTCTTCGGAGGAGATATTGTTAAACCAAACTTGGATACCGACTGATGACTTGTGAGAACCATGATTATTATTTTATGATGGACTAATCCGTTGCATTATTGTATTATCGAGTATCCCTGGGATGGTTCTACCTCCTGGATATTCATTGTGATTATTTATTCTCAAGCCCATTTATGTGGTGTCGCTCAGACGCCCGACTGTGGCATTTCTTTTTAAGCCCTTTATGTGGTGTCGCTCAGACGCCCGACTGTGGCATTCCTTTTAAGCCCTTTATGTGGCGTCGCTTAGACGCCCGACTGTGGCATTTCCTTTAAGCCCTTTATGTGGTGTCGCTTAGACGCCCGACTGTGGCATTTCCTTTAAGCCCTTTATGTGGTGTCGCTTAGACGCCTGACTGTGGCATTTCTTTTTAAGCCCTTTATGTGGTGTCGCTCAGACGCCCGACTGTGGTATTTCTTTTAAGCCCTTTATGTGGTGTCGCACAGACGCCCGACTGCGGCATTTTATTTCCCACTCCATTATTGCTTATTCATGTTGCATGTAAATAACCTGCTTACATGCATAAAAGATATTTTATTTGTGACTCACGATGTGATCATAGAATATTTCAGTGCATGATTATCAATTATATTATCCCAGTATTCATAATGTTCGCGAGTACATTCAAAGTATTCACTGGCTTGTCCCTGGCTATTGTCTTGGCCAGATTTCTGCATGGAGAGGAGCGTTGCGGTGACAGCCCCGGAAACTAAGCAACGGTGATAGCAGCCTCGCGAAGATAGGAGTTAACCTGGTCAGCTGTTCCCGTGGGAAATGGAGTCCCATACACTGATGATTCACAAACCGCTTCCGCCATCGACCACTAGAAAACCACTTGATGTACTCATAGGCCACAATGGTCTTGTACTACACATTTTGTACTTTTGCTTGGAATTTCTGTAACAAGTTGGTGCCTCATCAGCTAACAGTAATCCTGGGGCTGGTGAGCACGACGGTCTTTTTCTGGAAATTTTATACCCGGAAAACCCGGTCGTGACAGTTTAGCCTCTACGATCTCATGGTAGATCAACTCTTGTAATACTCATATCATCAAGAACAATCAAGCAGGACGTAGGGTATTACCTACATCAAGAGGGCCCGAACCTGGGTAAACATCGTGTCCCCTTCCTCGTGTTACCATCCGCCTTAGACACACAGTTCGGGACCCCCTACCCGACATCCGCCGGTTTTGACACTGACATTGGTGCTTTCATTGAGAGTTCCACTGTGCTGTCACCGTAAGGCTCGATGGCCCCTTCGATCATCGGTAACGATGTGGTCCAGGGAGAGGTTTTCCTCCCCGGACAATCTTCGTATTCGGCGGCTTCCACTGCGGGACAACCTGCTTGGCCATCTCGAGCAGATCGAGAGCTACGCCCCTGGCCATCAGGTCAGGTTCGCAAACCTAAACTACACTGCCGACATCCGCAGAGACTTGATCTTCAACAGATTCGAGCCTATGTCAGGTGTGCCGCACAATCACGATGAGCATGACGTAACTCCACCGTCGGACAATGTCCAGGAGATCGCATCTGCAACTACTTCGGCCTTCAATCCGGAGCAAATCGGGCCATCCGAGGACGAAGGGATAGACCCCGCCACGGAGGCCGCATTCTCAGTGGCGATGGAACCGGATACTGACTTCACCCCTTACGAGAGCCGTGTCGTCGGATTACGGGATTCGTCTTCGGCCATGGACTCTGAGTCGCCTGCATCCGTGCCTATCGAATCCGATTGGGCGCCGATCATGGAGTTCACCTCCGTGATATCTTTCAGCACTCGCCTTTCGGTGATGTGCTAAATTCATTAAGGTCTCTCTCCTTGTCAGGAGAACCTTGGCCGAACTACGTCCGGCTAGAATGGGATGCAGACGACGAAGAAATTCGCTGCCCACCCACCACCCACTTCGTAGCCACTATCGACGATTTAACCGACATGCTCGATTTCGACTCCGCAGACATCGACGGCATGGACGACGATGCATGAGAGGAACAGGAACTAGTGCCCACAGGGCACTGGACAGCCACATCATCACATGAAATATACATGGTGGATACACCCAAATAAAACGACGACGAGGAACGGGAGGAGACAGCGGAGGATGACCCCTCCAAGAAACAAACAAAGCATCGGCGTAGGCGCCGCTCCAAATCCTGCCTCCGCAAAAACAGCGATAACAACGCAAGAGAAAATAACACTCTAGTCGACTCCAGAGGAAACGACGACCACATTGCCCCGGCGGCAGAGCACGATGAAGCTGCAAACAGCGAACATAGTATGGATCCGACGTCCGAACACGGTGACGCCGAGGATAAACCTCATCAAACCCCCTCTGGGGAGGAAAATAGTCCGGACGAAGATGCACACATCATCCCGGAAACGCACTTGGAGCAAGAGAACCTCCGCAGAAGGCTTATTTCCGCAGCGAGCAGTCTGAAGAAGCAGAAGCAAAGGCTTAAGGCCACACAAAATACGCTCAATAGCAGGTGGAACAAAGTGCTCGACAACGAAGAAATGTCTGGTGGAAGTTACCACACAAAGACCTATCCAAAGCGCAAGCTATTACCTGAATTCGACGATGAGGCCTTAGAGCCCACACAGCCGAAAAATAATACGGCTAACCGACTGGATCAACCACCTTGCGACTACGATAGAGCGGCTAACAAGGTCGCACATAAGTCAACACACGATCTACATGAGGAATTGCGACAAAAATCCAGTATGAATAGATCCATTTATGGATCCAGGAAGCATGCTCCGGCACAAAATCAAAACCGAATACTACAACCGTCTGAACGCCATGATGCACCCAAATACAGGGGTGCCGCACACCCCCTATGTTTCACCGATGAGGTGCTGCACCATGAATTCCCAGAAGGATTCAAACCAGTGAACATAGAGGCGTACGACGGGACCATAGACCCTGGGGTCTGGATTGAGGAATTTATCCTCCATATCCATATGGCTCGCGGAGACGATCTCCATGCCATCAAATACTTGCCCCTCAAGCTTAAAGGACCAGCTCGGCACTAGCTGAAAAGCCTCCCCGAAAACTCAAGTGGAAGTTGGGAGGAGCTCGAGGACGCTTTTCGGGCTAATTTTCAAGGGACCTATGTCCGACCTCCAGATACAGATGATTTAAGTAATATAATTCAACAGCCCAGAGAGTCAGCCCGACAGCTTTGGAACATGTTTCTCACTAAGAAGAACCAAATAGTCGACTGTCCGGACGCCGAAGCCTTAGCAGCTTTCAAACACAGCGTCCGAGACAAATAGCTCGCCAGATAGCTCGGTCAAGAAAAAATGAGAAGAATGGCAGCCCTGACAAGCCTCATGACCCGCTTTTGCATGGGCGAACATAGCTGGTTAGCCCGCAATAGCACCAGCGACCCAAACACATCCGAAGTCAGGGATGGCAATGGAGAACCACGACGCAATAAAAACAAGCGTCGAAATAAATAAGATAGCCCAGACAATACGGCGGTAAACGCCGGATTCAAGGGCTCTCGACCAGGTCCGCGGAAAAAGCCTTTCAAAGGCAGCAGAGATGGACCATCTGGCCTACACAGGATTCTTGAAAAACTATGTAAGATTCATGGCACCCTCGATAAACCTGCAAATCACACCCACAGAGAATGCTAGGTCTTCAAGCAGGCCGGTAATCTAAACGCCGAACACAAGGGGGGGAGACACCAAACGAAGACGAGGAGAAGCAAACATGCACTCCAAGACATACGCGCCATAGAGCCCGTCACCCCAAAGTTCAACCCCTGGTTGGACTGCCCGATCACTTTTGATCGCGGGGATCACGCGACAAGCATCCGGCATGAAGATTGGCTGCCTTGGTGTTAGACCCAATAATAAATGGATACCATATCACACGAGTCCTTATGGACGGCGGCAGTGGTCTAAATCTGATATATCAGGACACAGTCCGCAAAATGGGGATAGACCCGACAAAAATAAGCCACAGTAATACTACCTTCAAGGGAGTAATACCAGGCCCAGAGGCCCGCTGTACGGGCTCTCTATTATTAGAGGTTGTATTCGGTTCTCCCGACAACTTCCGAAGCGAAAAGTTAACTTTCTACATCGCTCCATTCCGAAGTGGCTATCAAGCACTACTCGAAAGAGCGGCTTTTGCTCGTTTTAATGCAGTACCGCATTACGCTTCTCTCAAGCTTAAGATGCCCAGTCCACGTGGCACCATCACAGTTATTGGAAATATTGAGCGTTCTCTACGCGCGGAAGAATGTGTGGCGGCTTTAACAACCGAGCACTAGACGGCCTCACCAACCAGGAAAAATGACAGGTCGTCAAGACCACGGACATGGTTAGACGAGTCCGCTGCATCACTACATATACATGAGATTGGTTTAGGGTTAAACCCTCATAGACGGTACAAGGGGCTGCCCACATGTAATCAGGGCTAGTTCGGCTCAATTTGACTTATCTTGAATCTTATTGGTTTATTGATAATAACCAATTTTCTGGCATGACAACATTCACCTAAGTTCTTCTCTTTTACAGATGACAATCGTGCTACACCCATCCAGGACACGGCACAACGGAGACACAGGCGGAGACGTGCAGCAGGGACCCACTCAAAGGTTTCTTTTTAGATTAAGACCCTACGTAAACCCTTTTTACTGTCTCTTGTTGTTCACATCCTCTGGATACTCAATACAACCGAGAAGGATACTGACATTCTTGGCATGTGGCCACGTCAAGATATTGCACATACCTGGACACTCGGGGTGTCACACCCTAGCTAGTCCATGCATTAGAGTGTTGCATCATGTTTAATTTCCTAGAAAACTGAAATGGGGATGACAGAACCCCCAGCACCCCCCTGGAACAACTAGGGTTTACTAAAAACTTTTTCAATGAACCTGAAATGCCCTTCTAAAAAGCCCACCTTTTTTGTTTTGGGTTAAAACCTTTGACAAAAATGGTGCACATTTTTCTAGGACATCTTAAGGTCATTGGATTAATTCATATAGTATTTGCATTTGGGCATTTAAATGCTATAAAATATTTTAAATTCTCAAATAATCATAAACTAAAATGTTTACTGTTGGATATATTCTAAGTAGTAGCCATGACTAGTTTTATGATTTTTCGAAATGCCCTGGCATTTTTAATAAAGCCCTGAAGTTACAAAAATAATAGAATAAATAAAAAAACAGAAAAAGAGAGGGAAAGGAACTAACCTGGCGCAGCTCACCTGGCAGCCCACTGGCCGGCCTAGCACTGTGCTGGCCCGTGCCAGTCATCGCCTACCTCTGCCAGTAGGCAGAGGAGGGACACGGCGCGCGCGCCCGAGCTCGCCATGCCATCTCCCTGCTCCTCTGCTTCACCTAGTCATCGCCTCGACCCCGCGGACGAGCTCCACGTCGTCGCCCCGACCCCGCAGACCCCTCCATTCACCCCCAACGCCTCTCCCTCGCCCTCTCCCACCATGGCCGACGCCTCTACCGCCGCACCGTCGCCATAGCTGCGCCCTCCATCATCCTCGCGCCGCACCCTCGTGTCCATGAGCTCCGCCGTCGTCGACTACGTTGAGCAGGCCGAGCCCCGAGCGCTCGCCCGCTCTGGAATCGCCCCGACCTCGTCCTCCCCAACTCTGGACACCGGAGATCCCCTTCGCTGTCCCCGCCGCATCAGCTCACCCCCGACCTCGCCGACTGCCTCGTCGTCACCCCCGTGAGCTCAGCCATTTCCCCATCCTCTCTTTTCATCTCTTGCACTCCGTAGCGACTGCACCGTGCTCACCCGCATGCGCCACCGCCCGGGCTCGTCACCGGCAATGCTCCGGTGACCATTTGGTCCCGGGCATGTGCCCAACATGCTCCCCGCATTGCGTAGAGCCCCCGTAGCACCTCGCCGCGCTCACTTGCGCACCACAGCCTCATCCCACCTGCACCCGAGCTTCGGCCGCCACTAAGCTCGTCGCTGGCGCCACTCCGGCCACTCCCCGGCTGTGCTACCACCCTGGTTGGATGCAGACGGGCGTCCGCGTCCCGTAGCTGTGCTCCGCGTGCCAAACGGCGCCTTGTAGGTGAATCCCGCGCTGCTCCGCCGCGTCTGGCCTCACCGGTAGCTAAACGCCGGCGAGTTTGACCCTGTTTGACCCCGTGTGGGCCCAGGTTGACCTCCCCTGAGTCACTGACGTGTGGGCCATGCCCTTGTCTAATTAGAATTAGTTTAGTTAACACTAATAGTTTTAGTTAATAGGTTGACTCACTGACATGTGGGCCCAGGGCCTAACTAACCTAGTTTAGTGCTACCGAAACACTAAATAAGTATGTTAGTTAGTTGTTACACTGACAGATGGGGCCCACCAGTCAGGTTTGACCTGGGCTGGCGCCTTTGACCCGCTGACGTCACACTGACGCCAGGCTGATGCAGTAAATCCTTTTCTGGAATTATTCTTATATAGGAAATTCCAGAAAATAACCAAAACTTCAAAAATTCATAACTTTTAATCTATAACTCCAAATGCAAAGATTTATATATGAAATTTGATCAGAAAAATTCAATCTTTCCATCTGTAATGGTTTCATGCATGAAAAAACACTTTAACCTTGCTGTTTAGGTGGAACAAGATAATACACTTATATAGCTTAAAAACATAAGCTTACATTTGAATCTTTGATTCAAATGGACCGAACTCAACTTGTTTCACATTGCATTAGGCAGGACACATCATATTGCCATGTCATAGCATGCATCATATTGTTGCATATTGCCATGTGATGATTGTATTCCGTGGTGTCTTTCGTGGTAGGTTCTGCCTCCGAGGATATCTCCGAGTATCCAACTGAAGGGCAGTACCCTACTACTACTCCATCAAGCAAGCAGCCCCATTGATCATATCGATACAATCCCATGTTCTCGCTTCTACTCTCACTTACTGCATTAAGACAACAACGTTTCAAACTGCTGTGTGCTGCGGTAGTTGAACCCTTATCCTCTACATGACCTATCATTGCCACAGTAACTAGATGAAAACCACTAGCATGTGTAGGAGTTGATTGAGCCATGTATGTGTTTCCTACCTTGCTATGCTACTATGCTTAGAGTTGTGTCAGGTCTGGTTCATCTGGGTGATGGGCTAGAGTGAAATGATTATGTCGGTAATGTGAGGGATGTGTTGAACATGATTTGGTAAAGGCATCGATGAGAGGCCATGTAGGAGTACATGGTGAGTTGTTTCATTAAGGCCGTCCCTAAGAACTGAGATATGTATGTGTGATTTAAGAATCAGTTACTTTCATACATTGAGATCCTTAATTGACCCTCTCGGCTTCTTAATCACCCTAGTATTCTGTCCAGGAGTTGCAACTAGTTTCTGGTGTTTGTAGGTTATGTGTTGGCGGCCGTGCGTAGGCGCTGACCCTAGGGGTGGGCTATGATGCGGTAGATACACCATGGCATGGTGTACCGAGTCACCCGTTTGGTGTCTCGGGAACCCTGTTCACATCGTTCGGGGCCGTATGTGGAAACCTCGGCCGGACTCCCTGCGGATGGAACCTGGATAGGCGATAAACCTATACTAGAGACTTGAGTGTTTAGGTAGGCGGTGGCCGACACCCTCGTTGGGCTTCCGCTTGAAGGTTGCCGAGTACATGTCGTGTAAACAACGATAAGTGGTGAGAGCGTGTATGAAGAAGTACACCCCTGCAGGGTTAACATCATCTATTCGAATAGCCGCGTCCGCGGTAAAGGACTACTTGGTTGCCTATACAGTTCATAGACAAGTTAATGGTTACTACTAAAAACTCAAGATAAGTGTGACTACCGAGGATGCCCCTCTCGTAGGATGACGAGGGAGGATCCCCGATGGAGTATTGTGTTGGTGATTAGTGGACTCGGGTGCGGAAACTATTTTACTGGTGATGTTTCGTAGGATAGATTAGACGAGAGTCAAAGCTGGCTTGCTGCAATAACTCCGCCACCTTCTTGAGAATGAGCATATATAGTAGGATCTGTTGTAAGACTTGCTGAGTACCTTTGTACTCATGTTGCTTTAATTACTGTTTTCAGATGACAACACCGCCCCCTCCAATGGGTTTTATGTAGACCTCGACGTTGATGAGTAACTTGCCACCCAGGTGGTGATTCTGGCCATGGAGGGCCCTATGTAGATAGACAGGCTTCGACCAGCCTTTTTTCATTCTAGTGTCTGTAATCAGACTATTTGCTTCCGCATGTGCTTGTATGCTTGTATGACTTGAGTGTCTGGTCATGTGGCCCCTACCTGTATGAACATGTTATGTATGGCTCTCTTGAGCCTTTAAATAAAGTACTTGAGTTGTAGAGTTTTGTTGTGATGCCATGTTGTATTTGCACATATCGAGGATATTGTGTGTATGATTGAAATGCTTGGTATGGGTGGGATCCAACAATCTAGTTGTTTATCCTTGGCAGCCTCTCTTATGGGGAAATGTAGTCTACTGCTCCTTGAGCCATAGTAGTCCTCTACAGCCCGGTTCACCGGAGTCCTGCTAGCCCAGCACTACTGCTCAGGACACTTGACTCGCCGCCATGTGTTTCAGTTCGTTCCTATGTCTGTCCCTTCGGGGAAATGTCACGCGGTGACATCCGGAGTTCTGCCTAGCCTGCTACAGCCTGTGCTCCCCGGAGTCCTGTTAGCCTAGTGCTACATCCCGGATTCACACGATGATGACCGACATGCTCGATGTGATTCATGTATGCCTGTCCCCATAGGTCTGTGCCGCTTTGGGTTCACGACTAGCCATGTCGGCCCGGGTTCTCTGTCATATGGATGCTAGCGACACTATCATATACGTGAACCAAAAGGCGCAAACGGTCCCGGGCCATGGTAAGGCGACACCCGTGGGGATACCGTGCTTGAGGACGCAAAGTGATATGAGGTGTTACCGGCTAGATCGATGTGACTTGGAATCGGGGTCCTGACAGCATTGGCATCAGAGCCGGACTGCCTGTATGTTCGTTGAGCCAAACTGGTCGATGTCGAGTCTAGATGCTTTAGTTATATGTAGGGGAATTGATTGTGGGAGGGAACGTAAGGCTCTTTTACTCCTTTACCTTATGCCCTCTGATCTGAGCCATTCTCTTCTCATTCTACGTGGGTTAAGGACTAGGCTCTCTTCTCTCTATCAGGTTCACGTGTTACTAATTCGTAGTAGCTTATAGGATTGTTGTTACAAGCCTCAGTACAGTTTCTACTACTTTTAGTATGTTGTCAGTTGAACCAGAACTTGGATATGATGTTGTTGAGTGGTATTGCAAACTGTTGTGGATGTCTCAAATCTTTTTCTGATCATTTACAGCCGTTATGCTGTCCGACTTCTCCTAGGAAATTCTAATGCCTTTGCATTATTCTGTGCTTTCAGATGGCCACCCGTTCCCAGAACCAAGTGGTTCGTCTGACCCGTTGCCTCGATGTACCCGGTCACACGGCTATGTTGGTTCGAGTGATGGTCGAGTCAGGATATCGATGGTATCCAGAATATACCGTCGAGGAGCAGTTCCGAGACTTCAACTAGAGCCAGTACCTTTGTACCGTCAGGATATATCCCTCTTATCCTAGAGCCACTGAACCCCTTCACTATTCCTATGGACTTGGGGTCACTATTGAGATGTCTATGCAGGATGCAGCTTACTCAATGATGACTATCATTCGAGCCAGGACTGCCTTGCTTCAGAACACTGATTTCCCCTACATGCCAGCCTCACTTCCTGGAGCACAGGGGTACTAGCAGGCTTTGTACTATGACTCTACACATGAGGAGTCACTACTCCGCACCACTGCCGAGATGCTCGAGGTTAAGGACCACGAAAATCGGGCCTTGCGTATGGAGCTTTTCCACTCTCGTGTTGATCACTTGGCCACTTTGACTCGGTTTGCACCTACGGTGCAGGCAGGATACATGGACCTGAGGGACCTGTACCCTGTGCGGTCTGGATTGCCAGATTGTATGGAGTGGCGTGATGTAGGAGGCATCACCCCTCCTCGTGGTCCCCGTCTGCCACCGTATGTGGGACCAAGGCCACATCCGAACCAGTATAAATCTTGTGTCATTTGTGTTGCGAGTTCGTCGAGTTAGTCCATAAGATCTTAGACGAGCTAGGAGATGGATCGGTAGGGGGTAATCTTCGCGCGCACCCAAGTGTTCGAACCTTAAGGGTTTTGCCAGAACCCGTGATCCGACAAAGACGAAAGAGGGGATGCCTTCCGGGGCATCCCCAAGCTTAGGCTTTTGGTTGTCCTTGAATTTTACCTTGGGGTGCCTTGGTCATCCCCAAGCTTAGGCTCTTGCCACTCCTTATTCCATAATCCATCAAATCTTTACCCAAAACTTGAAAACTTCACAACACAAAACTTAAATAGAAAATCTCATGAGCTCCGTTAGTATAAGAAAACAAACCACCACTTAAGGAACTGTAATGAACTCATTCTTTATTTATTTTGGTGTTAAACCTACTGTATTCCAACTTCTCTATGGTTCATACCCTCCGATACTAGCCATAGATGCATCAAAATAAGCAAACAACACACGAAAAACAGAATCTGTCAAAAACAGAACAGTCTATAGTAATCTGTAGGTTACGAATACTTATGTAACCCCAAAAATTCTAAAATAAATTACTGGATGTGAGGAATTTATCTATTAATCGTCTGCAAAAAGAATCAACCTAATCGCACTCTTCAGTGAAAAAATGGCAGCAAATCTCGTGAGCGCTAAAGTTTCTGTTTTTTATAGCAAGATCGCAAAGAATTTCCCCAAGTCTTCCCAAAGATTCTACTTGGCACAAACACTACTTAAAACATAAAAAACACAATCATAACAGAGGCTAGATGAATTATTTATTACTAAACAGAACCAAAAATCAAGGAACAAAAATAAAATTGGGTTGCCTCCCAACAAGCACTATCGTTTAACGCCCCTAGCTAGGCATAAAAGCAAGAATAGATCTAGGTGTTATCATCTTTGGTATGCAATCCATAAGTGGCTCTCATAATAGATTCATAAGTTAATTTAATTTTCTTTCTAGGAAAGTGTTCCATGCCTTTCCTAGAATCTAATATTCCCTTCATTCATATCAATAATTGCACGAATCGTTCTAAGGAAAGGCCTACCAAGAATAATGGGACATGTAGGATTGCAATCTATATCAAGAACAATGAAATCTACGGGCACATAATTCCTATTTGCAACAATAAGAACATCATTAATTCTTCCCATAGGTTTCTTAATAGTGGAATCCGCGAGGTGCAAATTTAAAGAACAATCATCGAATTCACGGAAACCTAACACATCACACAAAGTTTTTGGAATCGTGGAAACGCTAGCACCCAAATCCCATAAAGCATAGCATTCATGATCTTTAATTTTAATTTTAATAGTGGGTTCCCACTCATCATGAAGTTTTCTAGGGATAGAAACTTCCAATTCAAGCTTTTCTTCATAAGATTACATAAAGCATCAACGATATGTTTAGTAAAAGCTTTATTTTGATTATAAGCATGCGGAGAATTTAGCACGGATTGCAACAAGGAAATACAATCTATTAAAGAACAATTAACATAATTAAATTCCTTGAAATCCAAAATAGTGGGTTCATTACTATGTAAAGTTTTGACCTCTTCAATCCCAGTTTTACCAATTTTAGCATTAAGATCTAAAAACTCCGAATCATTGGGACGCCTTTTAACTTAAGTTGACTCATCTCCAGTCCCATCATTATCAAGATTCATATTGCATAACAAAGATTTAATTGGAGACACATCAATCACATTTCGATCTTCATCCTTATTATCATCAAGGTCTTCCGGTTTGGCGGCCATCTTATTAACTAAGGAGGCCTGCTTATCCAAAATTTGGGCTATTAAGTTTTCAAGATGAGCGAACTGAGATTTTAGACCATAAAATTCTTTAGACATATCATCGAGCTCTTTATTCATGTACTCCATAAAACTTTTGTGTTCTTTAAGCTCGTTTCTGAAGAAATGATTATGCTCAAACTGCAAGGACATAAAACTTCTAACGTTGTTTTCAATTTCTTTCAACCTTCTAAGGTGAGGATCAAAACTTTTTGGTAAGGCCATAGCGGCAAACAATCCAACACACAAGCACACAAGAGGCGAGCAAAAAAAGAGGCGAACGGGAAGAGAGGGCGAATAAAACGGCAAGGTTGAAGTGGGGGAGAGGAAAACGAGAGGCAAATGGCAAATAATGTAATGCGAGGGATAAGAGTTTGTTATGGGTACTTGGTATGTCTTGACTTGATGTAGATCTCCCCGGCAACAGCGCCATAAAGCCTTCTTGCTACCTCTTGAGCACTGTGTTAGTTTTCCCTTAAAGAGGAAAGGGTGATACAGTAAAGTAGCGTAAGTATTTCCCTCAGTTTTTGAGAACCAAGGTATCAATCCAGTAGGAGGCTACACGCAAGTCCCTTGTACCTACACAAACAAATAAGAACCTTGCAACCAGCGCGATAAAGGGGTTGTCAATCCCTTCATGGTCACTTACGAGAGTGAGATCTGGTAGAGATAATAATAATAAGATAAATATTTTTGGTATTTTTATGATATATATTGAAAGTAAAGATTGCGAAATAAAATATATTGGAAACTTATACGATAAAAGATAGACCCGGGGGCCATATGTTTCACTAGTGGCTTCTCTCAAGATAGCATAAGTATTACGGTGAGTGAACAACTTACTGTCGAGCAATTGATAGAAAAGTGCATAATTATGAGAATATATAGGCATGATCATGTATATAGGCATCACGTCCGTGACAAGTAGACCGAAACGATTCTGCATCTACTACTATTACTCCACACATCAACCACTATCCAGCATGCATCTAGAGTATTAAGTTCATAAGAACAGAGTAACGCATTAAGCAAGATGACATGATGTAGAGGGATAAACTCAAGCAATATGATATAAACCCCATCTTTTTATCCTTGATGGAAACAATACTATATGTGCCTTGCTGCCCCTGCTATCACTAGGAAAGGACACCGCAGGATTGAACCCAAAGCTTAGCACTTCTCCCATTGCAAGAAAGATCAATCTAGTAGGCCAAACCAAACTGATAATTCGAAGAGACTTGCAAAGATAATTAAATCATACATATAAGAATTCAGAGAAGAACCAAATATTGTTCATAGATAATCTTGATCATAAACCCACAATTCATCGGATCTCGACAAACACGCCGCAAAAAGAGTTACATCAAATAGATCTCCAAGAAGATCGAGGAGAACTTTGTATTGAGATCCAAAGAGAGAGAAGAAGTAATCTAGCTAATAACTATGGACCCTAAGGTCTGAGGTAAACTACTCACACATCATTGGAGAGGCTATGGTGTTGATGTAGAAGCCCTCCGTGATTGATTCCCCCTCCGGCGGAGCTCCGGAAAAGGCCCCAAGATGGTATCTCTTGGGTACAGAAGGTTACGGCGGTTGAAATAGGGTTTCGTGATGCTCCTGGATGTTTTCGGGGTATATGGGTATATATAGGAGGAAGAAGTAGGTCGGTGGAGCTACGAGGGGCCCATGAGGGTGGAGGGCGTGCCCAGGGGGGTAGGCGCGCCCCCTGCCTTGTGGCCGCCTCGTTTGTTTCTTTACGTCCACTCCAAGCCCCTGGGTCACGTTTGTTCCAAAAATAACTATCCCGAAGGTTTCATTCCGTTTGGATTCTGTTTGATATTGCTTTTCTGCGAAACACTAAAATAGGCAAAAAAAACAGCAATTTGCACTGGGCCTTGGGTTAGTAGGTTAGTCCCAAAAATAATATAAAAGTTCTTAGTAAAGCCCATTAAGCATCCAAAACAGATAATATAATTGCATGGAATAATCGAAAATTATAGATACGTTGGAGACGATCAATGGCATGCGAGCTCCTGCGCTACCGCCCGGTCGATGACCTCTACGAGGACTGGTTCGACCGCATCACCGAGCGCGTCAACGCCGCGGGGGGCTCCCCTGCACCATCGCTCTCGCTGCCTCCCCGGCCCCCGGCTGCGGGCGATGTGGCTCACGAAGCACCTCCGCCTCCTCCGCAACAAGATGGCGCCCTCGCGCCGAGGCGCATTGCTCATGGAGCGCCCCCGCCTCCTCCTTGTCAGGACGGCGTCCTCGCTCCAAGATGTGCGGTCCCACGGCATGATCCGCTGCGCCATGTGCCCGTGCACGAGGAAAGAAGCTGCCAAGAGATCCCCCGTCCGCAAGAAAACGCTCCACCGTTCCCAGCACCGCCACGTCAGGATCGCTTGTTGCGGCAGGGCCATGTGCCACTTGCCATGGCGGCGCAGGGACACCAAGATCAAGCTCTGCCTCCATTACGGGCCCCAGTGGCCACGGCACGTTGACACGCCTTCACACCAAGTTGCGTAGCCTCGTTTGGCCAGGCAAGTTCAAGCCAGATCTGCCTCCTTGCTACGACGGCACCCCCAACCATGTGGAGTTCTTGCAGCTCTACAACCTGAGCATCGAGGCAGCCAACGGCGATGAAAAGGTCATGGCGAACTAGTTTCCCATTGCTCTCAAGGACGGCGCTCGCTCATGGCTCCTGAACCTGCCCCCGGGCTCGATCTCCTCCTCGGATGAGATGCGCGACCACTTCGTCGCCAACTCCTAGGGCACTCGCGACCGCCCCCCGGCCACGGGTGACCTGCGCAGCATCAAGCAACAGCCAGGAGAGACCCTCCAAAAGTACATCCAGCGCTTCAACAATGTGCGTCTCAAGATCCCCAAGGTGACAGACGAGGCCATCATCGCAGCATTTTCCGACGGCGTCTGCAACATCGAGATGAAGGAGGAGCTCGCCATCCATGAGGAGTTGTGCACGACTTTGGAGTTGTTTAACATAACAACCAAGTGTGCAAGAGCTGAGGAGGGGCTCCTCTCCCTCCTCGAGCTCCCCGCTGCGGATCTAGAGGACAAGAAGGCCAAGGTCAAGGACGTGAAGCACAAAGGGGTGGCCGTACTCGCGGCAGAACTGGACACCAAGCGCGGCCGAGATCTTCCTGAGTCGTCCAAGGGCAGCCGTACGTTCTGCGCGATTCGCAACATGCACACCCACAACACCAACGATTATCAAGAGCTCGGGGCCATTCGAGATGGGCGCTTTGGTTGACGCCCCGAGCACAACGACCGGGGCTATGGCCGAGGAGGTGGACGAGGTGGAGGACGTTGGGACGACCGCGGGCCACGCCAGGAGTGGCGCGACCAGTCTCGCAAGGATCGTTGGCAGGACCAGCCTCGTGAGGGCGCCTGGAGTGACCAGCCTCGCGAGGACCAACCTCAGGGCAACCATGGTCTCCCTCCTCTGCCGCCGCCAAGAAGGAACGACGACCATCAATAGGACGAAGGGGTTGGGGGCTTCCAGGAGCCGCGCGCCATCGCCTGCATCTTAGGTGGCGCTCAGGCCCCAACCTCCCAGTGCATCTTCAAGCAGTTCTCTCGCGAGGTGAAGGCAGTCCTTCCCAAACTCGAGGCTGCGCGCCCACTCAGATGGTCCAAGTACGCCATCACCTTTAGGTGTGCGGCAACCGCCGGTGTTCTCCCGGTGCTCTGTTCGCCCGTCATCAGCAATTTCCAAGTCACCAAGACCCTCATCAATGGCGGCACAGGGCTCAGTGTCCTGTCTGTCGAGACGTTCGACAGCCTTCAAGTGCCATACGATCAGCTCCAGCCCACCAGGCCTTTCTCAGGAGTGACTGACGGCTCCACCACCCCGATAGGGCAAGTTCGTCTCCCTGTCACCTTCAGTCAGCGCGACAACTACCACACCAAGCTCGTCAACTTCGACGTCGCCCACATCTGCTTGCCGTACAATTTAATCCTTGGGTACCCGGTGCTAGCCATGTTCATGGCAGTCACCCACCATGGCTACAACGTGATGCCGGGAAGCAGCGGAATCATCACAGTCCCTGTCACATCCCTAGTTCTGGTATGACCTAGGCCAGCCTTCATGTTTGCATCATGTTTAAATTTCATTTAAATTTGAAATGGGTATTTCTGAAACCCTCAGATTTCATTTCTGGAAACGACCCAGATAAAAATTGCTCCAAAAAGGTCCAAGAAAATGTTCATGTTGCTCTCTGAAAATATTGGTCAGAGGTAAAATTCAAACAAATATTATCAGGAGCTCATAAATATTTATTTTGGCCTTTTGGAATTAATCCAATAATTATTTGCATTGCATATATATATATGTTATATATATAATATATGTCCAAAAATTATGCCAGTTGTTGAGGAGCTCTGGAATAATACCACTAGCTCCTACAAAAATTGGCATAAGAAAATAAAATAGTTAGTATTGTTATTAAATCAAAACAAATGTCAGAAAATAGAAAAGAAAAGAAAAATGGAAAAACCTTACCTGGGTTACCTGCGGCCTAGCACTCTGCGGCCCAGCAGGCCGGCCTAGCCAGTTCGCTGCGCCAGTCACCCCCTACCTCTCGCCAGGAGGCCAGGGGCGCGTGGTCGCCGCGCGCATGCACGCGCTGCGCTACCTCCTTCTTTTGCCGACATCTAGACGAAGGGGTAAGCTTCCCCTTGCGTCTGGATCGTGCCCACCTCCTCTGTTCTTCCTCCCCTCCTCTCTCTCGCTCTCTCCCGCGAACGCCCGAGCGCCGCCGTCGCCACCGCTCGCCGTTGCCGTGCCCACTGTCACGGCCTTGCCCTCGCTTCGTTCCCAGACGCTCCGCGCCGTCGTCCTCGTCCTCTCCATCAAGCCACGCGTCACCGGACGCCCCGTGGAGCCGTCACCGCCGTCTTCTTCATCTCCGGCCGCCCGAGATCGCCGGTGCCGCTCCGTCGACTCCAGAGCCTCCCTCGAGCCGCTGAGCACACCCGCCGAACCGCTGTGAGCTCTCCTCCGTTTTCCCTCCGACCCCGCGCTCAATTTCCTCGCCGTAGCTCTGCTCCCTGCCATGGTCGTAGCTCTTCACCGCCGTTCATGTCGCTGCCGTGGCCACTGTCACCTAGGGCCGCGACTGAGCACACCACCATGCTTAGTGCAACGCCAGGAGGCCGTCGAGGCACTCCGCAGCCCTGCCGTGCCCCGTAGCTCAATTCTGCCCGAACCCGCGCGACGTCGGTGCCTTGAGCTTCGCTCCGGCCGTCCCCGCCTCTCCCACTTGCCCCAAAAGACGCGGACGAGCTCTGGCTCCTCGCCCGTGGCCTCCGCCGCCCAAATGGTCATCGGAAGGCGAATCCCGTGCACCTCCGCCGCGTTCTGCCTCGCTGGCGGGATTGACCGGGTTTGACCCCGTCTGACCAGGGTTTGACCACCCTGGGTCACTGACGCGTGGGGCCAACCCCATTAACTAAACCAGTTTAGGTTTAATTTAATTTAGGATTAGCCACAGACACTGACGTGTGGACCCCACACGTCAGGTTTGACCTGGTCAGCCGCCTTTGACTTGTTGATGTAATGCTGCTGTCATGCTGATGCAGTAATGGTTTTCTGGATTTAAAATAAATCCGGAAAATCCAGAAAATATTATAAACTTCTAAAATTCATAGAAATTCAACCGTAGCTCAGATTGAAATAAGTTATATATGAAAAATTATCAGAAAAATGCAATCTATCCATCTGTACCATTTCCATGCATGACAAACCAACTTATACTTGTTGTATATGAGAAAACACACTTATGGCATTTAAAGGGACTTAATTCAGAGTTGCATTTGAATCTTTGGTTCAAATGGACCTCTTCCAAATAGAATGCTAAATGCATTAGCTCAAAACACGTCACATACTCATGCCATGTTCATGCATCATATTGTTGCATATGATTGTGTATTGATTGCTGACACCGTTCCTTCTCGATAGGTCCTGCTCTGGAGACCGATCCAGAGTACCTGTCAGACGAGTAGTGCCCCCCTGTTGATCTACCAGGCAAGCAAACCCCCTTGTTCATTCCGATACAATCCTACTCTCTCGCTCCTGCTCTCACTTATTGCATTACGACAACAACGATTCAACTGCTACTTTATGCTGCGGTAGTTGAACCCATTCCTCTGCATGACCTGTCATTGCCACAGCAAATAGCTAAAACCCACTAGCATGTGTAGGAGTTGATTGAGCCATGTTGTGTTCCTACAATGCCATGCCTGCTATTGCTTAGAGTTATGTCAGGTCTGATTCATCGGGAATGAATTGGAGTGTTACGGTATGTTCTGGTGCTGAGAGTTAAGTGTGTGAACACGATTTGGTAAAGGTAGCGGTGAGAGGCCATGTAGGAGTACATGGTGGGTTGTATCATTGGGACCGTCCTTAAGAACTGAATTCTGTGTAAGTTGTCCAATGACTACACTAGTAGAAAAAGGGGCTTTTGTCCCGGTTGGTAAGGACCTTTAGTCCCGGTTTTCGAACCGGGACTAAAGGGTCGGTACTAATGCCTCTCCCCTTTAGTCCCGGTTCTTACACGAACCGGGACTAAAGGGCGCGGCCACATGGAGCTCCACCTTTAGTCCCAGTTGGTAACACCAACCGGGACTAAAGGAAATTTTATGATTTTTTTTGAATTTTTTTTGAATTTTTTTTATTTTTTTTATTTTCAAATTTCTGAATTTTTGTAACCTCTAGTGTGTAATCACCACCCCTCATCACTGCTCAATTTATCCTCTAATCACCCCTCATCAATCCAAATCATCTAACTTCCCGAACAGTCACCCATCCTCCCACTCCCCCAGCCTGAGCACGCTTAACTTCCGGGTTGTATTCTCTCTCGTTTCCAAGTCTACACTTGTTATTTTCCTGACAATAGTAAGATGTCAATCCTATTAACCTTCATGAATTTTGCTTGAGCATGAAGTGACACATTTCACTGTTTGAGTTTGAAACTATTGTTTTAAAAAACAATAATTATTTAGTAACACTAATATTTCTTGAATAATTAGTTTGACCATTGTTTGACCACAGTTTGACCAGATTTGACCAAAATTCAAAATAACTGAAATAATTATTTCGTAACACTAATATTCTGGAATAATTAGTTTGACCATTGTTTGACCAGATTTGACTAGTAATTTTTTCGATTTTATCCACTCTAGATCTTAAAAGCCCCATAACCGATTTTTTCGATTTTTTGAGGATTTTGAAAATGGAACCCGAATAGGCAATAAACCTGGACTAGAGTCTTGTGTGGTTACTCAGGTCGTGGCCGACACCCTCGCCAGGCTTCCGCTTGAAGGTTGCCGAGATACATGACGTGTACATGGTGATAAGTGGTGAGAGCGTGTGTGAAGAAGTACACCTCTGCAGGGTTATCATGATCTATTCGAATAGCCGTGTCCTCAGTTATGGACTTCTTGGATGCTTACGTGGTACATAGACAACTTAGAATGGATACTCTAAAATGCTCAACACAAGTGTGAGTGCTATGGATGGCCTTCTCGTAGGGAGACAGGAATGATTCCATAGTAGTGTATTGATGTGGTGATTAGTGGACTCGTGTGCGCTGTCTCACCTCAAAGAAGTTTCTCGTAGTCGTAGAATAGGATAGCCACTGAGTCAAAGCTGGCTTGCTGCAACTAAACCCCGCATTACCTTCTTGATACAAATGCATGTATGATAGGATCTGATGTAAGTCTTGTTGAGTACCTTTGTAGTCACGTTTGCTTTATTTATGTTTTGCAGGTGAGACATCTGTCTCACTAGTAGTACCGCCTGGACTTTGACGAGCAGCTTGTTACCTCAGCTACGATGTTGTACCTTGGGAGGGACTTGTAGATAGTCAGGCTTCTCGGCACTTTTCTTTTGTAGTTGTCTGTACTCATACATGTAATGCTTCCGTTGCTTGTATGCTCTGAATGATGGGTCATGAGACCCCTGTTTGTATTAATGCTATGTGGCTCTTCTAGGCCTTTATCTATATGAGTTTGCGTTATGTTGTGATGCCATGTTGTACAGCACATACTTGCATGTTATGCGTACGTGTGACATGTATTGCTATGTGTGGGATCAGACAACCTAGTTGTTTATCCTTGGTAGCCTCTCTTAGGGGGAAATGTAGTCTAGTGATTCCACCGAGCCATGGTAGTCCGCTACAGCCTGGTTTACCTGGATGTCAGGACCCTGATTCCAAGTCACATCGATCTAGCCGGTAACACCTCATATCACTTTGCGGCCTCACGGACGGTATTCCCACGGGTGTCGCCTTACCATGGCCCGGGACCGTTTGCGCCTTTTGGCTCACGTATATGATAGTGTCGCTAGCATCCATATGACAGAGAACCCGGGCTGACATGACTAGTCGTGAACCCAAAGTGGCACTAACTTACGGGAACAGGCATACATGAATCAACATCGAGCATGTCGGTCAGCAGCGTGCGAATCCGGGCTATAGCACTGGGCTAACAGGACTCCGGATGTCACCGCGTGACATTTCCCTGAAGGGACAGACACAGGAACAAAGTGAATCACATGCCGGCCAGTCAAGTGTTCCGGAGCAGTAGTGCTGGGCTAGCAGGACTCCGGTGAACCGGGCTGTAGCGGACTACTATGGCTCATGGAAGCACAAGACTACATTTCCCCATAAGAGAGGCTACCAAGGATAAACCACTAGGTTGTGGGATTCCACACATACCAAGCATTTCAATCATACACACAATATGCTCAATATATGCAATACAACATGGCATCACAACAAGACTCTACGACTCAGAGTATTTATTCATTAGGCTCTGAGGAGCGAGATATTACAAACATGGGTCTCATGACCCAACATTCAGAGCATACAAGTCAAACACATGCGGAAGCTTAACATGTCTGAGTACAGACATCTACAAATGAAAAAGGCTGAGAAGCCTAACTATGTACCAGATCCTGCCGAGGACACAGGATCGTAGCTAAGGTATCAAGTTAAACGTTGAAGTACACACGGAACTAGAAGCGAGACTGACGTCTCTCTGCAAAACATAAAATAGGCAAACGTGAGTACAAATGTACCCAGCAAGACTTACATCAGAACTATCTACATATGCATCGGTATCAATAAATTGGTGGTGGAGTTTAACTACAGCAAGCCAGCTTTGACTCAGTGGCTAACCTGAACTACGACTACAAGCAACTCTTTTGAGGTGGCGCACACGAGTCCACATATTCACCATATCAATACACCACTATGGATCTGCCTCCGTCTCCCTACGAGAAGGCCATCCATAGCACTCAGGTTTATCTTGTGTGTTTTAGAGTATCCACTTTCACTTGTCTATGAACTATGCAAGGGGTCCAAGTTCCCATATCCTAGGAATCCGGCTATTGAATAGATAATGATAACCCTCCAGGGGTGTACTTCTTCACACACGCTGTCGCCACTTATCGCCCTGTACATGTCATGTACCTCGGCAACCTTCAAGCGGAAGCCGGGTGAGGGAGTCGACCACGACCTGACTAACCAACAAGTCTCTAATCCAGGTTTATTGCCTATTCGGGTTCCATCCGCAAGGAGATCCGGCCGAGGTGTCGCTCACGGCCCCAAACAATGTGTGCAGGGTTCCCAAGCCCACCATCCGGGTGCCACTTGGTACACCGTGCCACTATGCCTAGTCTGTCCCAAGCCCACCTGTACCGGGTGCCACTTGGTAGACTACTAACACTACCTACAAACACCAAAAACTAGTTGCAACTCCTGGACAGAGATCGAGTTGATTAATAAGCCGAGAGGGGCCGAGTTACCGGAACCCAATGTGTGGTAGTAACTCTTCATGGATCACAAACACAGAACTTACTTCCTAAGGACAACTGCAATTAGACAACCCACCATGTACTCCTACATGGCCTCTCACCGCTACCTTTACCAAATCGTGTTCACACACTTAGCTCTCAACGGTAGGACATGTTCACCACGTTCCAATTCATTCCCGATGAATCAGACCGGAATCAACTCTAACCAGTAGCAGGCATGACAACAAGCATGAATGAGTAGGCACATCAGGCTTCAAACACTTCCTACTCATGCTAGTGGGTTTCATCTATTTACTATGGCAATGACAGGTCATGCAAAGGAAAAGGGGTTTAGCTACCGCAGCATGTAACAGTTGAAACGGTGTTGTCCTAATGCAGTAAAAGAGAGCAGGAGCGAGAGAGTGGGATTGTATCGGAATGAAAAAGGGGTTTTTGCTTGCCTGGCACTTCTGAAGATATTATAGCTCTTGATCAGTGTCATCGAACTCATCGTTGGAAGCACGTCTATCGAGAGGGGACGAATACCGGCAACAGAGAGGGAGAGCACAATCAATGCAATGCAACAATATGATGCATGATAATGACATGGCAATATGCTGTGATTTGGGCTAATGCAACATAAAGTCATATTAATTGAAGTGGAATTCAAACTATATCAAATTCCAACTCCAAATCTATTATGAAAATTTTCCCTAATCATGTTTCATCCTAAACAGTGAGGTTAACTTGCTCAAACATGCATGAAAACGGTACAGATGGATTCCTTGAATTTTTCTGATAATTTTTCATATATAAATTATTTCATTTGACGTTATAGATAATTTTCTATGATTTTTAGAAGTTTTGGGCATTTTCTGGAATTTTCTAGATTATTTTTAATCCAGAAAATTATTAACTGCGTCCGCATTGTGCAAGCATGATGTCAGCGAGTCAACTGAGGCTGACCAGGTCAAACCTGACCAGTGGGGTCCGCTGGTCAGTGACCCAGGGCTGTGTTGTGTGGCTGGCAGGTGGGCCTGGTCAATGGCCACGTCAGCAGGGTCAAACTGACATGTGGGGTCAGCTCGATTAATCTAAGCTAAACAGGATATATACCTTGGTTAATTAGGCAGCTGGGTCCAGCTGTCAGTGAGAGAGGAGGGTTACTTAGCTGGGTTATTAGTGGCTAATGACAGTGCCATGTTAGCATCACCGGAGTTACGCCGGCGGCGACCAAAAACGCGGCGGAGGCACACTGGAGGGGCTCGGGTTTCGCCTACGGTGCACCGTTCGGTGCGCCCTTTGGCCCTACAAAGAGCTGGCATGATAGCGCGTCGGATGGGGGTGGTCTCCGGGCCTGGGGTGGTCGGAGTCAACGGCGGCGAGCTCGGCTGCGGCGGACGGAGTTCGGACCTCAACGGAAACTGCGTTGCGGAGCACGGGCGAGCGAAGTAAAACGCTGCGCAGCCTCCCGGGATCGCCAGGAGCTCGGTGAGGTGCACGGGCGCGACTCGTTCGAGCTCAAGCCATGGCGGCGACAAGGCCGGGCGGCGGTGAGCTTCTGGCACGGCGGGGATCGATGGCTGCGGCATGAATTCGTCAAGGGGAGAAGGGGGTAAGTGGTCAGGTGCTCACAGTGATGACGATGGAACGCTCGGCGAGGTCAGGGACGGTCCGGAGCTGACGAATTTGACGGAGATGGTCGGCGGTCCCGAGGTTGAAGAAGGCATCGATGGCGGTGTTGCGGTGAAACCCGGCTTGTGTGGCTCGTCGAGGAGATGCTTCGCATCCTTGAAGAGCTATTGGTAGCGGTGGTTGGGCTAGGGGATGGCCGTGGCTGCGGCGGTGGCGAGCGGCGGCGACGGGCGCGTTCGGGCGGACGTGCGCGAGAGAGACAGAGGAGGGAGGGCGCTCGAGGGAGAGAGAGAGGGAGAGGTGCAGGGGGTCGCGTGGCGCTCGTAGGCGCGTCAGGGAGAGGGCGGCAAGCAAGCAGGAGGTGGAGGCTCGGGCACGGGCGCGTCGACACGCCTTTGCCAGTAGGCAGAGGTTGAAGACGGCTCTGCCCCTGGTGGGCTGGGCCACCAGGTGGGCTGGCCGGTGTAGCTGGGCCGACTACAGGTAAGGCCAGGTAGGTTTTCTCCTCTGTTTTAATCTTTGGTTCTGTTTTCCTTTATTTAATCACTTTGCCACTATTTTTTTAAATTCCAGCAAATGTAAAAAAGTGACAACATCCCTCTGAATATTTTTATATTGCACAATGGGAATATCCAAAGGCACATAAATTATTTCAGAGTTATCTGAAATTATATTCCATATATTAAGAATATAAAACCAAATCCAAATACAATATTGATTTAAATTCAATGCCCAAAATAAATCCTTAAAAATGTTCATTATTTTTGGTTTGGATCAAAGCCCTTGCCAAAAATACCAAATATCAATAAAGATCATTTTGGTTTCATTGAATGCAAATTTTAGTTGAACCTAGTTTGATTCAAGTGATGCTAGGGTTTGAACATCCCCATTTCAAGATTAATTGAAATTGAAAATGATGCATGGATGCAATGCCACTAATTACAAGAAGATTCCTAGGGCTGTGACACCGGAGTCCTGCTAGCCCAGCACTACTGCTCCAGAACACTTAGACTGGTCGGCATGTGATTCACTTCGTTCCTGTGTCTGTCCCTTTGGGGTAATGTCACGGGGTGACATTCGGAGTCATGTTAGCCTAGTGCTACAGCCCGGATTCGCATGCTGCTGACCGACATGCTCGATGTTGATTCATGTATGCATGTCCCCGTAAGTTAGTGCCACTTTGGGTTCACGACTAGTCATGTCGGCCTGGGTTCTCTGTCATATGGATGCTAGCGATACAATCATATACGTGAGCCAAAAGGTGCAAACGGTCTCGGGCCATGGTAAGGCGACACCCTTGGGAATACCGTGCTTGAGGCCGCAAAATGATATGAGGTGTTACATGCTAGATCGGTGTGACTTAGAATCGGGGTCCCGACAGCTTTGGTATTAGAGCCTGACTGCCTGTAGGACTACCAAGCCAACCTGGTCGAAGTTGGGTCTAGAAATTCTTTAGCTATATAGGGGAATTGATTGTGGAAGGGAACGTAAGGCTCTTTTTAGTCCTTATATTTCATGCCTTCTGATCTGGGTCATCCTATCTTTCCTACGGGGTTAAGGAACTAGGTTTACTCTTCCGTCTATCAGGATCACGTGTTACTACTCCGTAGTCTCTAAGGATTGGTTGATCTGAGTCATATCCCAGTTCGAGTACCTCCGGTGTAGCCTGTTTAGTAATATCTCAGAACCTTGAGTGATGATGTTGAGTTTGGTGCTACCCCGTCTTTTGCAAAATGTCTCATTTTGAGCATTTTACTGCCGTTATGCTGCCGGAATTGTCCTAGGAGTTCGAGAGATACTAATTCCTTGTGCTACCTTCTGCATCCTATAGTTGGTGCTGAATCCATCCTTGTTTTCCTTTGTTTCGTTCTTCAGGATGTTGCCGGTTAACCGAAGTTCTGTTGCTCGTAGTCGGAACCACGGAGATGGTAGGGATGAGGATCCTCCCGACCAGTCTTCATTGGAAGAGTTCATGTTAGAGCTGGAGAGGAACCAGCGTGAGTCTAACCGCTTGTTAGCACGTATAGAGGAGAACACCGCACCCCAGTGCAAAAGAGTCAGCGACCATCTATGATTTCATTGGTCTGAAACGACCTACCTTACATCAATCCATTGAACCACTCGATGGAGATGACTGGCTTCGTAGTATCACTCACAAGCAGCGTTCTGCGAACATAGCTGAAAGTGACAAGGTCACCTACGCTTCTTATCATCTGGAAGGTCCTGCTAGTCTTTGGTGGTAGAACTATGAGACTATGCTTCCAGCTGGCCAGATACCCGCCTAGAGAGATTTCACTAAGGCTTTTCGCGAGCATCACATTCCTAGGCTCTCATTGACCACAAGAGAGAAGAGTTCTGTAGTTTCACCCAGAGTAAGATGGCTGTTGATGCTTACAGTAGAGAGTTGAGAACCTTGCCCGCTATGCTACAGAAGAGGTGTCCACAGACGCCAAGAAGTAGGCTAGCACTAGTAGAAAAAGGGTCAAATGTGAAGCACATTAGTGCCGGTTTGAATTTGAGCTGGCACTAATGTGTGCATTAGTGCCGGTTCCAACGGCTAGCCGGCCGCTCTCATTAGTACCGGTTCGTGACGAACCTTTAGCATCAGTTTATGCCACGAACCGATACTAAAGTGAGTGGTGGCAGGATGTTGTCAGTTCGGGGCCCCTCCAGCACCTTTAGTACCGGGTCGTATCACGAACCGGTACTAAAGGTCGTCCTACATAGACCCTTTGTCCACCCGAGCTCGCTCTGTTCTTCCCCTTTCCCCTCTCCTCTCTGTTCTTTTCCCTCTTCCTCTCAAGCTCATCACACATTTTGCCCAAATTTTGTCAAGATTTGAAGGCCCCCATCCATTCAAATGATCACAAAGGTTAGCAACTTTGTCCTTTCATCTCTCATTGCTAGATTAGCTCGTGCAATGCTTTATATAGTGATTGATTTTTGAGTTTAGTAATTTGGGAGGAATTATATATATGTGCTAGTATTTGATTTATATGCAATTTGAGGTCAAAAATAACACTTAGTTTGCATATGTAGGTGTGGTTTACTTAGTACCTTCTAAATCTCCATCGTAACCACCGTCGATCGCTCGCAACGTCCCGTCGCCGGCACCACCTTGTGGTGAGCCTCTTGTTCATGAAGTTTTATATAAAAAATTGATGTTTGTGTGATTTGGATATACAGTTACTCGTATAATTATCTTACCCATACGTTCTTTGTTATACATAGTGCCATGGTTTTGATATCCATCCTCGTCGGCCCTCGTCCGGGTTATGATTCGGATGTGGTATATTCTCTTTTAAAACTATTCATTGCATTTCGTGTTTATGACAAATTATGCCCATCAAGTTGACATAGATATTTGTATGTAGGAGGTAGTTGAACCAGAAATTCCAACCGGCCCTATTGTCGAGAGGTTAAATTTAGTTGAAAGAGAAAACGAGGATTTGAAGGAAAAATTGAAAAGAATTGAGGGGGAGAAGACGGAATTGGAGTTGCAAGTTGCCGATGTCGTCGATGATCACAAGATTAAGATGGAGAAAATGCGCTTGAAGATTAGAAAGATTAGAAAATATGCCATTTATAGTGAGGCTTAGTATCATTATGTTGTTGGATCAATTGTTACCTTAGTTGCGATCTTGATTGCATTTGTTGTTGCATTTAAATTCTTTAGCTAGAGAGTTATTTGTTTGCTGCATTTAAGTGTTGTATGATCTTTATGTATGAACTTTATGTATTGTATTAATTTGGTGTTTTCGGTGATGTGTATTGAAGATGAGCCGGCAATGGATGTACGATGACCGATGCTCTCCCGAGTTCATTAATGGCGTGCGTACTTTTCTGCTTGCGGCTGAGGCAAACAAGCGGGCGGATGGTTTTATGCCTTGTCCATGTGCTGGCTGTAAGAATGCTCACAATTACTCTATGTCAAGAACCATTCACGTCCACCTGTTTGAGTCCGGTTTCATGCCCCACTATCATGTTTGGACCAAGCATAGAGAAAGAGGGGTTATGATGGAAGACAATGAAGAAGAAGCAGAAGACGACAGCTATCCTGCCCATGGGTTCCCTGAATACGATGATACGACAATGAGGGAAGAAGTTGAGCCGGTAATGCGGGAAGAAGCTGAGCCGGCAATGCGGGAAGAAGCTGAAGAAGAGGCATCGGATGAGCCCATTGATGATCCAGGTCGGGCCATTGCTGATGCAAAGAGAAACTCCGCAAGTGATTTGGAGAAGAAGAAGTTGCAGCGCATGTTAGAGGATCACAAAAAATTGTTGTACCCGAATTGCGTAGGTGACAAGAAAAAGCTGGGCACCACACAGGAATTGCTACAATGGAAGGCAGAGAATGGTGTATCTGACAAGGGATTTGGAAAGTTGCTGGTAATGATAAAGAATATGCTTCCAAAGGACAATGAATTGCCCGAGAGTACGTACGAAGCAAAGAAGGTTGTCTGCCCTCTAGGGTTAGAGGTGCAGAAGATACATGCATTCCATAATGATTGCATCCTCTACCGCGGTGGATTTGAACGCTTGCCCAGTATGCGCTACATTGCACTATAAGATCAGCCGTGATGACCCTGGTGATGTCGAGGGCGAGCGCCCCAGGAAGAAGATTCCTGCCAAGGTGATGTGGTATGCTCCTATAATACCACGGTTGAAACGTTTGTTCCAAAACAAAGAGCATGCCAAGGCGATGCGATGGCACAGAGAAGACCGTAAGAAAGACAGAAAGTTGAGAGTACCCGCTGACGGGTCGCAGTGGAGAAAAATCGAAAAAAGTATGGGAAGGAGTTTGCAGATGACGCAAGGAACGTATGGTTTGGTCTAAGCGCGGATGGCATTAATCCTTTTGGGGAGCAGAGCAGCAACCATAGCACCTGGCCTGTGACTCTATGTTTGTATAACCTTCCTCCTTGGTTGTGCATGAAGCGAAAGTTCATTATGATGACAGTGCTCATCCAAGGCCCTAAGCAACCTGGCAATGACATTGATGTGTACCTCAGGCCATTAGTTGAAGAACTCTTACAACTGTGGAATGGAACAGGTGTACGTGCGTGGGATGAGCACATGGGGGGAGAATTTGACCTAAAGGCGTTGCTGTTCGTGATGATCAATGATTGGCCTGCTCTCAGTAACCTTTTAGGACAGACAAACAAGGGATACCGCGCATGCACGCACTGTTTGGACGATACCGACAGTATATATTTGGCTAATTGTAAGAAGAATGTGTACGTGGGACATCGTCGATACCTTCCGAGCAAGCATCCCGTAAGAAAGAAAGGCAAGCATTTCAAAGGTGAGGCAGATCACCGGACGAAGCCTCGCCACCGTACTGGTGCTAATGTACATGATATGGTCAAGTATTTGAAGGTGGTCTTTGGAAAGGGTCCTGGTGGACAACCTGTTCCGAATGACGCACCCATGTGGAAGAAGAAATCTATATTTTGGGACCTACCCTATTGGAAAGACCTAGAGGTCTGCTCCGCAATCGATGTGATGCACGTGACGAAGAATCTTTGTGTGACCCTGCTTGGCTTCTTGGGCGTGTATGGGAAGACAAAATATACACCTGAGGCATGGGAGCACCAGCAACGTATGCACGGAAAAGACGGCATACATCAGGGTCATGCAAGCTACGCTCTTACCAAAGAAGAGAAGGAAATCTTCTTTGAATGCATGCTTAGTATTAAGGTACCGTCTGGCTTCTCGTCGAATATAAAGGGAATAATAAACATGGCAGAGAAAAAGTTCCAGAACCTAAAGTCTCATGACTGCCACGTGATTATGATGCAACTGCTTCCGGTTGCATTGAGGGGGCTTCTACTGGAAAACGTTCGATTAGCCATTGTGAAGCTATGTGCATTCCTCAATGCAATCTCTCAGAAGGTAATCGATCCAGAAATCATACCAAGGTTAGAGAATGATTTGGTGCAATGTCTTGTCAGTTTCGAGTTGGTGTTCCCACCATCCTTCTTCAACATCATCACGCACGTCCTAGTTCACCTATGTGAAGAGATTAACGTTTTGGGTCCTGTATTTCTACACAATATTTTCCCCTTTAAGAGGTTCATGGGAGTCTTAAAGAAATATGTTCATAACCGTGCTAGGCCAGAAGGAAGCATCTCCAAGGGCCATGAAAATGAGGAGGTCATTGAGTTTTGTATTGACTTTATTCCTGACCTTAAGCCGATTGGTGTTCCTGAATCGCGGCATAAGGGCAGACTGGATGGAAAAGTCACGCTAGGAGGGGAACAAATAATATGTATGGACGGACATTCTCTCACTGAAGCACAATACACAGTTCTACAGAATTCCGCCTTGGTGGCTCCGTATATGGATGAACACAAGAATTTGCTACGCTCCAAACACCCGGAGCGGTCTGATGACTGGATTACACATGAACAAACCAGGAGTTTCGCCAGCTGGTTGCAGACACGTACCATGCATGACGCCTCTATTGAAGATGACATGTACTTGCTGTCCCAGTTACCATCTTCGAATATAATGACTTTCAAAGGGTACGAGATAAATGGTAATACATTTTACATGATCACCCAAGATAAGAAGAGCACCAACCAAAACAGTGGTGTCCGCTTTGATACAGAAATCAAGATGGGAAAGGAAACATATTATGGTTATATACAGGACATATGGGAACCTGACTATCGACGTGGTTTGAAGGTCCCCTTGTTTCGGTGCAAATGGGTCAATATGACACGAGGTGGGGTAACGGAAGACCCGCAGTACGGAATGACAACAGTGGATCTCAACAATCTTGCGTATGCAGACGAACCATTCGTCCTAGCCAATGATGTGGCACGGGTTTTCTATGTGAAGGACATGTCTACCAAGCCGAGAAAAAGAAAAGATAAGGAAGCGAATGCATCGTACGATGAGCCAAAGTGGCACATAGTTCTTTCTGGGAAGAGAAACATCATGGGAGTGGATGACAAGACAGACATGTCAAGAGATTATGAAAAGTTTAATAAAATTTCTCCATTCACAGTGAATATTGACCCGAGCATCCAGTTAAATGATGAAGATTTTCCATGGCTACGGCGCAAAGGGACACACGCGAAGAAAAAGTTTCACACCAAAAGATCTGGGATGTGATCAGCTTCACTATCATCACTTTCTTCTGTGTTTCACACCCAGGAGGGAATCTCTGTAATAGTTAGGGTAGCTAGTTATGTGTTTTGTAATTTGAAACGCGAAGAAATTTTATGTGCAAGCAAATTCTTTCATGCATTTACTGATTTTTTCAGCTAAATGACCCTGAAATTGAAAAGCATTTCAAATGAACTCAGAAAAGGTTGAAAGTTGGCATGGTATCATAATTTCACCCACATAGCATGTGCAAAAAAGTAGAGAGGGTTACCGCAAAAACTTGATGCACTTCGTGTACAAAATGGACAATCTCTTTCAAAGTATCAGGGTTTCGAACGAAAACTCATCCGTTACAAAGGCATTTCATTTTTTAAATAACCTAAGCATTACCAAATTAAATATAATGATAAAACACACTAATATTAAACATAAGAAAAAAAATCACTGAAAAATCTATTTTCAAAGTTAAGTTATTCACAAACTAGTGATTCACGCAAATTTCAAATAATTCAAAATTTAAACTATTCAAATTTGTAAACTACAGGTACTAAGAGAAAGTTTGTAATTTTTTGTACCTAAAGCAAAAATATTCACAAAGAAACTCTAAATACAGCAAAAAACAAATCAAAAATAAATAAAACAAAAATAAATAAAGCAAAAAAAATAAGAAAAAAGCCCATCTACTAGGCCACAGCGGCCTGCATACGACTAGAAACCCAAATTCTAGTTGGGCCAGGATGCCGGCCCGCTAACCCAGTAGGCCCAACAGGGCATCGCAGCAGAGGTTGGCCCAGAAGGCTTGCTTAAGGGAGGAGCTCGAGACAGCAGCGACTGCGGGGCTTATAAGCAGGTGCGAGTGCCCCTCGGCTAGCGAGGTGGGACTAAACTTTTGCGCCCCTCGCCTGGCAGCGCACACCCTTTAGTACCGGTTCGTGGCTCCTACCGGTACTAAAGGGGGGCCCTTTAGTATCGGTTGGCACCACGACCCGGTACTAAAGGGGGTGCGGTTCCCACCGCTTCGCCTGGCCAAAACAGACCTTTAGTACCGGTTGGTGGCTCCAACCGGTACTAAAGGTGGGTTCTATATAAGAAAACACTTCAAAAAAATTGTCAGTTTCTCATCTCTCCCTGCTTCTTTCTCCTCCGCCCCGTCGCCACCGCCCCTCGTCGCCGCCCCCGTTGCCGTCCGTCGCCGTCGCCGTCCCCGTCGTCCCCGTCGCCGCGCCGCGCCCCGTCGCCGCGCCCCGCCCCGTCCTCCCGTCGTCCCCGCCCGGCCCGTCCCCGTCCCCGTCGTCGCCGCCCCGTCCCCGTCACCTTCTCCGTCCCCGTCCCCGTCGCCGCCCACCGTCGTCGCGCCTCGCCGGTGAGCTCCTGCCCCGGCCGCCAACCCCACACACACACACATTGTTATAGAATTGTTAGCAATCTTTCTGTTTTTCTGGTTATAGAATTATTAGAAATGTTAGTTTTAGTTATAGAAATGTTAGTTATATAGAAATATTAGAAATGTTAGTTATATAGAAATGTTAGTTATATTAGAAATGTTAGTTATATAGAAATGTTAGTTATATAGAAATGTTTTTTAGTTATAGAAATATTAGAAATGTTAGTTTTAGTTATAGAAATATTAGAAATGTTAGTTTTAGTTATAAAATTTAGAATTTGCATATATGAAATCACAATCCATCATTTAAAAAATGTTACTTTACTTTTGCGGCATATAGTATTTGTTGTCGATGATGCCTGGCCCGCATCCTCGCCGTCGACCCGTTCGCGACGTCGTCCTGCTTCAGGGGACCCTTGTCCAGGACTGGGCTCTGTCAGGCTGGCACTGGGAGGTGCTACCTTCAGGGGCGCGACGCTTGCGGAGGAACCCGGCCCTGGGTCCCATCGTC
Source organism: Triticum urartu (assembly GCF_003073215.2). NCBI lineage: Eukaryota > Viridiplantae > Streptophyta > Magnoliopsida > Poales > Poaceae > Triticum > Triticum urartu. Next base: position 398,983,224 of record NC_053026.1, on the reverse strand, counting down.
GACCCTCATCTCCTTTGGTGGCGTTCGCGTGGGCCACTTTCAGTGCGGAGGGAGTCGGCCCCACCGGAGGTCATACGTCGTCGTGTCAAGGAGGAGGACGAGCACGTCCATCGCTACATGGCTACTATGGACTCCAGGTTCTCCAATACCTGGTAGGTTCTTTGGGGAGATCACCCGAGCTATGATCCAGTGATGGTTCCTTCACTTTGGTTGTCCACCGCCTAGATTACTCTCTAGTATTCGATCTTTATTAGCTAGCTAGATAGTGATGTATTCGATATATAATATTCGAGATGATTTATTCGAGATTATATATATATTATCCGAGACGATGTATTTGAGATTATGTCTATTTTTCGAGACGGCGTATTCGAGATTATATTCGATGATGCTTATTATGTACTACGATTGATTCAGTTTTTCCTTATTAATTGATTTCATCCATGCATTGTAATTTTAATATATTTCTTTTGGATTAGTTAAACAAAACCTATGGCGGACAATACCGGCAGAGAGGGAGAAGAGGCCCTGTTCAATATCATACATAATCCTCGCGGGCCAGATGATGATCAGAATGAAGAATATTATGACGGCTCCGAATATCTAAACAACACCGGGGAGGGTGATATGATATTCGATCGCGACGACCGACTTGGTGAAGTCATGAACTATGAACATGACGAAGAAAATGTTGACCTTGAAACAACAAAGACCGGCGAGGTATATATATTTATATAAGCAGGCATCTGGTGATCATCACATGTTTTAAATGACTTGAAGATATATTAATGAATCGATCTTTCTTCTTTCAGCCATCCAGATCGAGCAAATCTTCAGGCAACAGGAAACGAGGCCCGAACAAAAAGTTGAAGGAGGGCGTAAAGTACAATATCGAGGCAATCAAACCTAATGGTGAACCATTAGCGCCTAAGAAGATTGCAGACAAGTTCATTCGTCAGTGCGGAGTTCTTGTGAAGGACCAACTCCCGATCTCCCTTCAAGAATGGAGAGAGCCAGCAAAGCCATGTCCAGGAGTTACTTTTCTCGACGATAGACAAAACTTCTGCTTTGGGAAACGCTCATGCAACATTTCACCCTACCAGATCATTTCACAGATGCAGATGTGGAGAAAGTCAAGGACGCTGCTCTTAGGAAGATGGCGGTTGCATTCAAGAACCACAAGATTCGTGAATGGGCCAAGTACGTCATGGGAGGAAGGAAGACTCCAGTATTCGAGGGAACACTAGAGAAGCAAAGTGCTCACTGGGACGATTCGTGAAATTCAAGGATTCTGAATTATCTAAGGAACGGTCGAGAATAAACAAGGCCAATGCCGCAAAAAAGGATAAGTTCCATAAGCTGGGGCCAGGTGGCTATGCGGTGGGAATGCCTTAGTGGGATAAGTCTGAGAATGAGATGCTGGATGCAGGTGTCACTCCAGAAAAATTGAGCTGGCCCCCAGGTGCAGGACTTGGTTCTATGCGCATGGGGGGGAGTTGGACCCGAAGACAGGCAAAGTTTTGAAGAAGGCATGTCTGGACGGAGCCGAAGATAAGCTACTTGTTGCAATAGAAGAGGCTCGATTGGGGGTGTTCGAGCCCAACAGAGAGAACGACGAGCTTACGCGTGCCCTGGGAAATCCTGAACACCCGGGAAGAACATGAGGCATGGGCGCTATTCCATGGTATGAGGGGTTTTCGGAGTGGAACACCGACTACAGAACCCGTGCGAGAAAGAAGATTGCGGAGGAGAAGAAGAGGAAGATGGAGGAGGAGCAGAGAAACCTAGACTATGAACGCCTTCAAGGCCTAGAATCAGCGCACACGGACTTGGCAGTCAAATTCCAGCGGTAGCAGGAGCAGATCGACTCACTTAGCCAGCAAAGGGGGTCTCAGCAGCTAGCGGATGATCCACCATTGGATAGCACAGTCCCATCCATGCCGAGAAGCAGCGTGGGTTCCGCCCTGGGCGACGCATTGCTGGATAGCTACCCAGTGGATGACATCATGGATGTCGGTGTTCTGGGAACGGGGGTCCCCAGACTTGCCTGCCTGTGGCCTGCGTCGTGGCTCAAAGGGGGGCCCAGCACGGCCCATCTTCATCAACACAGACCCAAGACCCTCGCGAGGGGCCAAGCCTCGCGGGGCGGACGACACGGAGCTTCCTCAGGCACGGCCTCATCAGGCTGGCTCGCGCGGAGGCGGAGAGATAAAGGCGGGGTACCTCACGAGGTTCCCGTGACGCAAGCCAGCCCGCGCAATGTACTCCTATCCTCTTTGGTGCAAAGGGAGCAAGTGCAGCCGCGGAGTACCGAGGCATCAGGCAAAGGTTGCCATTTCGGTGCAACAAGACCAAGATCAGGAGGACTGCAAGACGGAGGTCATCGTGGAGCCCAAGACGGCGTCAACACCAAAGCTTTGTGCAGGCAAAGACTACTTTTGTCAGGATAGCTAGTACTAGCTGTCCCCCTTCCAATTAGCCCGCCATTGTTGGCTCCCTTCTCGCTCGATATTTGGGAAGAGGACCAGGGCCTCTATAAATAGGACCAGCCTCCCAGAGGCATAGGGGGAGAGAGAAAAAGAGACGAGGGGGTAGACGCAAAGGACGAAGAAGAGAAGATCGAAATCCGAGAGAGAGAGAGAAGGGTGACTGAACTCCCCCTAGCAGTTCGTCCCCCCAGCCAAGAAAAGACCCTCACGAGGTTGTTCTTCCTTGTATTGTTCATCATCATCAGCCCAAGAGGCAATCCACCACACCACACACTGGAGTAGGGTATTACACCACAATGGTGGCCCGAACCAGTATAAACCATGTGTCTCTTGTGTCGTTCTTCCCATAGCTTAGATCTTAACGAGGCGGAGGGGTGTAGGTAGGTAGGAGGCGAAATCTCCGCGCGCACCCTAGTGTTCGAACCTCAAGGGTCTGCCGGAACCCGAAATCCGATAATGGAGAACACTAACTGCGAGCTACACTTCAAAATGAAGAACATATCCATGAAGGTGGCGGACGCCCTTACTTTTACAAATCCCCCCGAGGCAACCTTCCATTGCAACCTGATTCCAGCGGGCTATGCTCGTGTCTTGGTTGATGAGGTGGTGGACCAATATTCGGGGCTAGAGCTTGACATTCCTGGAGGTGACGATGAGCACACACTGGGAGAGGCCAACCATCGTATCATCCTATGGAGAAAGGATTGTATCATCTTTCGAAGGCCACCGACACCGCGTCATCCGACTCCTCGTCGAAGTACGCCACCGAGTCAGCAGACTCCCGCTCCTCCAAGTCCACCAACGCGTCAGGCCACTCCTCCTCCAAGTCCGGCACAGCTTCAGGCCACTCCTCCTCGTCCAAGTCCGGCAAAGCGTCAGGCCACTCCTCCTCCAAGTATGGCACAGCTTCAGGCCACTCCGCCTCCAAGTCCGGCATAGCTTCAGGCGACTCCTCCTCCTCCAACTCAGCCACGTCAGCCGTCTTCGCCGCCTCGGCAATCATGGAAGAGAGCCGCCTCAGCTATGGTGCGTAGCGGTACAAGTCGAGGTAGTTCTGGAGGTACAGGCAGAGGCAAGCGATTTCAATATGGTCCAAGCCTCGCGCCTCTTCCGTAGAGGCCTTACGACAAGTCCGAGGACAAAAACATAGCCATATCGAAGGCCGAGGTGGAAGCCCATTTTGCACCGAAACCGCCACCGCCGCTAAGGTAGAAAGTGCCTGTGGAAAAGATTGACCACTTCATTCGTACAGCTAGAGCACCAGCTCCCAAGCCTGTTGACACAGACTATGAGCGCCACATCAAGAAGTTAAATCGAGCACATCTACAGAAAGAGGCGAGCTCAAGCTCGAGCAAATCAACTGGCAAAAGGAGCGGTAAAACCGTTCCCCAGCTGAGAGAACAGGCAGCACAATCAATCCCCCCGCTTGTTGTGCCAACAACACATGAGAGTAGGCACGCCCAATATTATTGTGGGCAAACCGTTAACGTTCCCGGGGTGGGCTATGTGGTAATAACAGAGGAGCATATTGAGCAGGCTAAAACGATCGGGATCACTGTTGCACAACTCCTCAATATTGAGCCCATGTCTCTGACTAGAGAGGAGGAAATAAAACGAAAATATGTCCGGGGCCAACCTTTTGTCGAGCCAGACGAGGTCAATAAGCTCCCAACGAGAATGTATGAATTGCATCAATGGTACATGGACATTACCAAGATTTCCAATCGAGAGTCCCTCATGGTGAATGTCAAGAAGGATCATTACTACCATGAGAAAGCTGTGACTGTTGAGTATTCAGAACTATTTCAGCTATACAATCAAGACGCACTCGACAAATCTATCGTCAGTTGCTATTTTCTGTAAGTGATTTCTTTCTGCAATTTAAGTCTCAAGCTAGCCGTAGTGATCATTTTGATCAATCATTGCCTGTAATTATCCTCACTATGTTCTTTTCTGTGGTATTATGCAGGATGAAGATTTATGAAATGAAAAAAGGTGGACGCTATGGCATTGGGTTCGTTGACCCAAATACCATTAATGAATACACATGGAAATTAGATCCATATTACGAAAAAAGTGTAGAGGAAAGCATGCTAGAGTTCTTCAAGCGCCTCAAATACAATGAAGATATACTACTTCCTTACAACTTCGAGTGAGTCACACTGTCTTGTACTACAAATTCTGTTTTTGCCTACTAGCTAGCTACATGTTTTTGCTTACATATGCCTGCTTAATTAAGACATGCAAACGTGTGTGCATGCAGATTTCACTGGATCTTGTTAATCATTAAAGTTGATGAAGGACCAGTTAAAGTACTAGACTCACTACTTAAGAAAGCAAGTGACTACACCATCATGAAGGGGATAGTCAACAGGTAATTTCAATCATTATTAACTATATCTCGGCCTATTTAATTAGTTCGTCATTTCCTGATAACAACTATTTAATAACCCATTTATTCATTTTCTCTGTCGGCGGGCAGGGCTTCGGCAAAGTTAATTAGGGCCACTCCAGGCCCATGGAAACAAAATCTGAAATGGTATCTGTCAGCACCCCAATTCCACGTCACATCGATCTAGCCGGTAACACCTCATATCACTTTGCGGCCTCACGCACGGTATCCCACGGTTGTCGCCTTACCATGGCCCGGGACCATTTGCGCCTTTTGGCTCACGTATATGATAGTGTCGCTAGCATCCATATGATAGAGAACCCAGGCCGACATGGCTAGTCGTGAACCCAAAGCGGCACAGACCTATGGAGACAGGCATACATGAATCACATCGAACATGTCGGCCATCAGCGAGTGATTCCGGGCTGTAGCATTGGGCTAACAGGACTCCGGGGAACCCGGGCTGTAGCAGGCTAGGCAGTACTCCAGATATCACCGCGTGACATTTCCCCGAAGGGACAGACATAGGAACGAAATGAAACACATGCCGACCAGTCAAGTGTCCTGAGCAGTAGTGCTGGGCTAGCAGGACTCCGGTGAACCGGGCTGTAGCGGACTACTATGGTTCGAGGAACACTAGACTACATTTCCCCATAAGAAAGGCTGCCAAGGATAAACAACTAGATGGTCGGATCCCAGTCATACCAAGCATTTCAATCATACACACAATATGCCCGATATGAGTACATACAACATGGCATCACAACAAAACTCTATAACTCAAGTACTTTATTTAAAGGCTCTAGAGAGCCATACATAACAAGTTCATACAGATAGGGGTCACATGACCCGACACTCAAGTCATACAGGAACATGCGGAAGCAACTAGTCTGAGTACAGACTCTAGAAAGAAAGAAGGTTTCTCGAAGCCTGTCTATCTACATAGGGCCCTCCATGGCCAGGATCACCACCTGGGTGGCTAGTCACTCGTCGACGTCAAGGTCTACGTAGAACCCATCGGAGGGGCGGTGTTGTCGTCTGAAAACAGTAATTAAGCAAACATGAGTACAAAGGTACTCAGCAAGTCTTACATCAGAACCTACTATACATGCTTATTCTCAAGAAGGTGGTGGGGTTAAATGCAGCAAGCCAGCTTTGACTCTTGGCTAAGCTATCCTACGAAACATCACCAGTAAAATAGTTTTCGCACACGAGTCCACTACTCACCAACACAATACTCCACCGGGGATCCTCCCTCGTCATCCTACGAGAGGGCCATCCTCGATACTCACACTTATCTTTAGTCTTTTATTAGTATCCATTAACTTGTCTATGAACTGTATAGGCAACCAAGTAGTCCTTTACCGCGGACGCGGCTATTCGAATAGTTTTATACCCTGCAGGGTTGTACTTCTTCATACACGCTTTCACCACTTACCGCCGTTTACACGACATGTACTCGGCAACCTTCAAGCGGAAGCCCAGCGAGGGTGTCGGCCACGGCCTACCTAAACACTTAAGTCTCTAGTCCAGGTTTATCACCTATCCAGGTTCCATCCACAGGGAGTCCGGCCGAGGTTTCCACATACGGCCCCGAACGATGTGAACAGGGTTCCCGAGACACCAAACTGGTGACTCGGTACACCGTGCCACGGTGTATCTACCGCAACATAGCCCACCCCTAGGGTCAGCGCTACGCATGGCCGCCAACACATAACCTACAAGCACCAGAAACTATTTGCAACTCCTGGACAGAGTACTAGGGTGACTAAGAAGCCGAGAGGGTCCACTGGTTTCTGGCCCAATGTACGGTAGTAACTACATCTTAAATCACACATACAGATCTCAGTTCTTATGGACGGCCTCAATGAAACAACCCACCATGTACTCCTACATGGGCTCTCATCGATACCTTTACCAAAACATGTTCAACACATCCCTCTCATTACCGGCATAAGCATTTCACTCCGGCCCATCACCCAGATGAACCAGACCTGACACAACTCTAATCATAGCAGGCATAGCAAGGTAGGAAACACATACATGGCTCAATCAACTCCTACACATGCTAGTGGGTTTCATCTAGTTACCGTGGCAATGACAGGTCATGCAGAGGATAAGGGTTCAACTACCGTAGCACACAGTAGTTTGAATCGCGTTGTCTTAATGCAGTAAACAAGAGCAGAGGCGGGAACATGGGTTGTATCGGAATGATCAATGGTTGCTTGCCTGATGGAGTGGTGGTGGGATACTACCGTTCAGTTGGATACTCGTGAATATCCCCGGAGGCAGAACCTACCACGAAGAACACATCGGAACACAATCAACACATGACGATATGCAACAATATGATGCATGCTATGACATGGCAATATGAATGTGTCTTGGCCTAATGCAAGTTATAATAGAAAGGAATGAACCCATTTGAATCAAAGATTCAAATATTAGCTCACTAAACATGGCCTTAATAGTGCATTTCCTTATTCTATTTAAACAGCAAGGTAAACTTGTTTTGTCATGCATGAAACCATTACAGATGGATAGATTGAATTTTTCTGATAATTTTTCATGTATAAATTATTTCATTTGGAGTTACGGTTGAATTTCTATGATTTTTTGAAGTTTCAAACATTTTCTGGAATTCCTAAATAAAAATAAATCCAGAAAATGCATTACTGCGTCAGCGTTGCGTCATGCTGACCTCAGCAGGTCAAAGGCGCCAGCCCAGGTCAAACCTGACTGGTGGGCCCCTTCTATCAGCCTCTCAGCTAATTAACAGGATTAGATTAACACTAATTAGCTGTCAGTGGGGCCTGGGCCCACATGTCAGTGACTGATTTAATTAAAATTAATTAAAACTAATCCTAAATTAGTTAGCAGACCGGCCCCACCTGTCATAGACTCAGGGGGGGTCTACCTGGGCCCACCCAGGAGTCAAACTGGGTCAAACTCGCTGGAGACTCGACGCCGGCGAGGCCCGAGACGGTGGAGGGCTTCGGATTTGGTCCTCCGGTGACCAAATCGACGACGGAGACGTGCTACGCGTAGCCGGGGAGCTGCCGCATCCAGTGGTGCAAGTGGTTGGACACGGGGATGCTGGAAACGACGCCGGCGACGACCTTGGCGGTCGCCGGAGTTCGGGCATGGATGGATTCGACGCTACGGTGCACGGGAGAAGGAGCTGGTGGTGGCTACGGGTTCCTGGTGCTGCGCTGAGCACAACGGCGAGCTTGGCCTCGAGCCACTGTGGCTCTAGCCACAACGGCGCCATGGTCGGCGGCGGGGAGCTCTCGGGTGCGGTGGGAATGGCGGCTACGGAGGCCGAACGAGCACGGAAGCTAGGGACAAAAAGGAAGAGGAGCCCACAGCGGGGTCGGAGAGGGGGTCAGCGAGCTCGGGGAGGACTTGAGGCCGGCGAATCGAACGACGGCGTCCGGCAGCCATGGACGGGGAAGAAGGGCACCACGTCGTCATGGGGTCGTCCGAGCTTGCGTGGGTCGACGGAGAGGTCCAGGGTGACGAGGCGCAGCGATTGGGCTCGTCGGAGGGGCGAGGGAGTGGCTCTGGTGGCAACTACGGCGATCGGCGGCGAGGGACGCGCTCGGCCATCGCGGGAGAGAGTGAGGGAGATGAGGAGGAGAGTGAGCGAGGATGAGAGGGGACGTGGGGGTCGCGTGGCACCCCTAGGCGTCTCCAGGCGTCGGCGGAAGCAGGAGGTGGCCGGCGTGTGGCCGCGGGCGCCGGCCACGCGCTCCGCGTCCTTCTGGCGTGAGGAGGACGATGACTGGCAGGGCCAGTCGGCTGGGCCGAGCCAGGTGGGCTGTCCAGCACAGGTAAGGCCAAGGTGGGCTTCCCTCTCTCTTTTTCTTTTTTTGTTTCTGTTTATCTATTTAGCTGCAACTGTTGGGCTTTATTAAAAATACTAAAACGTTTCCAAAAATCCTGAAAATAATTGTGTTCTCTGTTTAGAATATTTCCAACAACAAACATTTATTTCCAGAATTATTTGAGCATTTAATTTATTTTATAGCATTTAAATGCCCAAATTCAAATACTTATGATTTAATTCAATGACCTTCTGTTGACCTAGAAAATTGTGCACCAATTTTGCGAGAGGTTTTAACCCAAGACAAGGAGGGTGAACTTTTTAGAAGGGCATTTCAGGTTCATTGAAAATAATTTTAGTAAACCCTAGTTGTTTCCAGGGGGGGTGTTGGGGGTTTCTGCCTTCCCCATTTCAAATTTAAGAGAAATTTAAACATGATGCACACTCTAATGCTTGAACTAGCTAGGGTGTGACAGTATCGACCCCAGGTTAGTAATTAAGTAGTACTAGCTAGCTGCCATCTCTTTAGTTATCATGCTTGATTAATTATTATCTGATCAAATTCCATTCTCGGAAAGGCCCTGAAGCAGGCGCCGGGGAATAATCTGTGTGCATACTATGTTTGCGAGAACATTCGCATGATGGCGTCCGAAAGGAGCAGATCTCAAAGACAGGAGTGGGTACGTTTGTCAGAACACTATTCACAATTTTTACACCATTATCGATATCTAGTCACACAACTAATACACATGCATATTGATCTCCTTCTTAACAGTTCAAAGAGGTGCGGGAGAAGCTCCTAACAGAGGACCGCATAGAAGCAATTCAAGAGGAAATAGCGGGATTTTTGCTTGACCAGGTCATAGATCCCAAAGGAGAATACTATTACCCGCTACCGCCCCCATGAACCACTTCCAATTGTTATCGTGCTCCGAAGGCACCAATTAGGCTAATGCCACTGGCTCTGAAGGCACCAATTAGGAGAAATTATATATATATATATATATTATGATCGGTTCTACTAGAAATTCTATTTATATATATGCATAACGTGTACAATATGTAGTATCGTAAAATACCAGCAAACGAAAAAGAATTAAATGGAAAACACAAAATTAAATGAAAAAGAAATCATAAACCCAACCCCCCCAACCTTTTAATACCAGTTGGTTAGACCAACCGGTACTAAAGGGCTCCCTACCCCCGAAGCTAGCTCGTGCCACGTGGTTGCCCTTTAGCACCAGTTTGTGCTGAACCAGTACTAAAGGGGGGGGGGCCTTTAGTGCCTACACTTTAGCGCCGGTTACCAAACCGGCACTAAAGGGCCTTATGAACCGGTGCTATTGCCCGGTTCTGCACTAGTGTAGGTTCTGGAAGGGTCTCATCCCCAAGTTGTGTCGTGATCTCCACTTGCATCATTGCAATACATTCCAGGCTCTTGTGAACAAGGCCATTAATGCAGAGACAGCTCAACTCACTTACGAGGAGTCTTGTACGCACACCCGTGATTTGGGTTCTTCCTCCGGTTCTACTTCACAGAAGCGCCGGATTTAGGTTCCGAACTCCGCTCTTCCACCCGGTTATACACCGAGGCCTTCTTGTGTGGCACCTCACCCAATTCAGTTACATGCTCCACCCAAGTCTATTGGTCGACCGCTTGTCAAAGCAGGTCCACGTCCTGCTTCAGGGACTTGTTTCACATGCGGAGAGCCAGGACACTATGCACGTGACTGCTCTCAAACCAACTATGCTCCACCCCCATCTGAGAAGTCTGTTGGCCTTAGTAAGCCATCACGCAAGATGATTAGTGTCAAGTCAGCTCCCACTGAACGTGGATGTGTGCATCATGTCTCAGCTAAAGATGCTTCCTCAGGTATGGCCTCATCAGGATGGCTCGCGAGGAGGCGGAGAGATCAAGGCGGGGTACCTCACGAGGTGCCCGTGACGCAAGCCATGACGACCAAAGGCGCCAGGCGGGCGCCGGCCCGCGCAGTGTCCTCCTTTCCTCTTTGGTGCAAAGGGAGCAAGCGCAGCCGCGGAGTACCGAGGCATCAGGCAAAGGTTGCCATTTCGGTGCAACAAGACCAAGACCAGGAGGACTGCAAGACGGAGGTCATCATGGAGCCCAAGACGGCGTCACCACCAGAGCTTTGTGCAGGCGAAGACTACTTTTGTCAGGATAGCTAATACTAGCTGTCCCCCTTCAAATTAGCCCGCCATTGTTGGACCCCTTCCCGCTCGATATTTTGGAAGAGGGCCAGGGCCTCTATAAATAGGACCAGCCTCCCAGAGGCAAAGGGGGAGAGAGAAAAAGAGACGTGGGGGTAGACAAAAAGGACGAAGAAGAATAGATCGAATCCGAGAGAGAAAGAAGGGTGACTGAACTCCCCCTAGCACTTCGTCCCCCCCAGCCAAGAACAGACCCTCACGAGGTTGTTCATCCTTGTATTGTTCATCATCATCAGCCCAAGAGGCAATCCACCACACCACACACTGGAGTAGGGTATTACACCACAATGGTGGCTCGAACCAGTATAAACCCTGTGTCTCTTGTGTCGTTCTTCCCATAGCTTAGATCTTAGCGAGGCGGAGGGGTGCAGGTAGGTAAGAGGCGAAATCTTCGCGCGCACCCTAGTGTTCGAACCTCAAGGGTCTGCCGGAATCCGAAATCCGACATTTGGCGCGCCAGGTAGGGGTGCGCCGGAATCCACCTTCTACCGCTTCGCACCCCGTCGCGTCGTCATAGCCATGCCCGGCGGCCAGGCGGGCAACCCAGATCCATGGGCGGCGTGGCTCGCCCACGCAGAGCCGCTTGCCTCGGGCGACCCCGTGCCCCAGGCAGCTCGCGGTCCACAGGGCGCTACGGGCCGCGGGCGACGCGGACAGGCTTCGACAGCTCTCACACCGCGGCAGGCGCGGTCGGTAGCAAGGGCCTCCAATCACGGCGCTACCACGACACCGTACACCCGCCGGGAGCAGGGGAACTCGAGGGCCGCGCTCACGGTGGCCCGAGAGCTGCTGCAGTGCAGGCTGCTGGAGGGCGGCCGCGACGTGCTACTGGAGCGGGTGGCAGAGCTCCTGGGCTTCGCCGCCTCGGGGGCTCACCCCTTCTGCACCCAGCTCCCATCTCAAGCCCAGGGCGGCCCGCGCGGGGGGCTCCGCGCGCGCCCTCGGGCTCCAAGGCTCCTCCAACGCCAGCGAAGCTGTCAGTACCGGACCGGCGGCGGCGCTGCCCCCGCTCCCGATCCATGAAGAAGGAGGGCGCGACACGACCCACGGCCCTAGTGGACAGCCGCGTTACCACCCCACGGTGGGCGCGTCAAGCAGAGCTGCGTGGCTCGCGGAGCACCGCGGCACGGCCTTCGGGATGATGGCACCAGAAGAATACGTGCCCCTCATGATGGACCAAGGACACCCTCACGAGGGCGAACAAGGCTCGCCCCTCAGCCCAAGCTGGGGGGACGAGGCGCCAGAAGCTGAGCCCTTCCAGGAGTCCCGGGACGGTCCCACTGGGCACGCTCGAGGCAACGATTATCGGGTACCTCTAATTCTTCAGGAGCAGGTATACGCTAACCATGGATCGGAGGAGGTGCGGGTCGCCATAGCGAGCAGCTGCCCCGCTCCCGCAGTCTCCTACCCCTCGGGAGGAGGGCGCAGGGGGCTGCAGGAGAGGGGCCGAGATCCGACATCACCACCGCGGCGTTCGGAGCAAGGTGTTCTCAGGAGGTAGGCCCTCCGCTGGGGAGGTGCCTCAGAGCCTACCCCGGCGGAGGACCCGTGGTCGTCGCGGGAACCGCTGGCGACCGCTCTACCCCATCGGCGGCGTCCTGGTTTCCGGTCATCATTGATGGCACTAGAGTGTGGCGCAAGGCGGGGCCCTCATCTGGCGATATGAAGCAAGGCCAGTACCTATGAAGAAGGCCCAGTGCCTGTGAAGCTCGCCGCCCCGTGACACTCTCACGTAATAATGAGTGGGGCTGTACACGCCCCGGAGTCTCAGGGGTGCCGGCCTCAGGCCCTAGGGCTCCCTCCCATGCCCAGTGGCAGCACTTAGCTCCGCGCTGGTGAGAAGACGTCCAAGACTAGACTAGGTGCCGGACGCGGCCTTTTGTCTGCTTTCATTGCTCTTCCCTTTGGTTGTCGCTTTCCCCCGCTAGATGCAAGGTAGATTCGAATTTGAGATTTGCGTGTGTTCGGGGAAGGGGTGCTTAGTCTCGTTCGAGCAATTTCTCGCGTTTTGGTTACCACTTAGCCTCAGCTGCCTCCCCTCACGAGCCCCTCGCGAGCCGGGAAAGGCCTAGCTTGCGCAGCCCAGACTGCCGCAGACACGACCTCTCAGGAGGGTGTTTTACTACAGATCCTACGAAACCAATCAGGGAACACTCAAGACACCACAACCTCCCACAGGCTACCTCAGGGCCAGCACGGGACAAAGGTAAACTAGCCAACCAGCGCGTCGCTTAAGCCAACCACTTGGCGCGGGCGCATGGGCAATGTAGCGTCTACTAATACGATGAACACAAGTTTTACATAGGGGGCTCCCCCTCCAAAATTCTCTCACCGCCATCAGGCCAAAACCTGAGTTCTATTCATGCAGGGTAAGGAAGTAGGAACGATGCACAATCAGTCAGATAAATCCCCCAATGCGTCCTCAGGAGCACCACCGAGCCATTGCTGGCGTCGCTGAACCCACCATCACTGTCCGCGTCACCGCCAGTGGCATCAGGACCGTTCACCACACCGCCCTCGTCGGCAGCCATGATCACGCCGTCGTTGTCTGAAGCGAAGGCCCTGATAAGAGCATCCACATTGTCCTCCACCCGGTGCGCCAGATCGTCTCAGACGGCCTGGGGGACTGGGGCGATGGCGGCGTCAAAATCAAAGTGGGGATCCATGTTCCGGAGATGGCTGAAGACGCGAGAAAAGGCGCACCCAAGCAGGGCGCGGCTCCTCTCCTCCACCAACCTGTCAGCCCTGACCGACCGCGCCTCCAGCTGCGTCACCACGTCAGTGAAGAACTGAAGATTGCCAACATAGTTGACTGCGTGCGGCTCGCCAACAGCCGCCTCGCACATGTTGCCCAAGGCTGCGTTGGCTCTCTCCCGGAGCGTGGTGAGCATGGGGCCGTGCTCATGCTCCAGGATCCGCCGCTGACGTATCTCGTCCGCATTCTGGCGCGCGACGACCTCAGCCTCCTGCACCCGCTGGCGGAGAAGGAGCACCTCGGCCTGGGAGGTGGTTAACTCACCTTGCACCACCTCAAGGGCGGCCCGGAAAGCATCGGCCCGCCGCGTCGCCTCCTCCAGCTTGGCCCTCAAGGCAGCAGTCCTGCCTTCAGCTTCAGCCCGGATCAACCCCAACTTCTATTCGAACTCGTGCTCAAGGTTCAAACGCGCCATCGCCACCCGACGTCCGACCTCCTCCTGGACACGGGCTTCCTGTGCAGCGACATCATCCTCCGCCCGCGTCACCAAGCGCTCCCTCGTCTCCAGACGCTCGTACTCGCGGGTACGTTCGGCGGCTTCCAGCGTCAGCGCCTCCTCACGCGTCTCGAGCTCTGCTGAGTCGCCAGAGGCCACCTTCATCAACGCGAGGGCTGCCTCGCGCAGCTCCACCTGCTCCTCCAGCGAGTGGCACCAGGCCAGGAGCTCCCGAGCCCGCTCCTCCACCGCCGTTCGCCGCCGGTCGGTTTCCGGGCCTCCTCGCGACCCAAGATCGGGCCTCCCGAGAGGCCACCAGCGACGCCTTGGCCTCTGCATCGTCAAGATCGCGCTGACGGCGCGCAAGGGCATGGCACCCTCCAGCTCGCGCCTCTCTGCAGCCAGGCGCAGGCCCTCGGCCTCAAGGCGCGCGTCTTCATCAGCAAGCTCCTCACCAAGCAGGCTTACCGCGTTAGCCGCCCTTCGAAGGAATCCTTGGCGGAGAGCGCGACGCTCCCGAGTGCGCTCGAGCACGTCTTCCACACCATCATCTGCCCCAAGCAAGCGCCGGCGGCCACGAATCAGCACTCCCCCTCTGGGCAGGGGGCTGGGGGCTGGCACCCTCGCGACGGCCGGGCACGCCATGCCAGAAGCCCGGCCTGGAGCCAGCCCGTCCCCAGGTGAAGAGCACAGGGAGCGCCTCAGCCAATCGCAGTCCATGACCAGGCGAGAAGACCACGGCAGGCTGGCTATGCCACAAGAAGGCCCGCGAAGGAGGATCGCGAGGTGCGCAGGGCCACGATGCGCCTCGGGACGGTTCGCCTCTCCGATCGCACTCACCACAAGGACTCTGTTGCTTGGAGCGCTTGAGGATGGTGGAGGGGGCGAAGCCAAGGGGGACGGCACCTCAGCCGTCTCCGCGAGCTCGACTGGAAGGGGCCTGCGGAGCAAGGGTCAATAAAAGCAACAGAAGGATCGGGAGCTGGGAAAGGAGAAGGCTTACTCATCAGTGGCGAAGTAGTTCCTATGCTTCAGCAGGCGAGAAGGGTAATCGTCACCCAGGGCCTCCCTTCTCTTTCGGAGGGCCTCAAAGTCCACGCGAAAGCGGCCCAAGAGTTGGGCGCAGGGATCAACCTACGACAAAGACGGAGCGTCAAGGCGATATGCGTCAGAGGCGCCCGCCTAATGCGCGCTGCCAATCGCCTTGCCAAGAGAAGCAGCTGGAGCCCCAGGGGCCTCATTCACAGGCGCTGAGGGCAGCTGCTTGCCACCCTCAGCCTCAGTGGCACGGGCCCCAAGAGCTGCTCCCTCATGAGCATCGCCCTGCGCTGTCACCCCGCCGGGAGCCCACTCGGCCTCTGGCGCCTCATGCCTCCCTGCTCCGCCGCTTGAGGAAGAAGTCGCCTTGGCCGACTGGAAGGGCAGTCACCATCACTGGGTTCTCGCGAGGCCCCTGGAGGCCGGCGGGGTGCGACCCCCACTCATCAAAAATAGGCATCTACTTCACAAAATCGCCCCTGCTCTGGCAGAGGTACAGCAAGGCCCCTCCCTGCTGGATGCAGCCAGGGTTGGGGTCCCCAGTCAGGGTCAAGAGCATTGTCCTCAGCGCTTCAGGCGTCAGGTCCTCTTCCTGGAGCCTCATACGATCATCGCGCCCGCTGAAGGCCCACATCCGGCGGGAGTGGCGTTGGAGAGGAGCAACGCGGCGTAGCAGAAACTCCTTCACCACCTTGGGCGCTGTCACGCCAAGCGACCTCAAGAATGTGAAGCGGTGCCAAACGAAGACGAGCCGGGGGCTCACAAGCGTCTCCTGGCCCCAGCCCGAATTGGGGACAGCAGGCGAAGTTGGCTCCGATAGCAGGGGGCTGGGCACCCCTGCATCCACATACAGCCACCGCTCGCAGAACCCAGCCGCGGGCAGAGGGAGCTTGAAGTCAATCCCAGAGGCCGCTATCTCAGACGCGGCAACGAAGCTCACGCATGCCCAGCATTGGGTAGGGTCGACAAGGCGCAGTGAGAAGAAGTGGTGCAGCAAGGCAACCAAAGGAAGGATGCCCATCATAGCCTCGCAAACAAAGGAGAAGACCAAAAGGAGGGTGATGGATTCAGGACCCAGATGCATCATGTGGATCTGATAGTGGGAAAGCACGGCATTGAAGAAATCAGAAAAGGAAGGAACCAGACCCGCCCACAGGGCATCGGTGAAATACGGGACCTTGGTGACTATCCTGTCGATGGAGAAGTGGGACGCGGGCCAGGCCGTCATCCTACCGCATTCGTTGAAGATAGTGGCCAGAGCCGAGCTGACCTTGCCCAAGCCCTCGGCGGGGTCGCCAATGGCGGCGGGCAAGGCGGAGGCACGGGTTTCTTCCCTCTTCCCTTCTTCGTCGGAGCCATGGCGATGGGAAGGGGGGGGTTCGAGATTGGGTTGAAAACAGAAGCTGGAATTCGAGCGGAGGAAGGACAGAGGGCGGTCGAGCGACAGAAAGGAGAGCGGCTGTGTACAACTACGGGTCCGCCTAGCATGGCGCAAAATAAGGGGGGCGAGGGGGAACAATGCCGCCCACGTCCAATCAACCACCATGCGGCGCCCAAGGCCGCATGTTGTTAGGGCCCGCGGCGCTTTGCTCTTGCCCTTCCGCCTCCCTGCACGGCCAAGTCCGGACGCGCCTTGGGCCCGGGGGCTACTATCGATGTTCTGGGAACGGGGGTCCCTAGACATGCCTGCCTGCGGCCTGCGACGTGGCTCAAAGGGGGGCCCAGCACGGCCCATCTTCATCAACACAGACCCAAGACCCTCGCGAGGGGCCAAGCCTCACGGGGCGGACGACACGGAGCTTCCTCAGGCACGGCCTCATCAGGCTGGCTCGTGAGGAGGCGGAGAGATCAAGGCGGGGTACCTCACGAGGTGCCCGTGACGCAAGCCATGACGACCAAAGGCCCCAGGCGGGCGCCGGCCCGCGCAGTGTCCTCCTTTCCTCTTTGGTGCAAAGCGAGCAAGCGCAGCCGCGGAGTACCGAGGCATCAGGCAAAGGTTGCCATTTCGGTGCAACAAGACCCAGACCAGGAGGACTGCAAGACGGAGGTCATCGTGGAGCCCAAGACGGCATCACCACCAGAGCTTTGTGCAGGCGAAGACTACTTTTGTCAGGATAGCTAGTACTAGCTGTCCCCCTTCAAATTAGCCCGCCATTGTTGGCTCCCTTCCCGCTCGATATTTGGGAAGAGGACTAGGGCCTCTATAAATAGGACCAGCCTCCTAGAGGCAAAGGGGGAGAGAGAAAAAGAGACGAGGGGTAGACGCAAAGGACGAAGAAGAGAAGATCGAAATCCGAGAGAGAGAGAAGGGTGACTGAACTCCCCCTAGCAGTTCGTCCCCCCCAGCCAAGAACAGACCCTCACGAGGTTGTTCTTCCTTGTATTGTTCATCATCATTAGCCCAAGAGGCAATCCACCACACCACACACTGGAGTAGGGTATTACACCACAATGGTAGCCCAAACCAGTATAAACCCTGTGTCTCTTGTGCCGTTCTTCCCATGGCTTAGATCTTAGCGAGGCGGAGGGGTGCAGGTAGGTAGGAGGCGAAATCTCCGCGCGCACCCCAGTGTTTGAACCTCAAGGGTCTGTCGGAACCCGAAATCCGACAATGGAGAACACTAACTGCGAGCTACACTTCAAAATGAAGAACATATCCATGAAGGTGGCGGACGCCCTTGCTTTTACAAATCCCCCCGAGGCAACCTTCCATTGCAACCTGATTCCAGCGGGCTGTGCTCGTGTCTTGGTTGATGAGGTGGTGGACCAATATTCAGGGCTAGAGCTTGACATTCCTGGAGGTGACGATGAGCACACACTGGGAGAGGCCAACCATCGTATTATCCTATGTGGAAAGGATTGCATCATCTTTCGAAGGCCACCGACACCGCGTCATCCGACTCCTCGTCGAAGTACGCCACTGAGTCAGCAGACTCCCGCTCCTCCAAGTCCACCAACGTGTCAGGCCACTCCTCCTCCAAGTCCGGCACAGCTTCAGGCCACTCCTCCTCCTCCAAGTCTGGCAAAGCATCAGGCCACTCCTCCTCCAAGTCCGGCACAGCTTCAGGCCACTCCTCCTCCAAGTCTGGCACAGCTTCGAGTAGCGGTACAAGTCTGGCAAAGCATCAGGCCACTCCTCCTCCAAGTCCGGCACAGCTTCAGGCCACTCCTCCTCCAAGTCCGGCACAGCTTCGAGCCGCCTCAACTATGGAGCGTAGCGGTACAAGTCGAGGTAGTACTGGAGGTACAGGCGGAGGCAAGCGATTTCAATATGGTCCAAGCCTCGCGCCTCTTCCGCAGAGGCCTTACGACAAGTCCGAGGACGAAAACATAGCCATATCGAAGGCCGAGGTGGAAGCCCATTTTGCACCGAAACCGCCACCGCCACCAAGGGAGAAAGTGCCTGTGGAAAAGATTGACCACTTCATTCATACAGCTAGAGCACCAGCTCCCAAGCCTGTTGACACAGACTATGAGCGCCACATCAAGAAGTTAAATCGAGTACATCTACAGAAAGAGGCAAGCTCGAGCTTGAGCAAATCAGCTGGCAAAAGGAGCGGTAAAACCGTTCCCCAGCTGAGAGAACAGGCAGCGCAATCAATCCCCCCGCTTGTTGTGCCAACAACACATGAGAGTAGGTGCGCCAAATATTATTGTGGGCAAACTGTTAACGTTCCCGGGGTGGGCGATGTGGTAATAACCGAGGAGCATATTGAGCAGGCTGAAACGATCGGGATCACTGTTGGACAACTCCTCGATATCGAGCCCATGTCTCCGACTAGAGAGGAGGAAATAAAACGAAAATATGTCCGGGGCCAACCTTTGGTCGAGCCAGACGAGGTCAATAAGCTCCCAATGAGAATGTATGAATTACATCAATGGTACATGGACATTACCAAGAGTTCCAATCGAGAGTCCCTCATGGTGAATGTCAAGAAGGATCATTACTACCATGAGAAAGCTGTGACCGTTGACTATTCAGAACTATTTCAGCTATACAATCAAGACGCACTCGACAAATCTATCGTCAGTTGCTATTTTCTGTAAGTGATTTCTTTCTGTAATTTAAGTCTCAAGCTAGCTGTAGTGATCATTTTGATCAATCATTGCCTGTAATTATCCTCACTATGTTCTTTTCTGTGGTATTATGCAGGATGAAGATTTATGAAATGAAAAAAGGTGGACGCTATGGCATTGGGTTCGTTGACCCAAATACCATTAATGAATACACATGGAAATTAGATCCATATTACGAAAAATGTGTAGAGGAAAGCAT
Organism: Triticum urartu; assembly: GCF_003073215.2. Lineage (NCBI taxonomy): Eukaryota > Viridiplantae > Streptophyta > Magnoliopsida > Poales > Poaceae > Triticum > Triticum urartu. Next base: position 398,963,783 of record NC_053026.1, on the reverse strand, counting down.
GCTAGAGTTCTTCAAGCGCCTCAAATACAATGAAGATATACTACTTCCTTACAACTTCGAGTGAGTCACACTGTCTTGTACTACAAATTATGTTTTTGCCTACTAGCTAGCTACATGTTTTTGGTTCCATATGCCTGCTTAATTAAGACATGCAAACGTGTGTGCATGCAGATTTCACTGGATCTTGTTAATCATTAAAGTTGATGAAGGACCAGTTGAAGTACTAGACTCACTACTTAAGAAAGCAAGTGACTACACCATCGTGAAGGGGATAGTCAACAGGTAATTTCAATCATTATTAACTATATCTCGGCCTATTTAATTAGTTCGTCATTTCCTGATAACAACTATTTAATAACCCATTTATTCATTTTCTTTGTCGGCGGGCAGGGCCTGGGCAAAGTTCATCAGGCCCACTCCAGGCCCATGGAAACAAAATCTGAAATGGTATCGACCCCAGGTAAGTAATTAAGTAGTACTAGCTAGCTGCCATCTCTTTAGTTATCATGCTTGATTAATTATTATCTGATCAAATTCCATTCTCGTAAAGGCCCTGAAGCAGGCGCCGGGGAATAATCTGTGTGCATACTACGTTTGCGAGAACATTCGCATGATGATGTCCCAAAGGAGCAGATCTCAAAGATAAGAGTGGGTACGTTTGTCAGAACACTATTCACAATTTTTACACCATTATCGATATCTAGTCACACAACTAATACACATGCATATTGATCTCCTTCTCAACAGTTCAATGAGGTGCGGGAGAAGCTCCTAACAGAGGACCGCATAGAAGCAATTCAAGAGGAAATAGCGAGATTTTTGCTCGACCAGGTCATAGATCCCAAAGGAGAATACTATTACCCGCTACCGCCCCCATGAACCACTTCCAATTGTTATCGTGCTCCGAAGGCACCAATTAGGCTAATGCCACTGGCTCTGAAGGCACCAATTAGGAGAAATTGTATATATATATATTATGATCGATTCTACTAGAAATTCTATTTATATATATGCATAACGTGTACAATATGTAGTATCGTAAAATACCAGCAAACGAAAAAGAATTAAATGGAAAACACAAAATTAAATGAAAAAGAAATCATAAACCCAACCCCCCCAACCTTTTAATACCGGTTGGTGAGACCAACCGGTACTAAAGGGCTCCCTGCCCCCGAAGCTAGCTCGTGCCACGTGGTTGCCCTTTAGCACCAGTTTGTGCTGAACCAGTACTAAAGGGGGGGGGCTTTAGTGCCTACACATTAACGCCGGTTACCAAACCGGCACTAAAGGGCCTTATGAACCGGTGCTATTGCCCGGTTCTGCACTAGTGTAGGTTCTGGAAGGGTCTCATCCCCAAGTTGTGTCGTGATCTCCACTTGCATCATTGCAATACATTCCAGGCTCTTGTGAACAAGGCCATTAATGCAGAGACAGCTCAACTCACTTACGAGGAGTCTTGTACGCACACCCGTGATTTGGGTTCTTCCTCCGGTTCTACTTCATAGAAGCGCCAGATTTAGGTTCTGAACTCCGTTCTTCCACCCGGTTATACACCGAGGCCTTCTTGTGTGGCACCTCACCCAATTCAGTTACATGCTCCACCCAGGCCTATTGGTCGACCGCTTGTCAAAGCGGGTCCACGTCCTACTTCAAGGACTTGTTTCACATGCGGAGAGCCAGGACACTATGCACGTGACTGCTCTCAAACCAACTATGCTCCACCCCCGTCTGAGAAGTCTGTTGGCCGTGGTAAGCCATCACGCAAGATGATTAGTGTCAAGTCAGCTCCCACTGAACGTGGATGTGTGCATCACGTCTCAGGTAAAGATGCTCATGATGATCCGGATGTCGTTCTGGGTACACTCCTTGTCAACTGTCATCCAGCTTCGGTTCTGTTCGATACCGGAGCATCTCACTCCTTCATCTCTAAAGGCTATGCTCATTTGCATGGCATGTCATTTTGTGATATGCCAACTCCAATATAATCCAAACTCCAGGGTCTAGATGGCAAACTACCAGAATAAGCCATGGTAATGAAATCCTTGTTGACAGACTTGTATTCCTTGCATCACTTATAGCCCTCAAGTCTACAGATATTAACATCATCTTGGGTATGGACTGGATGAAAGCTCATTATGCCAAGATTGATTGTTACGCCGGGTCTGTTCAACTTACACATCCATCTGGCAAGATAGTCACTGTCTCCACTAGAGTTGCAAAGCGCCAATTCTATTCTCTTAATGCCAACCCTCTTCCAGACCTTGAAGATATCCTGGTAGTCCGTGACTATCCGGATGTCTTTCCAGAGGAACTGCTAGGTATTCCACCTGACAGAGATGTAGAGTTTGTCATAGATCTTATCCCAGGAACCGCCCCAATCTCTAGGAGAACTTACAAGATGGCACCCTTAGAACTAGCTGGTCTTAAGAAACAACTCGATGAATCCTTGCAAAAGGGTTTCATCTGTCCTAGTTCTTCTTCCTGCGCTTACCCCGTCCTCTTCGTCAAGAAGAAGGATGGTACGGACCGAATGGTTGTAGATTATCGTCCCGTTAATTTGGTCATGATAAAGAACAAGTATCTGCTCCCAGGATCAATGACCTGTATGATCAGCTTGCTGGATCCTAAGTCTTTTAAAAGATGGATTTGAGGTTAGGCTACCACCAAATCAAGATCAGAAATGGGGACATTCCTAAGATGGCTTTTTTCACTCGTTATGGTTAGTACAAGTACACCGCCATGTCCTTTGGTCTAACCAATGCTCCAGCTACATTCTCCCGCTTGATGAACTAGGTCTTCATGGAGTACTTAGATAAGTTCGTCGTGGTTTACCTCGATGATATTCTTATTTACTCGAAGAAGGAGGAAGAGCTTGCCGAACATCTTAGACTTGTATTAGAAAAACTCAGAGAGCACCGCCTTTATGCCAAGTTCTCCAAGAGTGAATTTTGGTTGCCAGAAGTGACCTATCTCGGCCACGTGATCTCTGGCAAGGGCATTCCCATCAATCTCGAGAGAGTTTAGGCCGTTCATGATTGGACTCCACCTGAAACAGTTAAGCAAGTTAGGAGTTTCCTTGGCCTAGCCAGTTATTGTCGCCGCTTCGTTGAGAACTTCTCCAAAGTGGCCAAACTTCTCATGGAACTTCTCAAGAAAGATAAAAAGTTTGAGTGGTCCCCACAGTGTGAGCACAGTTTTTAGGAACTGAAAAGACGCCTGACTTCTGCTCCCATACTTGTGCCACCGGATTTCACTAAAGACTTTGGTATCTACTGCGACGCCTCACGACTGGGACTAGGTTGCAATCTTATGCAAGATCGCCATGTGATTGCCTCTGCATCTCGACAGTTGCATCCACATGAGGAGAATTATCCTACACATGATCTAGAGCTTGCAGCCGTAGTCTATGCACTTAAGACCTGGCGACATTACCTTCTTGGTAAGCATTGCGAGATTCACACCGATCACCAGAGTCTCAAGTATATCTTCACCCAACCAGATTTGAACCTTAGGCAAAGGCGTTGGTTGGAGTTGATCTCAGATTACGACTTTGGTATTACCTACACCCCAGGCAAGGGAAATGTCATTGCTGATGCACTAAGTCGTAAGTCCTATTGCAACAATCTCATGTTGCAACAGGGCCAACCACTCCTCCATGAGGAGTTATGTAAGCTCAACCTTGACATTGCTCCTCACGGATTCCTTTCTACATTGGTGGCGAAACCTACTCTTTTGGATCCGATCATCTCTGCTCAGAAGCAGGATATGGGAATTTCCCAGATCAAGAGAAACATTGACAAGGGAGTTGGTGGTAGTTTCTCTATAGATGGTCGAGGTGTTGTTTTCTTTGAGAATCGCCTGGTGGTTCCCAAGAATCAACATCTTCGACAATTAATCCTTAAGGAGGCGCATGAATCTCCTCTCATGATTCATCCCGGTAGTACTAAGATGTATCAGGACCTACGCTAGAGGTTGTGGTGGACTAGGATGAAGAGAGAAATCGCTGAGTTCATTGCTACATGTGAAGTTTGTCGTCGCGTGAAGGCAGAGCATCAAAGGCCTGCTGGCACCCTTCAGCCTTTAGCTATTCCTGAGTGGAAATGGGATAAAGTTGGTATGGACTTCATCACCGGCTTTCCCAGGACCAAGAGAGGGAATAATGCTATCTTCGTAGTTATTGATCGTCTTTCCAAAGTGCCTCACTTCCTACCTGTTCAAGAGAGTATCACTGCTAGTCAGCTCGCTGACTTATATATTTCTCAAATAGTGTCACTTCATAATGTTCCACTAGAGATCAATTCAGACCATGGTAGTCTTTTGACTTCTCATTTCTGGGAGAGTTTCCAAACTGCCATGGGCACCCATCTTTCCTTCAGTACCGCTTTCCACCCTCAATCAAGTTGTCAGGTGGAAAGGGTCAACCAAATTCTCGAAGACATGCTTAGAGCTTGTGTTATCTCATTCGGTATGTATTGGGAGAAGTGCCTTCCCTTCGCCGAGTTTACTTATAACAATAGCTACCAATCCAGCCTCAAGAAAGCTCCTTTTGAGGTTCTGTAAGGACGAAGATGTCGAACACCTTTGAACTGGTCAGAAACCGGTGAAAGACAATTCTTTAGACCGGATATGATCCAGGAGGCAGAAGAGCAAGTTCCCATCATTCGTGAGAATTTGAAAATAGCCCAATCTCGTCAAAAGAGCTAGTATGACCGTAGTCATAAGGAAGTGGCTTATGAATTTGGTGACAAAGCTTACCTTCGGGTTACCCCTTTGAAGCGTACCCATCGTTTCGGTATCAAGGGCAAGTTGGCTCCTTGTTACATTGGTCCTTCTCACATTCTCGCTAAACGGGGAGAGGTTTCCTACCAGTTGGAACTACCCCCACATCTTTCTCGAGTTCATGATGTCTTCCACGTCTCTCAACTCAGGCATTGCTTCTCAGATCACATTCGCGGAGTGGACCACGAAACTCTTGATCTCCAAGATAACCTCACTTATCGAGAGGACCCCCTCCACATTCTGGATCAAGCAGAGCGTGTCACTCGACGTCATAACATCAAGTTTCTCAAGGTTCAGTGGTCTCATCATTCCGAGAGAGAAGCTACCTGGGAGCATGAAGATCGTCTTCAACTTGAGTACCCCACTTTCTTTTAGCCAACTCCTGAATCTCGGGACGAGATTCTTTCGAGTGGGGGCGAGTTGTCACATCCCTAGTTCTAGTATGACCTAGGCCAGCCTTCATGTTTGCATCATGTTTAAATTTCATTTAAATTTGAAATGGGGATTTGTGAAACCCTCAGATTTCATTTCTGGAAATGACCCAGATAAAAATTGCTCCAAAAAGGTCCAAGAAAATGTTCATGTTACTCTCTGAAAATATTGGTCAGAGGTAAAATTCAAACAAATATTTTCAGGAGCTCATAAATATTTATTTTGGCCTTTTGGAATTAATCCGCTAATTATTTGCATTGGATATATATATATATGTTATATATAATATATGCCCAAAAATTATGCCAGTTGTTGAGGAGCTGTGGAATAATACCACTAGCTCCTACAAAAATTGTCATAAGAAAATAAAATAGTTAGTATTGTTCTTAAATCAAAACAAATGTCAAAAAATAGAAAAGAAAAGAAAAATGAAAAAACCTTACATGGGTTACCTGTGGCCTGGCACTGTGCGGCCCAGCAGGCCGGCCCAGCCAGCTGGCCGCGCTAGACACCCCCTACCTCTCGCCAGGAGGCCAGGGGCGCCTGGTCGCCGTGCGCACGAACGCGCTGCGCCACCTCCTGCTTCTGCCGACATCTGGACGAAGGGGTAAGCTTCCCCTTGCGTCTGGATCGCGCCCACCTCCTCTGTTCTTCCACCCCTCCTCTCTCTCGCTCTCTCCCGCGAATGCCCGAGCGCCACCGTCGCCACCTCTTGCCATTGCCACGCCCACCATCACGGCCTCGCCCTCACTTCGTGCCTAGACGCTCCGCGCCGTCGTCCTCGTCCTCTCCGTCAAGCCACATGTCACCGGACGCCCCGTGGAGCCGTCACCGCCGTCTTCTTCACCTCCGGCCGCCCGAGATCGCCGGCGCCGCTCCGTCGACTCCTGAGCCTCCCTCGAGCCGCCGAGCACGCCCGCTGAACCGCCGTGAGCTCTCCTCCGTTTTCCCTCCGACCCCGCGCTCGATTTCCTCACCGTAGCTCCGCTCCTCGCCATGGCCGTAGCTCTTCGCCGCCGTTCATGTCGCCGCCAAGGCCACTGTCACCTAGGGCCGCGACTGAGCACACCACCATGCTCAGTGCAACGCCAGGAGGCCGTCGAGGCACTCCGCATACCTGCCGTGCCCCGTAGCTCAATTCCTCCCGAACCTGCGCGCCGGCCGCCCGTGGAGTGCCTCGCCCATGGCCTCCGCCGCCCAAATGGTCGCCGAAAGGCAAATCCCGTGACCCTCCGCCGCGTTCTGCCTCGCCGGCGGCTAAACGCCGGCGGGATTGACCGGGTTTGACCCCGTCTGACCAGGGTTTGACCACCCTAGGTCACTAACGTCTGGGGCCAACCCCATTAACTAAACCAGTTTAGGTTTAATTTAATTTAGGATTAGCCACAGACACTGACTTGTGGACCCCACACGTCAGGTTTGACCTGGTCAGCCGCCTTTGACTTGCTGACGCAATGCTACTATCATGCTGACGCAGTAATGGTTTTCTGGTTTTAAAATAAATCAGGAAAATCCAGAAAATATTATAAACTTCTAAAATTCATAGAAATTCAACCGTAGCTCAGATTGAAATAAGTTATATATGAAAAATTATCAGAAAAATGCAATCTATCCATCTGTACCATTTTCATGCATGAAAAACCAACTTATACATGCTGTATATGAGAAAACACACTTATGGCATTTAAAGGGACTTAATTCACAATTGCATTTGAAACTTTAGTTCAAATGGACCTCTTCCAAATAGAATGCTAAATGCATTAGCTCAAAACATGTCACATACTCATGCCATGTTCATGCATCATATCATTGCATATGATTGTATATTGATTACCGACACCGTTCCTTCTCGATAGTTCCTGCTCCGGAGACCGATCCAGAGTACCTATCAAAGGAGCAGTGCCCCCCCTGTTGATCTACCAGGCAAGCAAACCCCCTTGTTCATTCCGATACAATCCTACTCTCTCGCTCCTACTCTCATTTATTGCATTAGGACAACAACGATTCAACTACTACTTTATGTTGCGGTAGTTGAAGCCATTCCTCTGCATGACCTGTCATTGCCACAGTAAATTGTTAAAACCCACTAGCATGTGTAGGAGTTGATTGAGCCATGGTGTGTTCCTACCATGCCATGCCTGCTATTTCTTAGAGTTATGTCAGGTCTGATTCATCGGGAATGAATTGGAGTGTTACGATATGTTCTGGTGCTGAGAGTTAAGCGTGTGAACACAATTTGGTAAAGGTAGCGGTGAGAGGCAATGTAGGAGTACATGGTGGGTTGTCTCATTGGGACCGTCCTTAAGAACTGAGTTCTGTGTAAGTTGTCCAATGACTAGCTACTACCACACATTGGGCTCCGGGCGCTCCAAGCTCTCTCGACTTATTAACTGCCTTGATCTCTGTCCAGGAGTTGCAAATAGTTTCTGGTGTTTGTAGGTAGTGTTATTTTTCTACGAGTGGCACCCGGCAGGGTGGACTTGGGACAGACTAGGCACCGTGGCCCGGTGTACCGAGCGGCACCCGGATGGTGGGATCGGGAACCCTGTACACATCGTTTGGGGCCGTTTGCGAAACCCGGCCAGATCTCCTTGCGGATGGAACCCGAATAGGCGATAAACCTGGACTAGAGTCTTGTGTGGTTACTCAGGTCGTGGCCGACACCCTCGCCAGGCTTCCGCTTGAAGGTTGCCGAGATACATGACGTGTACATGGTGATAAGGGGTGAGAGCGTGTGTGAAGAAGTATACCCCTACAGGGTTATCATGATCTATTCGAATAGTCATGTCCTCGATTATGGACTTCTTGGATGCTTACGTGGTACATAGACAACTTAGAGTGGATACTCTAAAATGCTCAAGACAAGTGTGAGTGCTATGGATGGCCTTCTCGTAGGGAGACGGGAATGATTCCATAGTAGTGTATTGATGTGGTGATTAGTGGACTCGTGTGTGCTGCCTCGCCTCAAAGAAGTTTCTCGTAGTCGTAGAACAGGATAGCCACTCAGTCAAAGCTGGCTTGCTGCAACTAAACCCCGCATTACCTTCTTGATACAAATGCATGTATGATAGGATCTGATGTAAGTCTTGCTGAGTACCTTTGTACTCAAGTTTGCTTTATTTATGTTTTGCAGGTGAGACATCTGTCTCACTAGTAGTACCGCTTGGACTTCAACGAGTAGCTTGTTAGCTCAGCTACGATCTTGTACCTTGGGAGGGACTTGTAGATAGTCAGGCTTCTCGGCCCTTTTCTTTTGTAGTTGTTTGTACTCAGACATGTAATGCTTCCGTTGCTTGTATGCTCTGAATGATGGGTCATGAGACCTCTGTTTGTATTAATGCTATGTGGCTCTTTTGGGCATTTATCTATATGAGTTTGCGTTATGTTGTGATGCCATGTTGTACAACACATACTTGCATGTTATGCATACATGTGACGTGTATCTCTATGTGTGGGATCCGACAACCTAGTTGTTTATCCTTGGTAGCCTCTCTTAGGGGGAAATGTAGTCTAGTGATTCCACCGAGCCATGGTAGTCCGCTACAGCCCAGTTTACCCAGAGTCCTACTAGCCCAGCACTACTGCTCCGGAACACTTAGACTGGTCGGCATTTGATTCACTTCATTCCTGTGTCTGTCCCTTCGGGGAAATGTCACGCGGTGACATCCGGAGTCCTTTTAGCCCAGTGCTACAGCCCGGATTCGCACGCTGCTGACCGACATGCTCGATGTTGATTCATGTATGCCTGTCCCCGTAAGTTAGTGCCACTTTGGGTTCACGACTAGTCATGTCGGCCCGGGTTCTCTGTCATATGGATGCTAGCGCTACAATCATATACGTGAGCCAAAAGGCGCAAACGGTCCCGGGCCATGGTAAGGTGACACCCGTGGGAATACCGTGCGTGAGGCCGCAAAATGATATGAGGTGTTACATGCTAGATCGGTGTGACTTAGAATCGGGGTCCCGACAGTCACCTACCAAGAAAGAGATGCGGTGTGCTCCCTCGAGCACGCCTTCCAGGATGCATAAATCGAAGACCCTAACAATGCGGGTGCGCAGTACCGTCCTGAGGCCAACCCCAAGAAGAAGAAGCAGCTACTCCGCTTTGGGCCTCAGGAGAGCGGCAACTCTAGCGGTGCCACCTCAGGATCGGCACCCGCGCCTGGGGCGCCTCCCTCCCTCGCATAGGGAGGCGAGCCCGGTGCCCTCCTCGGGCAGGGCTCGGGGACTCTCTTCTGGAGGGCCTCAGACCTGGCCAACATCACGAGGGAGGCGCTCGGGCACCACATGGAGGCTTGCTTCACGGCACGTTTCCCTCAGGAGGGCACTGGGCGAGTAGCGCCTGGCGCTCAGGAGTTCATCGTCTAGACCACTCAGGAGCTTCAGGAAGCAAGAGTCATACCCGGTGATCGCCGCCCACCTGGTGCTGCTCCCCACCCAGGCGAGGGTGGTGAGCTGCGCGTCTGCATCAACATCCTAGGGCTCAACAGGGCCGCATCTCATGAAGGCTTCTGGCCTTCGCGCGCTAGCCAGTGCGAGGGTCCACCTCACAGCTACGTTCGCATGCCGTTCGGCCTGCCAAGCGTGGCTGCCGCCTTCCAGCGCAATCTGCAGAGCATCCTGGCAGGTGAGGAGGCCAGGCACCTGATAGGTCTCCAACGTATCTACTTTTCAAAACACTTTTGCCCTTGTTTTGGACTCTAACTTGCATGATTTGAATGGAACTAACCCGGACTGACGCGGTTTTCAGCAGAATTACCATGGTGTTATTTATGTGCAGGAGCAAACGTTCTCGGAATGAACTGAAACTTCACGGAGCCACTTTTCAGAAAATAAGAAAAATACCTGCAAAATATGAAGGCCAGGGGGGCCACCACCTCTCCACGAGGGTGGGGGCGCGCCTGCCCCCCTAGTGCGTGCCCCCTACCTCGTGGGCCCCCTGTTGCCTCTCTGACTCCAACTCCAACTCCATATATAGAGTTTCGGGGAGAAAAAAATCAAGGAGAAGAAATCATCATGTTTTATGATACGGAGCCGCCGCCAAGCCCTAAAACCTCTCGGGAGGCTTGATCTAGAGTCTGTTCGGGGCTCCGGAGAGGGGAACCCGTCGCCACCGTCATCATCAACCATCCTCCATCACCAATTTCATGATGCTCACCGCCGTGGGTGAGTAATTCCATCGTAGGCTTGCTGGACGGTGATGGGTTGGATGGGATCTATCATGTAATCGAGTTAGTTTTGTTAGGGTTTGATCCCTAGTGTCCATTATGTTCTGACATTGATGTTGCTATGACTTTGCTATGCTTAATGCTTGTCACCAGGGCCCGAGTGCCATGATTTCAGATCTGAACCTATTATGTTTTCATCAATATATGAGTGTTCTTGATCCTATCTTGCAAGTCTATAGTCACCTATTATGTGTTATGATCCGTTAACCCCGAAGTGACAATAATTGGGATACTTACCGGAGATGACTGTAGTTTGAGGAGTTCATGTATTCACTATGTGTTAATGCTTTGTTCCGGTTCTCTATTAAAAGGAGGCCTTAGTATCCCTTAGTTTCTGTAAGGACCCCGCTGCCACGGGGGGATAGGACAAAAGATGTCATGCAAGTTCTTTTCCATAAGCACGTATGACTATATTCGGAATACATGCCTATATTATATCAATGAACTGGAGCTAGTTCTGTGTCACCCAAGGTTATGACTGTTACATGATGAACCGCATCCAACATAATTCTCCATCACTGATCCATTGCCTACGAGCTTTCCATATATTGTTCTTCGCTTATTTACTTTCCCGTTGCTATTACTATCATCACTACGAAATACCAAAAACATTGCTTTTACTACTGTTACCTTTTGTTACCGTTACCACTACTATCATATTACTTTCTACTAAATACTTTGCTGGAGATATTAAGTTTCCAGGTATGGTTGAATTGACATCTCAGCTACTAATACTTGAGAATATTATTTGGCTCCCCTTGTGTCAAATCAATAAATTTGGGTTGAATACTCTACCCTCGAAAACTGTTGCGATCCCCTATACTTGTGGGTTATCAGCACCATGCAGTCCTGGTGGAGATGGAGACGGTCCTCAGGAGGCCACCTGAGCATCCAGAGCCTCCCGAGGCTCAAGGTCTCGACGTCTTGTGAGGAGAGACTTCTTATCCATGTATCTTCAGCTACCCCAACACTCCTTCGACAACCAAACTAGGTGACATTTTTCCAAGTCCATTTAGCTGGGAGCGCCCCCTGGGCTGCATCATTCCCAGGCTGCATGGGTCTGTCCCTGCAGCATGTATCCATTTGCATCTTTAGTTCACCCTGCTGGGGGCGCCCCTCGGGCTGCATCATCCCCAGGCCGCTTGGGTCCGACCCAGTGGCATGTATCGTCCTCGCATTTACCTAAGCTAGTTTGCTTTTCATGCATGATCTATCTATGGTTATCACCTGCTTGATTGTCACCCACCATGGGAGCCGCGCGTCGATCGTCTTTCTTCAGGATCCTTCGCATAAGAAGGCTAGGCATGGCTTCCATGCTCGGGCTCGTCCCTGCAGCGTCGATAAATCCAACGGCTGAGCTCTGTTTGGTGGGCCGGCCCGTTCAATTCACCTCCTGGGGTCGTTGGTGCTTGGCCTTCTCGTGAAATAACATCAGGAAATTCATTTGATGCAGGTTGTCTAACCATCTCGCAGGAACGCCACAGCCATCAAGAACCAAGATCAGGCACAACCCGCCTTGAGGTAGGGCCTCGTGAGTCCTGCGCTAGCTCACGAGGGCCTAGACGCACCTCGTGTAGCTCTACTGTGCCAGCCACATGTCAGGACGGGGTTGTACACGCCTCGGGGGCTCACCGCAGTAGGGAGTCCCCTTCCACGTACTAGTGATGGATCGGCAGTCACCATGGTAATTCGTGCCCCTCCTCGCGCTAACTTGCAGGAACCTCTTGAGGACTAAAACATGTGGTACCGCAGGCTATCCCTCTTCTTCCTTGCGATTCGCTTGCGCGTTAAAAGGGGGGCACCTGAGCACCGCGACTTGAGAGCTCTTACTGGCTCTCCAGCCCTCACCCCCTGGTGTCGGCGTTCTGGGAACGGGGGTCCCCAGACTTGCCTGCCTGCGGCCTGCGGCGTGGCTCAAAGGGGGGCCCAGCGCGGCCCATCTTCACCAACACAAACCCAAGACCCTCGCGAGGGGCCAAGCCTCGCAGGGCGGACGACGCGGAGCTTCCTCAGGCACGGCCCCGTCAGGCTGGCTCATGAGGAGGCAGAGAGCTTCCTCAGGCACGGCCTCGTCAGGCTGGCTCACGAGGAGGCGGAGAGATCAAGGCGGGGTACCTCACGAGGTGCCCGTGACGCAAGCCATGACGACCGAGGGCGCCAGGCGGGTGCCAGCCCGCGCAGTGTCCTCCCTCCTCTTTGGTGCAAAGGGGGCAAGTGCAGCAGTGGAGTACCGAGGAATCAGGAAAAGGTTGCCATTTCGGTGCAACGAGACCAAGACCAGGAGGACTACGAGAAGGAGGTCACCGTGGAGCCCAAGACGGCGTCATCACCAGAGCTTTGCGTAGGCGAAGACTACTTTTGTCAGGGTAGCTGATACTAGTTGTCCCCCTTCAAATTAGCCCGCCATTGTTGGCTCCCTTCCCGCTCGATATTTGGGAAGAGGACTAGGGCCTCTATAAATAGAACCAGCCACCCACAGAGCAAAGGGGGCTGAGAGAGAGAGAGAGGCAGAGAGAGAGGCAGAGGGAGAGAGAGAGAGAAGGGTGACTGAACTCCTCCTAGCAAGTTCATCGCCCCAGCCAAGAACAGACCCTCGCGAGGCTGTTCTTCCTTGTATTGTTCATCATCATCAGCCCAAGAGGCAATCCACCACACCACACACTGGAGTAGGGTATTACACCACAACGGTGGCCCGAACCAGTATAAACCTGTGTCTCTTGTGTTGTTCTTTCCTTAGTTTAGATCCTAGCAAGGCGGAGGAGTGCAGGTAGGTAGGAGGCGAAATCTCCGGCGCACCCCAGTGTTCGAACCTCAAGGGTCTGCCGGAACCCGAAATCCAACATTTGGCGCGCCAGGTAGGGGTGCGCCGGATTCCACCTCTACCGCTTCGCGCCCCGTCGCGTCGTCATCACCATGTCCGGCGACCAGGCGGGCAACCCAGATCCATGGGCGGCGTGGCCCGCGCCGCAGAGCCGCTCGCCTCGGGCGACCCCGTGCCCCAGGCAGCTCGCGGTCCGCAGGGCGCTGCGGGCCGCGGGCGACGCGGACAGGCTTCGACAGCTCTCACACCGCGGCAGGCGCGGTCGGCAGCAAGGGCCTCCAATCACGCCGCGACCACGACACCGTACACCCAGGGAGCAGGCGAACTCGAGGGCCGCGCTCACGGTGGCCCGAGAGCTGCTGCAGTGCAGGCTGCTGGAGGGCGGCCACGACGTGCTGCTGGAGCGAGTGGCAGAGCTCCTGGGCTTCGCCGCCTCGGGGGCTCACCCCTTCTCCACCCAGCTCCCATCTCAAGCCCAGGGCGGCCCGCGCGGGGGCTCCGCGCGCGCCCGCGGGCTCCAAGGCTACTCCGAGCGAAGCTGTCAGCGCCGGACCGGCGGCGGCGCTGCCCCCGCTCCCGGTCCTGAAGAAGAAGGACTCGACGCGACCCGCGGCCCCAGTGGGCAGCCGCGCTGCCACCCCATGGTGGGCGCGTCAGGCAGGACCGCGTGGCATGCGGGGCATTACGGCGTGGCATTCGGGATGACGGCGCCGGAGGAATACGTGCCCCTCATGATGGACCAAGGACACCCACACGAGAGCGAACAAGGCTCACTCCTCAGCCCAAGCTGGGGGGACGAGGCGCCAGAAGCTGAGCCTTTCTGGGAGCCCCGGGATGGTCCCACTGGCCACGCTGGGGGCAACGATTATCGGGTACCGCTAATTCTTCAGGAGTAGGTATACGCTAACCATGGATCGCAGGAGGTGCAGGTCGCCACAGCGAGCAGCTGCGCCGCTCCCATAGTCTCCTGCCCCTTGGGAGGAGGGCGCAGGGGGCTGCAGGAGAGGGGCCGGGATCCGACATCACCACGCGGCGTTCGGAGCAAGGTGTTCTCAGGAGGTAGGCCCTCCGCTTGGGGAGGTGCCTCAGGGCCTGCCCCCGGCGGAGGACCCGTGGTCGTCGGGGGAACCGCTGGCGACCGCTCTACCCCATCGGCGGCGTCCTGGTTTCCGGTCATCGTTGATGGCACTAGAGTGTGGCGCAAGGCGGGGCCCTCATCTGGCGATATGAAGCAAGGCAGTACCTGTGAAGAAGGCCCAGTGCCTGTGAAGCTCGCCGCCCCGTGACACTCTCACGTAATAATGAGTGGGGCTGTACACGCCCCGGAGTCTCAGGGGTGCCGGCCTCAGGCCCTGGGGCTCCCTCCCACGCCCAGTGGCAGCACTTAGCTCCGCGCTGGTGAGAAGACGTCCAAGACTAGACTAGGTGCCGGACGCGGCCTTTTGTTTGCTTTCGTTGCTCTTCCCTTTGGTTGTCGCTTTCCCCCGCTGGATTCAAGTTGGATTCGAATTTGAGATTTGCGTGTGTTCGGGGAAGGGGTGCTTAGTCTCGTTCGAGCAATTTCTCGCGTTTTGGTTACCAGCTTCGCCTCAGCTGCCTCCCCTCGCGAGCCCCTCGCGAGCCGGGTCAGGCCTAGCTTGCGCGCAGCCCAGACTGCCGCGACGTGACCTCTTAGGAGGGTGTTTTACTGCAGATCCTACGAACCCAGTCAGGGAACACTCAAGACACCACAACCTCCCACAGGCTGCCTCAGGGCCAGCACGGGACAAAGGTAAACTAGCCGACCAGCGCGTCGCTTGGGCCAACCACTTGGCGCGGGCGCATGGGCAATGTCGCGTCTACTAATACGATGAACACAAGTTTTACATAAGGGGCTCCCCCTCAAAATGCTCTCACTGCAATCAGGCCAAAACCTGAGTTCTATTCATGCAGGGTAAGGAAGTAGGAGCGATGCACAATCAGTCGGATGAATCCCCCAATGCGTTCTCAGGAGCACCACCCGAGCCGTTGCTGGCGTCGCTGAACTCGCCATCGCTGTCCGCGTCGCCGCCAGCGGCGTCAGGGCCGTTCACCACGCCGCCCTCGTCGGCCGCCACGATCGCGTCGTCGTTGTCTGAAGCGAAGGCCCTGATAAGAGCGTCCACATTGTCCTCCACCCAGTGCGCCAGGTCGCCTCGGACGGCCTGGGGGACTGGGGCGATGGCGGCGTCAAAATCAAAGTGGGGATCCATGTTCCGGAGGTGGCTGAAGACGCGAGAAAAGGCGCGCCCAAGCAGGGCGCGGCTCCTCTCCTCCACCAACCTGTCAGCCCTGACCGACCGCGCCTCCAGCTGCGTCACCACGTCAGTGAAGAACTGAAGATTGCCAGCCATAGTTGACTGCGTGCGGCTCGCCAATAGCCGCCTCGCAGATGTTGCCCCAAAGCTGCGTTGGCTCTCTCCGGGAGCGTGGTGAGCATGGGGCCGTGCTCGTGCTCCAGGATCCGTCGCTGACATATCTCGTCCGCGTTCTGGCCCGCGACGACCTCGGCCTCCTCCACCCGCTGGCGGAGAAGGAGCACCTCGGCCTGGGAAGCGGTTAAATCACCTTGCGCCACCTCAAGAGCGGCCCAGAAAGCGTCGGCCCGCCGCGTCGCCTCCTCCAGCTTGGCCCTCAAGGCAGCAGTCCTGCCTTCAGCTTCAGCCCGGATCAACCCCAACTTCTCTTCGAACTCGTGCTCGAGGTTCAAGCGCGCCATCGCCACTCGACGTCCGACCTCCTCCTGAACGCGGGTTTCCTGTGCAGCAACATCATCCTCCGCCTGCGTCACCAAGCGCTCCCTCGTGTCCAGACGCTCGTACTCTCGGGTACGTTTGGCGGCTTCCAGCGTCAGCGCCTCCTCACGCGTCTCGAGCTCTGCTAAGTCGCCGGAGGCCACCTTCATCGACGCAAGGGCTGCCTCGCGCAGCTCCACCTGCTCCTCCAGCGAGTGGCACTAGGCCAGGAGCTCCCGAGCCCGCTCCTCCGCCGCCGCTCGCCGCCGGTCAGCTTCCCTAGCCTCCTCAGCGGTCCAAGATCGGGCCTCCCGAGAGGCCACCAGCGACGCCTTGGCCTCTGCATCGTCAAGATCGCGCTGACGGCGCGCTAGGGCGATGGCGCCCTCAAGCTCGCACCTCTCTACAGCCAGGCGCAGGCCCTCGGCCTCAAGGCGCGTGTCTTCATCGGCAAGCTCCTCTCCAAGCAGGCTTACCGCGTCAGCCGCCCTTCGAAGGAATCCTTGGCGGCGCGGGCGACGCTCCCGAGCACGCTCGAGCACGTCCTCCACACCATCATCTGCCCCAAGCAAGCGCCGGGGGCCGCGAGCCAGCACTCCCCCTCCGGGCTGGGGGCTGGGGGCTGGCACCCTCGCGACGGCCGGGCACGCCGCGTCAGAAGCCCGGCCGGGGGCCAGCCCGTCCCCAGGTGAAGAGCGCAGGAAGCGCCTCAGCCGATCGCAGTCCACGACCAGGCGAGAAGCCCACGGCAGGCTGGCTATGCCACGAGAAGGCCCGCGAAGGATCGCGAGGTGCGCGGGGCCACGATACGCCTCGGACGGTTCGCCTCGTCAGTCGCCCTCACCACAAGGGCTCCACTGCTTGGAGCGCTTGAGGACAATGGAGGGGGCGAAGCCAAGAGGGACGGCTCCTCAGCCGTCTCCGCAAGCTCGGCTAGAAGGGGCCTGCGGAACAAGAGTCAGTAAGAGCAACAGAAGGATTGAAAGCTGGGAAAGGAGAAGGCTTACTCATCAGTGGCGAAGTACTTCCTATGCTTCAGTAGGCGACAAGGGTAAAGGTCACCCAGGGCCTCCCTTCTCTTCCGGAGGGCCTGAAAGTCCACGCGGAAGCGGCCTAAGAGTCGAGCGCAGGGATCAACCTGCGGCGAAGATGGAGCGTCAAGGTGATCCGCGTCAGGGGCGCCTGCCTGGCGTGCGCCGCCAATCGCCTTGCCAAGAGAAGCCACCGGAGCCTCGGTGGCCTCGCTCGAAGGCGCAGAGGGCAGCTGCTTGTCACCCTCAGCCTCGGCGGCATAGGCCCCGATAACTGCTTCCTCACGAGCCTCGCCCGGCGCTGTCACCCCGCCGGGAGCCCCCTCGGCCTCTGGCGCCTCGTGCCTCCCTGCTCCGCCACTTGAGGAGGAGTCGCCTTGGCCGACTGGAAGGACAGTCACCACCACGGGGTTCTCGCGAGGCCCCTGAAGGCCGGCGGGGCACGACCCCCACTCATCGAAGATAGGCGTCTGCCTCACAAAATCGCCCCCGCTCTGGCAGAGGTACAACAAGGACCCTCCCTGCTGGATACTGCCAGGGTTGGGCTCCCCCATCAGGGTCAAGAGCGCCGTCCTCAGCACTTCAGGTGTCAGGTCCTCTTCCTGGAGCCTCATACGATCATCGCGCCCGCTGAAGGCCCACATCCGGCGGGAGTGGCACTGGAGAGGAGCAACGCGGCGTAGCAAGAACTCCTTCACCACCTTGGGCGCTGTCGCGCCAAGCGACCTCAAGAACACGAAGCGGTGCCAGACGAAGACAAGCCGGGGGCTCTCAAGCGTCTCCTGCCCCCAGCCCGAATTGGGGGCAGCAGGTGAAGTTGGCTCCGACAGCAGGGGGCTGGGCACCCCAGCATCCACATACAGCCACCGCTCACGGAACCCAGCCGCGGGCGGAGGGAGCTTGAAGTCAATCCCAGAGGCCGCCATCTCAGGCGCGGCAACGAAGCTCACGCACGCCCATCATTGGGTAGGGTCAACAAGGTGCAGTGAGAAGAAGTGGCGCAGCAAGGCGACTGAAGGAAGGATGCCCGTCATGGCCTCGCAAACGAAGGCGAAGACCGAAAGGAGAGTGATGGATTCAGGACCCAGATGCATCATGTGGATCTGATAGTGGGAAAGCATGGCATTGAAGAAATCGGAAAAGGGAGGAACCAGACCCGCCCATAGGGCGTCGACAAAGTACGGGACCTCGGTGGCTACCCTGTCGATGGAGAAGTGGGACACGGGCCAGGCCGTCGTCCTCCCGCATTCGTTGAAGATGGTAGCCAGGGCCAAGCTGACCTTGCCCAAACCCTCGGCGGGGGCCACCAACGGCGGCGGGCAAGGCGGAGACACGGGTTTCTTCCCTCCTCCCTTCTTCGTCGGAGCCATGGCGATGGGAAGGGGGGGAAGGTTCAAGATTGAGTTGAGAACAGAAACCGGAGTTCGAGCAGAGGAAGGACAGAGGGCGCCCGGGAAACCAAAAAGGGGAACGGCTGTGTACAACTACGGGTCCGCCTAGCATGGCGCAAAATAAGGAGGGCATGGGGGAACAGTGCCGCCCACTTCCAATCAGCCGCCACGCGGCGCCCAAGGCCGCAGGCTGTTAGGGCCCGCGGCGCTTCGCTCTTGCCCTTCCGCCTCCCTGCACGGCCAAGTCCGGGCGCGCCTTGGGCCCGGGGGCTACTGTCGGCGTTCTGGGAACGGGGGTCCCCAGACTTGCCTACCTGCGGCCTGCGGCGTGGCTCAAAGGGGGGCCCAGCGCGGCCCATCTTCACCAAGACAAACCCAAGACCCTCGCGAGGGGCCAAACCTCGTGGGGCGGACGACGCGGAGCTTCCTCAGGCACGGCCTCGACAGGCTCGCTCATGAGGAGGCGGAGAGATCAAGGCGAGGTACCTCACGAGGCGCCCGTGACGCAAGCCATGACGACCGGGGGCGCCAAGCGGGTGCCAGCCGCGCAGTGTCCTCCTTTCCTCTTTGGTGCAAAGGGGGCAAGCGCAGCCGCGGAGTACCGAGGCATCAGGCAAAGGTTGCCATTTCGGTGCAACGAGACCAAGACCAGGAGGACTACGAGACGGAGGTCACCGTGGAGCCCAAGACGGCGTCATCACCAGAGCTTTGCAGGCGAAGACTACTTTGTCAGGATAGCTAGTACTAGTTGTCCCCCTTCAAATTAGCCCGCCATTGTTGGCTCCCTTCCCGCTCGATATTTGGGAAGAGGACCAGGGCCTCTATAAATAAGACCAGCCACCCACATCGGGGGGGGGCACCGAAGACAGAGGGCAAAAGAGAGAGAGAGAGAGAGAGAGAGAGAGAGAGAGAGCAAGCGAGAGAGAGAAGGGCAACTGAGCTCCTCCCAGCAGTTCATCGCCCCAGCCAAGAACAGACCCTCGCGAGGCTGTTCTTCCTTGTATTGTTCATCATCATCAGCCCAAGAGGCAATCCACCACGCCACACACTGGAGTAGGGTATTACACCACAACGGTGGCCCGAACCAATATAAACCCTGTGTCTCTTGTGTTGTTCTTTCCTTAGTTTAGATCCTAGCAAGGCAGAGGGGTGCAAGCAGGTAGGAGGCGAAATCTCCACGCGCACCACAGTGTTCGAACTTCAAGGGTCTGCAGGAACCCGAAATCCGACACTCGAACTTCAAGGGTCTGCAGGAACCCGAAATCCGACACTACCGGCCTCACGACTATCTCGCAACAATGGGACCGCCTCTTCTTCGTCGGGAGTAGCTCAAGCTCGTTAAGGGGAGTTTTTTACTTCTCCGCGTCCGAGAACCTCCGTATCGGTGCCATGGCCGATGCAGCATGCGATGGAACGAGGAAGAAGAAGGAGCAGGAGAAGCAAAGGAAGAGATGGGTGACAGAGGCTCCGCCCCCCACTTCCCATCTATAGCCAGGGGGACAACCGCCGACCTCCACGATCTAAGGTAATAATGATCTTTTTCTGCATGCAGCAAGGACTCATCAAGTCGGGCAGTTGCCCAGGCAGCATGGGGAAGCGGAGACGCCCATGTCTAATCAATCGCCACGCGCCAACCGTGGCCGTAGGCTGTTGGGGCCTGCAGCGCTCCGCACTTGACCTTTGGCTTCGCCTCGAAGCCCAGCCCGAGCGTGACTTGGGCCCGAGGGCTACTGTCGGTGTTTTGGGAACGGGGGTCCCCAGACTTGCCTGCCTGCGACCCGCGGCGTGGCTCCCCCAGCGGCCCTGTACGGCCCATCTTCACCAGCAAACACTCAAGACCCTCGCGAGGGGCCAAGCCTCGCGAGACGGACGACGCAATACCTCCTCAGGGGCGGCCTCACTAGTCTGGCTCGCGAGGGGTGGAGAGATCAAGTCAAGGGAAACCTCGCGAGGTTCCTATGATGCAAGCCATGATGATTGGAGCCAGGCGGGAACCAGCGCGCGTAGTGTCCTCGTTTCCTCTTTGGTGCTAAAGAGGCAAGCACAGGAGAGGAGTCCCGAGGCATCAGGCAAAGGTTTCCATATTGGTGCAACAAGACCAAGACCAGTAGGACAGCAGGACGGAGGTCACCGTGGAGCCCAAGACGGCGTCACCACCAGAGCCTTTGGCAGGCGTAGACTACTTTTGTCAGGATAACTTGTACTAGTTGTCCCCCTTCAAATTTGGCTGTTGTGGGATCCCTTCCCGCTCAATATTTGGGAAGAGGACCTGGGCCTCTATAAATAGGACTAGCCACCACCATGGAAAGGGGGGGCTCTTCCAGATCATCCCCAACCACACAAGTTCACCAAGCACAAGAACACCTCTCGTCAGGAGGCTGCTCTTCCCTTGTTACTGTTCATCCTCAGCCCAAGAGGCAATCCACTACACCATAGTGGAGTAGGGTATTACACCACAATGGTGGCTCGAACCAGTATAAATCTTGTGTCTCTTGTTCTTTGGGTTCGTCGAGCTAGGCCGTGACATCTTGTCGAGTGTGAGCTAGAGGGGGAGAGATCTTTCTACACACCCCAGTGTTCAAACCTCAAGGGTTTTGCCAGAACCCAAAATCCGACACTCTTGGTCTCTTTGAAGCTCGGCCGGGAGGCAGAGCTGGAGATCACTCGTAATCCCAGCATTGCCCCTCCTGGAGGCCTTGGGGCCGTTGTCGACGAGAGGCGCGACTTCCGGTTGGCTGGAGCGATGGTAGCGGTGTATACCCGTTGTGGGTGATGCCGCTACTGTGTCTGCCGCTTCCCCCTTTTCCTCCTCTCATCTTTCCGTTCAGGGAGGGGTGATGGGCCTTGCTCGTCACGTTGCGCAGCTCCTGGGTGCACGTCACCCACGGACCATGGCGGATAACTGCTCCGCCGGTCTCTTCATCGCCGCCCTCCCATAATCGCTTCTTTTATTCTCCTTTCCCTCAGGTTTAATCATCCTGGGAAATGGAGCAGAGAAAGGTAAAGAGGGGTGAGGGAATCCTGAATTAGGGGCTGTTCGGATAGCTGGACTATACCTTCAGCCGGACTCCTGGACTATGAAGATACAAGATTGAAGATTTCGTCCCGTGTCCGGAAGGGACTTTCCTTGGCGTGGAAGGCAAGCTTGGCAATACGGATATGCAGATCTCCTACCATTGTAACCGACTTTGTGTAACCCTAACCCACTCCGGTGTCTATATAAACCAGAGGGTTTTAGTCCGTAGGACAACATTGACAACATACAATCAGACCATAGGCTAGCTTCTAGGGTTTAGCCTCTCCGATCTCGTGGTAGATCTACTCTTGTACTACTCATATCATCAATATTAATCAAGCAGGGCTTAGGGTTTTACCTCCATTGAGAGGGCCCGAACCTGGGTAAAACTTCGTGTCCCTTGCCTCCTGTTACCATCTGGCCTAGACGCACAGTTCGGGACCCCCTACCCGAGATCTGCCGGTTTTGACACCGGCATTGGTGCTTTCATTGAGAGTTCCTCTGTGTCGTCGACGTCAGGCTTGATGACTCCTACGATCATCAATGGCGATGCATTCCAGGGCGAGACCTTCCTCCCCGGACAGATCTTTGTCTTCGGCAGCTTCGCACTGCGGGCCAATTCACTTGGCCATCTGGAGCAGATCGAAAGCTACGCCCCTGGCCGTCAGGTCAGATTTGGAAGTTCAAACTACATGGCTGACATCCACGGGGACTTGATCTTCGACGGATTCGAGCCACTGCCGAGCGCGCCGCACTGTCACGACGAGCATGATCTAGCTCTGCCGCCGAACAGTGCCCTGGAGGCCGGACCCGCATCGGCTTCGACCCTTATTTCGGAGCCAACTGCGCCGATCGAGGATGGGTGGTTGGACGCCACCTCGGGGGCTATGATCCCAACGGCGATCGAGCTAAACACCAGCCCCGCACTCTATGAGACTCATGACTCCAAGGAGCCGGACTCCTCTCCAGACTCCGAGCCATTCGCGCCTGTGCCGATCGAAACCGATTGGGCGCCGATCATGGATTTTCCTACCGCGGACATCTTTCAACACTCGCCCTTCGACGATATTATGAAATCACTAAAGTCTCTCTCTCTATCAGGAGAGCCCTGGCCGAACTACGGTCAGCGAGATTGGGATACGGACGATGAAGAAATTCAAAGCCAACCACCACCCACTTTGTAGCCACTGTCGACGATTTAACCGACATGCTCGACTTGGACTCCGAAGACATCGACGGTATGGATGCCGATGAAGGAGACGATGAAGAACCAGCGCCTATTGGGCCCGGGAACGCCACCTCGTCATATGACGTATACATGGTGGACACACCAAAAGATGACGACGAGGAGCGGAAGGACGCACCGAAGGCTTGTTCCCTCGAAAAGCAGTCAAAGCGGCGATGCAAGCGCCGCCCCAAATCCTGCCTCGACAGAAATAGCGATCACACAGACCTAGCGCTGGAGCGGGGCGAACCGCTGCCGGACAACCGCAATCCGGATAATCAAACCGAACAAACAAATTCTATCAAGGATAATGGTCCGGACGACATAATGCCGGACAGGCACCCGGAGCAGCAGAATGCCCGTAAAAGGCTTGTTGCCACCGCGAGGAGTCTGAAAAAGCAAAAGCAAAGGCTCAATGCTGCGCAAGACACACTCCAAATGAGATGGAGTAAAATACTCAACACAGCAGCGATGTACGGCGACAATCGCCCCTTCAAGAACCCAAAGCGGAAGCTGCTACCTGAATTGGATGAGGAGGCCTCAGACCCCCCACAACCAAATATCAAAGCAGCCACCTGGTCGGATAGACGACCCCTCTATCAACATAGAGCGGCATATAATGCCACCCACAATACAACACGCGACCCATCTATGCATGGTGCAACAAGATCCATCTATGGACCACGCAAGCGCGCCCCAGCATACAATGCAACACAACAAACATCCGAACAACGCGGTACATCCAGCTACAGGGGTTCCGCACATCCCCTATGTTTCACCGATGAGGTGCTGGACCATGAATTTCCAGAGGGATTCAAACCCGTAAATATAGACACATACGATGGAACAACAGACCCTGGGGTCTGGATTGAGGACTACATCCTTCATATCCATATGGCTCGAGGAGATTATCTCCACGCCATCAAGTACTTACCCCTCAAGCTCAAAGGGCCAGCTCGTCATTGGCTTAAAGGCCTCCCCGAAAGCTCCATTGGAAGTTGAGAAGAGCATGAAGACGCCTTTCGGGCAAATTTTCAAGGGACTTATGTCCGACCTCCGGATGCGGACGATTTGAGTCATATAACTCAACAGCCCGAAGAGTCAGCCCGAAAGCTTTGGAACAGGTTTCCTACTAAAAAGAACCAGATTGTCGACTGTCCGGATGCCGAAGCCTTGGCGGCTTTCAAGCATAGCGTCCGTGACGAATGGCTCGCCAGACACCTCGGCGAAAATAAGCCGAGAAAGATGGCGGCATTAACAAACCTCATGACCCGCTTTTGCGTGGGTGAGGACAGCTGGCTAGCCAGATGCAGCACCAGCGACCCCAGTACATCTGAAGTTAGAGATGGAAACAGGAAATCACGGCGCAACAGCAATAACAAACGCTGGAATAAAGAAGACAGCACGAAGGGCACGACAGTAAATGCCGGATTCAAAAGCTCTCGGCCAGAAAGCCGCCCCCTAAAGGCACCAGGGAAGAACTGTCCAGCCTCAACAAAATTCTGGACCAAGTATGTCAGATCCATAGTACCCCTGGTAAACCTGCTAATCATACCCACCGAGAATGTTGGGTCTTCAAGCAGTCTGGCAAGCTCAACACCGTACACAAGGGGGAGGATACACCAAGTGAAGACGAGGACGAGCCTCCCAAGCAAGACACGGGGGAACAAAAGAAATTTGCACCAGAAGTCAAAATAGTAAACTTGTTACACGTTATCAAGGGGAAAACAACGCGGCACTCCCAGGAAAATATACCCAAGTGCCAGTCACCGCGAAGTCCTGCCACTGGTCGTCTCAACCGATCACTTTCGACCATCGCGATTACTCAGCAAGTATCCGACATGCGGGATGGGCTGCCCTGGTATTAGACCCAGTAATTGACGGATATCATTTCACACAAGTCTTGATGGACGGTGGCAGCAGCCTAAACCTAATATATCAGGATACAATCCGTGGGATGGGGTTGGACCCAACAAAAATTCGCCATAGCAATACTATCTTTAAAGGAGTAACACCAGGCCCAGGGGCTTGTTGTACGGGCTCCCTCCTACTACAAGTTATATTCGGCTCCCCCGATAACTTCCGTCGCGAGCACTTAACTTTCCACATCGCTCCGTTTCAAAGTGGCCATCAAGCACTGCTCGGACACGAAGCTTTTGCTCGCTTTAATGCAATACCACACTACGCCTCTCTCACACTCAAGATGCCTGGTCCATGTGGCATCATTTCAGTGCGCGGAAATATCAAGCGATCTCTGCGCGCCAAAGAGAGTGTGGCTGCCTTGGCAGCCGCACACTAAAGGCGCCCGGACCAGCGAAAGAATCCAATAGGTCGTCAAGACCTCAGACACAACTAATCAAGTCCAGCGCCGCTACTTATACCGAATAAATGGTCACACCCCTATTTGTCAATACAAGGGGCTCAACGCGCGCAGACAAGTGGCAATTTCTTCTCATCTTGAAGTATACATGGTTTCTTTAAAAAACAATCTTTTTGCACGACAACTTTTTCACCTAAATTCCTCTCTTTTACAGACGATCATCGTCTTACACCCGTCCAGGATACGGCACAAAGGAGACACATGCGCAGACGTGCAGCAGGGACCCGCTCCAAGGATTCTTTTTAGATTAAGACCCTGCGTAAACCTTTTTTACTGTCTCTTGTTGATACATATCCACCGTGGAGAAGGATGCTGACGTCTTTGCATGTGGCCACGCAAGAACAATGCACGTACCTAGACACAAGGGGCTTCTTACAAAGGCCATTATTTAGGCCCGGTTTATTCCACTAAGACCGAATACCTTAGGGAGTGTTTGGTGTCGCAAGTTTGGCCTTATATGCATCAACTCCAAATCATTGTCTTTGGTCAAATGTTGGGTTTGCCCGGCTCCTCTGTTTTGGTGCCTTACGTTCCGCTTTACCGGCTAAGGTAGCACCAGGAGAACTACTGCGATTGTGCCCTGGTTCATCCAGACGAGCACCTCAGTAGAGAAAGCCAAAACTGACTGTCATGATATAGCGTGAGACTGGTCATCCACTCGATGACCTGTGGGAATGTTAGAATTCCTCCACCTTATCGAAGGGCCGTTTTCCGGCCAGGCATGTACGCACCCCGGGATCGGGAGAGTGCGGAGCCACCAGGGGCTATCTAGTAGCCCCACTGTCAAACTCCTATGGCTAAGTGAAAGTGCTAAAGCATTATAGTCCGGTTGCCTCACTCGCTCCGCTATCACCTCCTTAATAGGACCAAGACGTTGGGTTAAGTGTGAACGTGTGTTTTTGGGAGCACCTCCGCATTATATGTGTGGGGTTGAAGCTGACGACTGCAATCTTTCAGGTTATGCACATTTATACATAAACGGCCGCCCAGGAGGCATCATATTACTTTCAGGCAAAAGTATAAAAATAGCCTTATAAAAATTTATAAAAGCATTTCTCTTACAATGAGATTACATATCACCCAAACATAATATTTTTTGAGCACTGGGTCTCTATCAAACGAGCACCCTCAAGAACTTCTTCAAAGTAGTGCTCAGCAGCCCTTCGACCTATGGCCGAATCCCGCGCTGTAACAGTGGTAGCATCCATCTCCGCCCAGTATGCTTTGACACGGGCAAAGGCCATTCGTGCGCCCTCTATGCACGCCGACCTCTCCATCGCATTAATGCGCGGCACCACGTTAAGGAAATGCTGCACCAAGCTGAACTAGCTGTTCGGTTTTGACCTTTCCGGCCATAGCTGATCCACAACAGACCTCATGGAGAGTCCGGACAACCTATTCAGTTCGGCCCATTCGGCTAATTGGTCAGTCAATGAAAGTGGACGCTCGGGAGAATGGAATTGTCTCTAAAACAGCTGGTCTACTTCACGGTCTATCTGACCCTGGAAATACTTGGCCGCATCGGCAGCGCTCGCCGCCAAATCCATATATACATCCTCCGAACTCCACAACCGATCCAAAGGGGCATACCGTGGATCTCCGAACTTCCTCCGCAACATGAAGGATTTCCCAACTACAATATCCCCGGCTTCCTGCAGCTTCTCCTTCTTTGCCCTCATAGCAGAGCGGAGGTCCTTTCTCATCGCAGCAGCCTTCTCAAGGTCCGATGCCTTCGCTTGGTTTTCCTTTTCAAGAACCCGGCAACGGTCGGCGGAGGCTTTTAATTCTATGCCCATCTTGGCCATCTTGTCTCGGCTCTCGCCATGCGCGGCCTTCTCGGCTTGCAACTCTTCGGCCGCCTTCAAAGCAGCCGCATTACCCAACCTCGCTTGTTCCTTGGCTCGAGCAAGTTCTGCCCGCAAGGCTTCCATAGTGGCAGCCCCATCTACAGTCACAACATATTAAAGATACTGGCATCATGCTGCTCTTCCTATGTGGCGTCTACCAGATAATGACACTTACCCTGTGCCTCGTCAAGCCTTTTGTTAACAAGCTCGATGTCGGTGTCTGCCGCATCCAACTGCCGTTCTAAACGGGCAAACTCGCTAGTCTGACTAGCCACCGAAGCTTCCATCACCTGCACATAGAGGTAGTATGGTTATTACCTGGGAATATGATCCTCTATTCGTCGTCGTTTCCGACAACAACCATAGTCTAAGGGGCTACTATCTACACAGGGCACACCTAGCATGTGCAGGACTATCATACATTCTTTTACGTACCTCAAAGCCTGTCAGTAGACTCATAAAAGCTTCGTGCAATCCGCTTTTGGCGGACGATATTCTCTCCATCACCATATTCATCAGCACACGGTGTTCATCTGAGATGGCCGCTCGCCCCACCAACTACCTCAGAACATCTGATCGCACACTAGACGGTGCCGAACTCCTTTGTCTGCTCTCTTCGGGAGCCAGACACTAGGAGCTTTAGGGGTCAATGGGATTATCTTTTGGCCTCACCGGACTCGGAGAGGCCCTCCGCGACGACACTTCGGGGTCGCCCGCTTCCGAAGCGGAGGAGTCCGGAGGAGGCATTTCGCTCTCCATCATCTCTAGAAGAAGATCCCCTGAAGACGAGCTCATTTGAGAGGGACTAAGGCCCAAACTGCAAAGATATATGCGGTGGTTATTTTCTCAAAAGAAAAAGATGGCATATCTGTACTATTAAAGTATTTCGGGTCACTTACAACTTGCGGGAGAATTGATCCCCTCGCGGACTTTGTGCGGCAATAGCGCCCCCCAAGGTAGGACCCTCTGTGGGAGACTTCTTCTCCCGTTTGGAAGCTTTGGCTTCCGAATCCCCGGGTGCAGTCATTTTCCTCTTCTTGTCGTCTTCCTTCATGGAGACGCCCGCTCCCTCGGTTAGAATGGGCAGCGTTGGGGGCCCGCGTCCGCCCGTATTATCCTCCATAGTATCTTCCTTCAAGGGCTCCAGGCAAGGTGCGGTCTGGAGCATCTTTTCCAGTATCGGATTTTCCAAACCCTCAGGAAGGGGGGCCAAACACCGAATCAACTTCGCCTTTGTTAGCCAGTCCTGGTCAAAAAGCAAACTCTCAGAAATAACTTCGTAGCAAAGGAAAGATAATATGTTTAGCCGGAAGATGCCTTACCTATTCGGCGGCGCGGTTACTACTCAGGCCCACGTCCTCGGTGATTTCCGGACACTCCACCTGAGGTCCGAAGAATGACTTGTACATCTCCTCATGCGTCAGGCCGAGAAAATTTTGAATGACACGCGGTCCCTCGGGATTGAACTCCCATAGGCGAAGTGGCCGACGTTTGCAAGGCTGGACTTGACGAACCAGCATAACTTGTATTACCGCAACTAAACTGAAATCTCCATTGAGGAGATCTCGAATGCGGCTTTGCAGTATAGGCACGTCCTTGGCTGGACCCCAGCTCAGACCTCTGCTGATCCATGACATCATTTATGGTGGAGGGCCCGAGCGGAAAACAGGGGCGGCCACCCACTTGGCACTTCTAGGAGCCGTGATGTAGAACCACTCATGTTGCCACAGTTCAGACACCTCTGGGATGGAACCTTTGGGCCACGGAGCTCCCGTCATCTTGCGTATTGAGGCACCTCCACACGCTGCATGTTGCCCCTCGATCATCTTCGGCTTTACTTCAATGGTCTTGAGCCATAGGCCAAAGTGAGGGGTAACCCGGAGGAAGGCCTCGCACACAACAATAAATATCGTAATATGAAGAAAGGAGTCCGGACCTAGATCATGGAAGTCAAGGCCGTAATAAAACATCAAACCCCTGACGAAAGGATCCAGAGCAAGGCCTAGACCTCGGAGGAAGTGGGAGACGAACATGACGTTCTCATTGGGTTCGGGGGTGGGGACGGCCTGCCCTCGGGGAGGCAGCCGATGCAAAATCTCGGCTGTCAGATATCTGGCCTCCCTCAACTTTTTGATGTCTTCTTCCGTGACGGAGTAAGGCACCCATCGGCCTTGAAGGCTAGATCCAGACATGACTGAAGGTTCGGAGCACCTGACCTGAACTTTGGGCGTTTGAGCTTGAGGTGGGGGAAGGATTCGATTAAGCACGGGAGGGAAAAATAAAAGCCTTGTCCCTTTATAAAGAGGGTGAATATCAAGCGTCCTCTCCGTGTCCGTTTGGACTTGCCTATAGTCTAGGAGTCCTAGAAGCGGTTGGGTTACCCACGCCTGTATTGATGAGAATCCCGGAATAAGGGGACACGATCTCTGCTTTAACAAGACGTGCCAAGGAAACCTCCTCGCATGACGTGCTGAGGTGGGATAATAAAATGACTCAGATAAAGGCTTGGCCGTGGTGTGTCACACTACGAAATACGTCAGCAGATTAGATTTGTGTGAATGTTATTCTCTCTATGGCAATATGTGGAAACTTATTTTGCAGAGCTGGACACTATCTTTGTGTTCAAAATCTTCTATGAAGTGCTTGGAGGAGGAACCCGCCTTGCAATGTTGAAGACAATTTGCATGCCGGACTCGTCGTCATTGAAGCCTGGTTCAGGGGCTACTGAGGGAGTCCTGGATTAGGGGCTGTTCAGATAGCCGGACTATACCTTCAGCCGGACTCCTGGACTATGAAGATACAAGATTGAAGATTTCGTCCCATGTCCGGAAGGGACTTTCCTTGGCGTGGAAGGCAAGCTTGGCGATACGGATATGCAGATCTCCTACCATTGTAACCGACTTTGTCTAACCCTAACCCTCTCCGCTGTCTATATAAACCGGAGGGTTTTAGTCCATAGGACAACATTGACAACATACAATCATACCATAGGCTAGCTTCTAGGGTTTAGCCTCTCCGATCTCGTGGTAGATCTACTCTTGTACTACTCATATCATCAATATTAATCAAGTAGGACGTAGGGTTTTACCTCCATCGAGAGGGCCCGAACCTAGGTAAAACTTTGTGTCCCTTGCCTCCTGTTACCAATCGGCCTAGACGCACAGTTTGGGACCCCCTACCTGAGATCCGCCGGTTTTGACACCGACAAGGGGTTATAGTGTTTTTATCTTTTTTCAATCTTAAATCTGCTGGCGATCGCCAAATTTTAACTCAAATAATATAATCTCTCGAGCCCATCTTTGTATTCTGTAATGCTTGTACTTGCAATTACATGTGAATGAAACAGATGAATCATGTCGGGAACTCATGCATGTGTATATCCATGCGGAGGCAAAGTTCCTCTTTAATAGAATAAACGAGTTTTCCCTGGCAGGATATCCTGCGGGCACCCTCTTTCTCTGGAGGAGAACTTCATCTGCCGGGGAACAGACAGAGGGGTCAAACCCCCGCCAACCCCTTTTCCCCAAAGGCCACTACGACCACCCTGACTGAAGCAGCGTTCGAGTCATGGATGGGAGCACCTAAGTTTCAAAGAGGGAGGCAAGGTTTTCTTATGCAAAGTTGTAGCTTTATAGAATACTAATGGACAAGAGGTGAACTTATCTGTTTGGCTTGCTGGGGATCACCGTGCCATGCAATCTTCTCGTCCTTTGTCGAAGCCAGGTTCACGGCAAGAACCTGCAACTCCATGTAGATGAGAATGAATGAAGCATGCAATCTTATCTATATGCATATGCAAATGCTCATGAAGTGCTTATGCAATTATCTGGGTGTGCTTGTGCATGCATGCAATCTTAGTTGGGGGCCCCCTACAGCGCTTCTTTATTTTCTCTTGCGCGGGGTCATTGCGTCGGCTTGTACAAGGGGTTACATGCAACTTCGGAAATGCCATGTACAATGGGTGGCTGCCGGGCAGGGCCCGCCAGCCTCTGCGCCTTAAGGGTAGAACTTACGGAGATGCCCAATGTTCCATGAGTTTTGCAATGGTGTGCCATCTCCGGTCTCCATACGGACTGTGCTCGGTCTGGTGACTCGTACTACCTGGTAAGGGCCTTCCCACTTCGGTGATAACTTGTGTGTACCCTTGGCGGACTGAACGCGCCTAAGGACAAGGTCACCTTCCTCAAAACACCCGGCATGAACCCTGTGGTTGTGGTAGCGACGGAGGGCTTGCTGATAGCATGTAGCACGCGTAGCGGCCCGGAGACGGTTCTCCTCAAGCAGCACAGCGTCGTCACGTCGGTGCTGATCTTGTGCTACTTCATCATAGGCAAGCACCCAAGGAAACCCGTAAATGAGTTCCGTGGGGATAACTGCTTCTGCCTCGTAGACTAGGGAGAAGGGTGTCTGCCTGGTAGCTCGATTAGGTGTCATTCTAAGGGACCAGAGAACTACCGGCAGCTCCTCGATCCACCGTCTGTTGTGCTTCTCCCGTGTATCGGAAGTCCTTGTCTTGAGTCCATGAAGCACTTCAGTGTTCCCCACTATAAAAAAAACACATCCGTGACATTTTGGGCCGAATGAAAAAAAATTATGTCATACATATGACACTTCTATGACGATAATTGTGACAAAACCCGGTATCATCATAGATGTGGTGGGCTCCTACTTCTATGAAAAAAAATCATGACAGAAAATGGGCTTTTCGTCCTGGGCGGGCTGGAGACGTAGCTGCATGACATTCTTTGGGCCGTCCATGACGGAAAAAACCGTGGTAGAATTGAGGGCGAGGAAATTTCGAGGAGTTCCCGGCTACGGTGGGAGGTCGGGGGCCGAGCGATGCGCGTTTCTCTCGTACACGTACGCGCGTGTGTGCGAGGCGTTGGTTCTAACTAAACCCGAGCGAGGCATTGGGCTCTAACTGAACCCGAGTGATTGCACTGTAGGCTACGCATTACTGAACCCAAGCGATTGCACTGTAGGCTACGCGTTACTGAACCCGAGCGATCTATCGATGGCTGTTAACTGAACCCGATCGAGCGATTCCTTCGCTACTGCTGCTAACTGAAGCCGGTCGATGCTGCCTCTGGGATGAACAGTGAGCGTTGCCGGGGGTTTGGATGAACAGTGAGCGGTGGCGTTGCCTCTGGATGAACAGGACCCCGTGGTGTGGTGGAGGGCTGGATGAACAGTTGACGGTGGAGGGGTGCCCGTGGAGGGGTGGTTGAACAGGACCCCGTGGTGTGGAGGGCTGGATGAACAGTAGACGGTGGAGGGGTGGTTGAACAGTAGCCGATGGAGTAGCACACGGTGGAGGCTGGATGAATAGGAGCCCGTGGAGGCTGGAGGAGGTCGATGGTAGCCCGTGGAGGCTGGAGGAGGTTGACGGTGGAGATGAACAGTATCCCGTGGAGTCCCGTTTTGCGGTACGCCACACCCCTCCCGATGAACAGGACCCCCGTTTCGACCGTAGGAGGTACGTTTCGTCCGTTTTGCGGTACGCCACACCCCTCCTGATCAACAGGACCCCTGTTTCGACCGTAGGAGGTCTGTTTCCTCCATTGTGTGGTACGCTAGGCCTCGTTTCCATCGCCTGTTCTGTCCAAGCCCTTCCGATGAACACGACCACGCATTCCGTTCTGACCCAGCCGGTTGGCTCCCACGCATTCCATTGCCTCCTGATGAACACGACGCATTCTATTGCCTCCCGATGAACACGACGCATTCCGTTGCCTCCCCATGAACACGACGCATTCCGTTGCCTCCCCATGAACACGACAACGACGTTGTTTCTCCGTTCCGAGCCAGCCATGTACACGAGCCCTGGCCGTACGTATGCGCGAGTAGGCGATCGAGACCCCGCCCGTATGTACACATACGTGGCCATATTTTATTTCTTGAACCGTGGCCAATGTAATTACGTGTACATGCTACGTGCGCGCCTCTACTACGACACGTACGCGCCTCTACTACGACACGTGCGCGCCTCTACATCCACCAGTATATATGTACATACACGTTCGCGACCAAAATGGCAACGCTACGTACGCTTCGACCAGGTGGGTCCCAACTATCAGGCGCTTCCTTGCCTGCGAAGATGTAGCTAGTGGGTCCCAGCAGTCAGGGGGGCGAATCATTTTTTTGCCCGGACGCACTTCCTTGCGTGCGAAGATGTAGCTGGTGGGTCCCAGCAGTCAGGAGGAAACGTTTTTTTCGTGAAATACAGTGGCCCATCCGGTGGGTCCCAGCTGTCAGGTGGAGGAATAATTATTTTGCACGTAATAAGGAGGCACTTCCTTGCTGCGGCCATGGACCCAGCTGTCAGCCTCTCCATGTACAGTTCACGTCCGATGGAAGCCATTCCTTGACCACGTTGACCATGCCGCGCCGAGAGCACCAGGGCGGTGGACGACGGCGAGGCCTAGGCAGGGGACGACGCGGAGCTGGGAAAGACATGGCAGTGGATGCCCACGCGTAGAGGAGTATGAGGGTTCACTCGTTCGGCTGCGGTGTGAGGCTGCCGTCGCCGTAGAATAACAGGGGGTGTGGGTGCGTAGAGGGATGGCATGGCTAGCGGTGGGGGTAGTAGGGGGCGGTGAGGCCTCCGCAGCATCACAGCCGACCACGGGCGGCAGGAGGAGGCGGCATGAACGACGCTGCTTTGGACGGCTGGAGCAAGAAGACCAGAGGTTGAAGAAGCACTACGGCCGTTGGCTGGACATCGTACAGTCACTGGAGCTAGAATCGTTCATATATTGACTAAAGTTGACAAAGTCCTCCGTCCCAGTCAACTTAGTAGGCCCACAAGTCAGCCTCCCACCAAGGTGGGTCCTAGCTAGCAGGGGGTATTCATTTTTTTGTGCGTAATAAGGAGGCACTTCCGGTGGGTCCGAGCTGACAGTGGGGGGACGTTTTTTCGCGAAATACGGTGGCCCGTCCAGTGGGTCCCAGCAGTCAGGGGGAAACATTTTTTTTGTGAAATACTGGTGGCCCGTCCAGTGGGTCCCTGCTGTCAGGTCGAGGAATAATTATTTTCATCGTAATAAGGAGGCACTTCCTTGCGGCTGCCGTGGACCCAGCTGTCAGCCTCTCCACATACAGTACTCTTCCGATGGAAGTCGGTCGTTGACCACATTGACCACGCCGCGCCGAGAGCGCCACGACGGTGGACGACGACGAGGCCTAGAAGGGGACGACGCGGAGCCGGGGAAGACGCGGCAGTGGAAGCCCGCGCGGAGAGGAGTATGAGGGTTCACCGGTTCGGCTGCGGTTTGAGGCTGCCGTCGCCGCAGAATAACAGGGGGTGTGGGTGAGTAGAGGGATGCCCTGGCCAGCGGTGGGAGTAGTAGGGGGCGCTGAGGCCTGCGTGGCAGCACAACCGGCCACGCGAGGCGGGAGTAGGTGGTCCCGTCGGCGCTGCTTTGGCGGCTGGAGCAAGAAGATCAGAGATTGAAGAAACACGACGGTCGTTGGATTGACATCCAACAATTACTTCTGCTAGAATCGTTTGTTGACGTATATAATAACTAAAAAAATCTTGCATACGCGTCAACTAAACAGGCCCACAAGTCAGACCACTCCCTCTTTTTTATTAGTAATTTATATATAGCTCATGGCAACTTCTTATGCAATTTGTTGCAGTCGTTTTTATTAGTTGGCCAGGGCCAATTTCACATATTTCTGTGGGTTCCAAACTATTTTTAATACCGAAATGTCGAGCCAGATTTAAAGTACTTTGAAGATATATTTAAATTAGGTTAATGCCCAGTGAAATAGGAATCTAAAAATGTGAAAAAATTCAGAAATTATAAAGTAATTGCCAATTTGTCATTTGTTTTTATATTTACAACCCATTTCATATTACTTTCAAGATTTGCAGGCGTCTTGAAAGAGTTGCAGCCCATCAGGGCGTAGAAAAATAAGTCGGTCTGGATTCGGTATTCTTCAGAAAAAATAAACAGGGCTCATTTTCACAAAGAAAAAATAGCTGGGCTGGTCACATGGTGAACATAAAATATAAGCCTGGGCTAGACAGGCCACAGGCCAGTTCAAACCCTGCTTCGTCTCAACAATACCAAACAAAAAAATAACTGCTCGAGTAGCTATGTCCCAGGTGTCAGCCGATCTTGTGATGTTCTCTTGTCTATTGACTATATACGCTCACAATGTCATGGGTCCCAGATGTCAGGAAAACACTAGGAGGAAGCATTTTATTTTTCCATACGCTGACGTGGTGGGCCCCTACTGTCATCCTCTCCACGTAATTCTGCCGATTCCTGTTGTTTGTTGACCATGTTGACAACGCGAGAGGGCGGCGCCACAGCAAGCGCACCAAAGCGCGCGGAGGACGTCGGCGTTAACGATTTAGGAGACGGTGGGGCGGTGATGCGTGCGCTGAGGCACAGCCCGCCGTGGGAGGCAGAAGCAGGCGGCCCCGCTGGCGCTAGTTTGGTTTTGGCGGCTGGAGGAAGACAGGACTGAAGAAACAAGAGAGACTGTAAAAGCAACAGGAGTACTTAACAACCTTAACTGAAACCAACAGGGGCACATAACAACCAAAGCTGAAAGGAGTATGAGTACTTATACAGGTTCAACCGTACAAAGCACGCCTCGGACAGTGCTACTTTGCCTACAGTTAACCAAGGGTGAGGTCGCCAAGCCCCAGGACAAGGCCCAGGCGCCACCCCGCGCATCCACAACCTTCTGAAAGCGGCTTCATCTCGCAACGTGGTCAATAAACAGGATATTCGCTTTAGAGCCATGGAAAAGCAAGAACATAATCTTTTGTCCTATTCTCCAAGATGGAAGGGCCTTCATTATTTGAGACCACCCATGAATAAGTATCTTTTCACCTCCAAGGGGAATTGAGTAGGTCAACATAAATATCATGTTGTGACCAAGCGCAAGTCTGACCCGACCATGGTCAGGCATCTGTATAGGAACAATAGAACTCGACAGTTCCTGTTTCAAGAAGGTCACAGCTATAAAACTGTGTATAAGAAATAGTTTATGAACAACATATATAAAAGAAAACAGCTCGTACCATAAGTTTCTCGACACAGTTGGACCTGTTCAACGAGTGCAGCAGTGGCACACATATCCCATGTGGCCTTCCACCATTGAAACGCCCCACAAGGACCTCAAGACGATCAATAAAGTGTAGGAACTTGTGGATGTCGATCCAGTCAACTTCAGTGCCATTAGAAACAGCTAAGTTATTACAGAGTAACAAACGAGCAGACTGATTAACTCTAAAAAGACCTACACGTGCCACCAAATATAAGAAAATATTAGTTAGAAGTACCATCTTCGTGAGAGATTCGTTGCTACTTCTAAAGTTAAATTGTGATTAGTTAGACATAATAGGTGGATTAAGAAGTAATCGAGGCAACAAGCAAGAACCACATACAAAACTAACATGGATGAACAATTGGAATGACGTCGGGGTGGAAGATCGCAGTGAAGATGAGACCAGGTTGTGCTATTTACATCAACATTCGTGCGCCAACTTTCAGTCTGTAACACTTGAGAAAGTTTATCCAAGTTCGGCCATAAAAAAGCAGCGATCTTCTTGGTTCATGAACCCAACTCGGAACTTATATCCATGGCTTGTCTTCACTGTGACCATTAAACTAGTGTATTCAGTTATGGCAAGGCCGAGCATCTTGAGTACATGTGTTCTGGAAGAGCAAATAATACACTGCAGGAAAAATAATATGAGAACACAGCATGTTCAAAAAACCCCCACCCTCCCGGATAGAAAAGTGGATTCTAGGAACATACTGTGCGCATTTCAAAATGATGTGTTACGATGAGAAGGAACAAGTGTGGCGTCTCGCCGAGGGCGCAGAAACCAGTAGGGTACTCACACTTTGGGCACTGCAAATGGAACACACTAGATCTAGTAGGAAGAAAAATGCATCAACGGCGGCGGCTGCCATCCTAGCATTACCTGCGACCAAGGGACTTGGATTTATCGGGGATGGATGAAGAATTAGTACCTGGTTCTCCATGAGAAAACCCTATGCAATCGCCGACAGGGGTTTTTCTCTAAACAAGAAAATGAGGGAGAAGGGGATTCAGGCCCAGTGAAATATTGCCGCTTCGTCCGTCCAGCTTACTGCTAGAGCTGGAAAGGGGGGTTGTGATTTGATGGCTCATTGGGCATTACTGCGGCGCTACGACCGGGGTGTGTCTACTGTGAAGTTGTGCACTCTAATTTGTGCATATGGCACGTGGACCCCGTTGCCGGTTGCCCCACATACCAGCGAAAGGAAGTAGAAAGACAGGAGTAACTAGTTACACATGAATATATTTTTTGACAGAGAGATACTCCCTCTGTAAATAAATATACAAATCTTTTATATCATAGGCTCACCTTGCCGAGAAATATACTCCCTCTGCAATGCATGAGCATTATGGGGGTTAAGCTTTTTCTATGGGGGATCAGCTAAGAATATAATACTCAGATAGGCTCACGGTTCTGGACTTTGGGCCGTAGGACAACCCTGCATGTTTGGGGGCCCATGTGTTCTACCTGAGCGCATTTCATATTGCAAGCAATCGGTACGGCGCTGGTTTTAGATGCTATCACAAGGCGAATACACAAAATTGAATAAAGCACGGCAACTGTTGGAATGAAATCGAACGACAGTTCCTAACCAGCAATCAGAGTTGCAATTCTATCAACGATATACCATGTGATAAATAATATTGTCGTACTACTTATACACACAGGACACTTGTTTCACCATGCCAGATTATTACATCAAAATCTCCTTGCCGAGAAAGTTCGATTTTGGACCAGCTCTCCTTGCCGAGAAAGTTCGATTTTGGACCAGCTCTCCTTGCCGAGAAAGTTCGATTTTGACATCATCCCCTACCGCAAGATATGATTTAGATTTGAACCTTGACCATCCTTTAGCATCAATCATCATGCGACCATCCTTTGTACTTATGTTATATTGAGCAGATTCATTCACACCATGGTTGCGCATGGTAAGAGAAACTTGGCCGCGGTCGCCCAGATTGTTGAACGACTCCCTCGTTGCTCTAGGAATTCTCTGTTTGCAAACAAGAAGACATACCCAAACAGTTAGATAAACACAGTGAATCATGTGAAACAACATGGAAAGAAAAAAAACGAAGTACTTGGGCGGCCAATGCTTACCAAGAAGGTGGGCATGTCGGTTTTTGTAAGGACTTTGGTATATGAAGTGCGAACTGCAGCCCAGTCTGTTGCCGGTGCAACTGCACGGGTCGGAGCAGATGCAAGTGCAATTGTTGGTGCAGGTGCCGAAGCCGCTGCTGTTGCCGGAGATGGTGCTCCTTGTAGAGCTGGTGCCGGTGTCGGAGCAGGTGCCGGTGTCGATGCCCGATCCTCTGGTAGATCAGACTGATCCGCTGACGCGGTCGGTGCCCAATCCTCAGCTGGATCAGACTGAGCTGCTGCCGCTGTCAGTGCTAGAGCAACTGTCGGTGCTCGATCTATGCGAGACAGCGGCGATTGTGTCTGGTCTGCTATGATCAGCTTTCTAACTTGACTAGGATCCGTGACCGTGATCCAGTCTTTTTCTTCATTTCTTTTAAACACGAGAAGGACTAATTGTGGCGTTTTTGTTAAACCAAACTGCAGTTCATCATAGGGATTCACCTTGTACTCAGACAACAGACTGATCCAATTTTTTCCAGTAATATAAGTGATGGACAGTGCCTTCGTTACTGACACGACATAAGAAGTGAAACCTGCAAAAATAGCCATCGTAGAGCAAACCAAACGGTTTATTCTGTGATGAATGTCACATGGCAAAACCTGCATCGTAAAATTGCAGGAAAAGAAAGAAAACATGACATTAAATCAATAAGATTTAGACAGTAAATCAATAAGATTTACTTGATGTGACACGAGTGAATCCTTACCGGGAAATCACTATGTTGAAGTACTAAACAGAAGATTGATCATCCAACTACGCGTGGCATGCAGGGGCCCCGCCTACTCCCACAAGCAGGATAGTCCAAAGGTCATGAAAAATCATATGGACCGAACATCCATGGGACTGGAAATCCTGGTGGGTGCGATAAAGCCTGCAATGCATACAGATATTGGAGTGTAACCATAATTGATAAACCGTCCTCACAAAAAATATGATCTAGATACTTCAAAATATACAGACTTAATTGAGTGGACAGACATTAACATAGACCGTTCCCAGGACTGACCACACACCAAAAGCGGCAGTACTAATAAACAATACAGGGTTCACAAACACAAATCAAGTAATGAACAATAGTACTTACTACAGACAAGCAAAGTTGCACTAACTAAACTCTGCAGACTATTTCTTGCCACCGACCTACGGGATGAACCCTGCATAACTGACTAGGCCATGGGCTTCGTGTGAGATGTCTACATGCACCATAACCATCTTGTCAACCTTGGAGAAGCTAACAGAGTGGTCTTTCCACTCATAAACATGATGATGAAGACAGGCCGCATCAGATTTGTTGGGAAGCTTTACAAGAACCACACCGTTCGTAATCGAAGGCACAGCCAGGAAATTGTTGTGGTCAAGTACAGCATCGAGAACACGCGTGATAACAATGCTACAGGCAAACACTAGTTGAGGACACGTGGCGACAAGGACACAGCAGCTGGATAGTTCAGTAGTAGAACTCATCATCAGGTCTTGCAGTTCACACGGCATGACTTTGAGAACTTCATCTCCACCGCGGACCTGGTTCTAATTCAAACAGAAACCATATTTTATTACTACCTCCGTTCATAAATATAAGATGATTTTCGATATTATACTCCATATATGACTAAATATACGCACAGAAATGAGTCAAAAAGACACTAGAACATGTATTAAGTCACATTTTAGTATTAGGTACATCCGTATCTAGACAAATCTAAGACAAGAAATGAGAGAGGGAGTAGTTGAAAGTAATCTATAAGAAATCAGTGTCAACCTCTCGTGTGTTTTGGTCAAAAGAGGAATTTAGAACCATCATTTGGCACACTAAAATCACATGCAAGATCACCGAGAAAGTTGTACTACCAGTACTAGTACTGCGTGTTAGATGAAAAAACACGATCAAGATCGAGAAAAAGATTGTCAACAAGAGACATTACCTGGACTTGCTTAATGAGGGATCCCGGAGAGGGGGGCTTGGACAGGGCGATGGCTTTGAGCTTGTCTGCGGTAGTCTCGCAGGGGTGCTTGTGCTTCTTCGTACCATGAGCCTCAACGGTTTTGGCCAGAGCCATAGACATCATGTCGGCCGGTGCTCCGGCGTCCATCCAAGAGAGGAAGCTGAGAGAGAAGAGTGAAAGGAGGAATGAGATGAGGGAGAAGTGAAGCGAGTGGGGGTTTTCTTCAAGAGAGGAAGCTGAGAGAGAAGAGTGAAATGAAGGTTGCTTCGTCCGTCCAACTTACTGCTGGAAAGGAGGGGGTTTTGTGATTTGACGGCTCATTGGGCATTACTGCGGCGGTTCGATCGGGGTAGTCTACCGTCACTCTACTACAGAGTAATTTAGTGCATGGCTGGTGGACCCAGGTGCTGGCTGTCCCACACGTCGGCGAAAGTGAGTAATTTAGTGCATGGATGGAGGAGGATCCGCATGGTAGAGCGTGTCCAATGTTTTTCTGAAGAAAAAAATGATTACAACAAGCGTTTCCACTCTTACGACAGAGGAGTGCGAAACACGGCAGCCACTTGAACATACACAGTGCTCCTACTACTAAGCATGTGCAGTGGTTCATACGTTAGTACTACACAATCTTGTTGCTAGTGTAGTAAGATATGACGATAACAAATGATGTTGTG
This sequence comes from Triticum urartu, assembly GCF_003073215.2. Taxonomy (NCBI): domain Eukaryota; kingdom Viridiplantae; phylum Streptophyta; class Magnoliopsida; order Poales; family Poaceae; genus Triticum; species Triticum urartu. The sequence goes on along the minus strand of NC_053026.1, from coordinate 398,923,050 downwards.
CGCATGTCAACTACTCCTATATGTAACATAGTACCGCTTTTTCGACTGTCCGGTCGAGAATGAACGGTGAGATCAATGTTAACAGAACTATGTCCACAGCGCACGAAGAGTACGGTGCTACAGTACTCCACGAAACATGAACCCTTCTCGACCCAATTTTGGGTGTTTGGCAGAGTGCATGAAGGGTGCATGTGTCCACACTAGTAGGTTGACAAAAATACACGAAGAGGAAACAACTATATTGAGATGAGAATGCAACCAAACACACCCACACGCTTTGTGCTATAGTGACTGATCTGCACCGTCTGAGTTTGATCCAACGGTCATGTTGCGCTGAGACATGGACATGCCCATGCAGAGGGCGCCTAAACACCACGGAGGCACACGACGTTGGTGATGCAGGGTGCAACCGCCCGCTCCCGGTCGATGGGAGCTAGTGTCAGGCGCCTCACCTCGGACTCCGTGATCTACTGCGCCGCCATGGCACCAGGTAGAAGAAATGGGGAGAGGAAGCAAAGGGGGCAAAACGGTTGAAAGGCAATGCAATCTACGGGAAGGCGGAGGGAGCGAGGAATCTTTTGGTTTTCACCATGGTAAAACACCAGTCGACGACTTCTCACATCAGGGAGTAGTGGGTTTTTACAGGCGGAGTCATCGTGACTAATTGCTGCCGCGCCTGCTCCAGTCAATCAAAAAATTAAAAATCCCACTACACCTGCTCCCGTCAATCAAAAAATTAAAAATCCTGCCGCACCTAAACACCAGAGCAACGCCGCGGTGGATATTTAAATTTACCTGTCGGCAAGTAGATAGAAAAGGGGTGAAAAAACAAATGCGGCGGTGGCCTAGCTAATCGGTCGAACTAGCCCAACTAGCTAGCCATTGTGCTTCACTGATGTACTCAGCGGGAAAGGTGGTCTTTTGTGATTTGACGACTCATTTACTTGCTTCGGTGCTACGACCGAGGAGGACCCAGAAAACGCGTGGTAGGGCGTCCCACGTCAGGAAGAATATATGCATGCACCACCCGGGAGGACCCCGAAACCGCGCGATAGGGTGTGCCACGTCTCGGCACGGAGGAAAAATGTGCGTGTAAAAATATACTGTATCAAACGTAGTACCTATGGTTCGACCTCGGGACCCAGCCAGTCGGTCGAAACACCCCACTAGCCACACAGCTTGATCTTGCAAACGTGGCACGGAGGATAGATGTGGTTAGCTCCGTCTTGACCAGCCACAACGTCTCTTGTTCTAGCCGATTCTTCTATTTTCCAAGCTTTTTTTTAGTTTTCATAACACCACGGCAAGCTAGCACTACTCTTCGTGTGTGCCCGTGCAAAGGTTAGACGATGGAGAGAAGAGAGATTGAGATCGCAGACCTGGGACCCACCAGTAAGTGAGACAACGGTCACGCACGTGTTGACGAGGCACTCCTTCTTCTCTAATCAACGCAAGTACTGTATAAAATCAAGTTATGGGACAAAGCCAACAACCATTCGTTTTTTCAGGCTATCGACTTACGCTTTGTAGTCCAGGTTGCCAGTTCGAATCTCGTCTTTCCGATTTGTTAGTTTTAGGTCCAAATTTGATTAATGACAACTGGGACCCCCGTGTGTTGTTCTGATATTTCAGTGTAGGATGGTTTTTTTGAACAAACACTTTGCGCGATTAGACAAGTAACGGCACGAGTTACACGTTTTTTGCAAGTTTACGAACAAAAATGACAGCGGCATTGAATATCACATCCACCCCGCAGCATAGATACTATGGTGATACGAGTTTTTACACCATTGGAAGTGAGATCCAATGGCTTGGGAGTAGTCTTTGTAATTATGCGCAATTTCCAAACTCTCCGAAGGTTTTTTTTGCAAATAAAACATTCAGGCCTCGTGTGTGTCACTGCATCTTCGATCCAACGGCTCCTCGGTGCTCATAATCAGTGATCAGATGGCACATGCGTAGTACTTGTACTTTCTGCGCATTTCCCAAACTCTATCAGCCGTATATTGCAAAAACATTCAAACCTCCTACTGTGGGCCGTTAGATCACAGTGAACTCGTATCACCATAGAATCTACGGTGCGGGAGCACCTCATACTCTCCCATGCGAGAAAACATAAGGTGCTATCGTAGCTTGGATGCTACGGTGATACGAGCTTGGAGGTCGTTTGATCTGAGATCAAGTGGCATCTGAGCAGTCTTTGTGCTTGTAAACAGTGGCCGAACTCTTTTGGGGCTTTTCTACAAAAAAACCATTCGAACCACCGAGGAGGTGTTGGGTCACAAATCCAACGCCTCCGAAGAGCTTGTATCACCAAAGCATCTAAGGTGTGGTAGCACATGATATTCTTACATACAGGAGAATATGATGTCCTCCTTCATCTTAGATGCTATGGTGATACGAGCTTCGAGGTCGTTGGATATGGGATCAAAGGGCATCTAAGTAGTTTTTGTACAAATTGTGTGCAATTCTCAAACTCATCAAGCTTTCCTACAAAAATATTAAGACGCATCATGTGAGCTGCTATATCTCAGTTCTACAAAGCTCCAAGCAACTCGTATCGGCATGTAGCATCTAAGGTATGGGGGCACATGATATTCTCCCGGGGAGGAGGGGTGGGGGTGCAAAACCAATCGGTGGTTGGGAGGGTGGGTACAAATATAATCTAAACAACCCTAAACAGAGCTCCACAATTTTATCTAAGGTCGAGGGGTTGACCCCCGACAATCATAGCTCCGCCTAAACACAACATTCGCATGTACTGTAGTACTAGACTTAATATTCATGTTTCAGTTTCATGTTCATTTTAAATATTTAACTGAGGACCATGGATGTCTTACATTTTACTCTCTTCGTTCCTAAATATTAGTCTTTTTAGAGGGTTCAAACGGACTGGCACATACGGATGTATATAGACATATTTTAGAGTCTAGATTCACTCATTTTGCTCCGTATCTAGTCACTTGTTGAACTCTCTAAAAGACTAATATTTAGGATTAGAAGGAGTATTTTTGAGTTCATGTCATACATGCATGGTTTGGAAAAATAGATGCACTATACTTATTGGATTGTTGTTGTGTTCGTGCGTGTGTGTCTGTGTGGGTGTGTGTGTGGTCATATGCTTGATACATACAAAGTTTTCTCACCTCCATATTGTTCATCTTTTAAATTTGAATTTGCATTGGAAAACTTACTAGGGATACCATGAAATGTGAAATCCACGTTGAGATCACTATATCACAAACTCACTCTAATTCAACAACTCGTCATAAATAAATTACCACGTTGAGATTAGTATTTGCAAGGAAAATACGGGTATTGTAATACACATAGATTCATTCGGCAATTTAAAAGGTTCCTTTCGTATTCTCGAATGGTAGGACCCAATGGCGTACCAGCCAGACCTAGGCTCGTGTTGATCCTAAAAAATTGGCTTGTGTCCTTTGGTGGCGTGCGTGGTACGCACATTAGGCAACCCCAACCAATCGAGCCTCAGCGTTTCAAGTCGAAATATCTGGCGGCCAGAATTCCAACCCTAGGAAATTCCCCTCATGTCCCTGGTCCATAATGACTACCGATGAACAACGGAGGGATGCTTTAGTAACTAGACAACGTTACCTACCGTGCCAAGCACGGTTCAATTCCCTCGGTCGCCGCTCGTCAAGGTCACCCGTCAACTGCGTTGCCTAGTACTACTACTACTACTACACCAGGATGAGCACAGAATTGAGCCCGTTTGTTTGTGCCTAGTACTTGAGTTAATATATCAGGCAATGCACCAGTACGAAGGGATTATCCTTTTACTCTGCATATATAACTTGTCTGAAGTCTAACTAAGCAAAATGTACGACCAAATTCTTTCTTAAGAAATACAACAGGACAGATGTACGACTTGAAAATTTATTGCATGATGCAGGTTATGATATTGTTTCGAATCATGGATCTTAAATTTTAGAAAATCCAAAAGTGAGCATAAATTCTTGAAACTAATCATGGTCACGGTGATATGGCACAAATATTACTTCGTAAGTTTTTTCTTCAATTTGAGACAAGCTACTTATGACAAGTTGTACAAATGAAGAGCCAAGGTATTTTGGAACAAAGACCTGTCATGTTAAGGCGAACGCTTTCACTATTGAAACCATGAGCGTTTACGTGCCGCCACGAGTCCCCGCTTCTCATCGGCAGGTGCCGTCCGAGCAAGCGTGTGAGTCGACGAGAGGCGTGCGAGCAGACCGCTGCGCCGGCTGTCAGGGAGGCGTTTGAGCAGACCGCTGTGCAGGCTCACCGGGAGGCGAGCCCTTTGACCAGGCTTTGCCGCCCACCATCATCCCAACTGCTCCCACTTTTAATGTCGTTGGCGCCGCAGTTTAAAATCAACCCTGCACTACCCGGTATCGCTACAATCCTCTCTCTTCCTCTCCGATTCTCCTTTTGTCTACCTCCAACTAGGCTGACCTAAACGTATGCCATGCCGCATCACAATGGTCTGCCCTTAGTGTTACAGTTTCCTGAGGAAGACACCTAGCCGGAGTCTCAAGAACATAAGGCGCATTGGGACGAGCTTGAACTGGCCTTGCGGGAAGATGCCACGCCTATTCCCGCTCCCGTTCCGGCTCCCATCGCCCCGACTGCGCCAGCGCCCATCCCCGTGGCATTGATGGGCTGGGAGCCGCACATTGTCGCCGAGCTTGATCCCACGGGGTTCCACGAGGTCCCCGCCGACTTTCACGCGCCCGTGCACCTGCCAGCGCATGCGCATGTGCGTGCATTGACGCGCACGCCCGTGCCGGTGCCCGCGCACCTGCCAGCACATGCGCATGCGCGTGTACTAACATGCGCGCCCGTGCCGATGCCCATGCACACGAATGTCTCCGCCGCGCCCCTAACAGCACCTGTCCCCGCGCGGGTGCCAGTGCCCCCCTCAGCGGCATGGATGGCCACCGTTGACCGCTTCCTTGCACCAACGCCAGTTGACTCACTCCGAAGTCCAAAACATTTTGGCCTTCCTTGAAGCTAGGCCAACGTCCAGGAGTACGCCAACAACGGCGCAAGATGCCGCCGTCGCCATTGGTCAGTGGCCCGACGACACACAGAGCACGGCAGAGGAGCCGCTTCCCACCGCAAGACGCCCCCGCCGCCGCCGCGTAATCTAAATTTGCCATGAAAAACGTTTGGATCGCCATGCTTAAAATCCGAACGTTTATCATTTCCGTTTATTTTAATTTGATCGTCGTATAATTTAAAGTCGGAGTTAGACTAAACAAAATGTATGGTTTGATCGATTGAATGTTCTGCTAGAGTCATATCAAATTAAATATAAAACGTCATCAAGCCACATGTATTCCTTGTCATCCAACGACCTAGACTGCTTCAATGTCGAGCGCTCAACACGTTTAGCGTGCAGTTAATTTCATGCCAAAAATAGTGCTAATCACATGACAACACGCAAATAATATCCTAGTACTTAATATCCGCATGCACTTAATGTACTTCCAAATTAACGTGCATTGCACGTACACACCGACTAGTGATGCGAGTACATGAAACTGGTGCCGTGACTTGTGAACGCGTCCAGATATGGTCAAAGACAACATCGCCCGCGAGTTCTTCCTGTTTGCACGTGCATCTAAACACAGAAGGGGAGGAGAGAGAGAGAGAGCACACATGGAACCCACCAGTAAGTGAAGGCGAATAGTACTAAAAATAATATTACATGTTATCCATTAATTGGGCTGTGGTAATATAAAAACATTATGTGAACAAAGGGGGTACAACAAACATTGCTATTCTACGTATGTTGCCTATTGACGTGCGGCTTGAAGCCCCGGTCGCATGTTCGATCCTCGTCCTTTATTTTTTTAATTTGTATATGGGTCCAAATTTGTTTCATGACATGTAGGCCCCTCGGTGTGTAGTTTGTAGCACTTTAATTTGTGGGTCGAAATTTGTTCCATTCGAAGTGGACTATCGGTGTGTAGTTTTGTAGCTTATTTATAATAATTAAAGAGAACAACATAGTTTTTTCAATAATACCATGGTGCGACATTGAAGGAGAGAAAGGTTGTGGGCTGAATGCTACGAAAATATAATCTAAACTGACCGGAATAAATTCCTACACAAATTATCCAAGGTTGGAGTGCCCCTCGCAATGTAAATAGCTCCGTCTTTGCGAGGGATGGAGAGGTAGTAGCCTCAACGCATGGAAGATACAGTGTGAGAAAGCGAGGTCAATCAAGAGACATATAGATAGAGAGACAAAGTGTGGTCTGACATTCATTGAACAAATATATATGCTCTGGAGAGATATTGTCCGATTGAGCTTTTTGGCAAGGGTGAGGGTTGTAAGATAGAGCTTGAGATATGATCCAGTCACAGACGTGTAGATATATTTTGTGCATGGGAGGAAGCAAGGTCAACCAATCACATAGGGTCGTCGTGCGATCGAAAGAGTGAGACGGGTTGGAGAGAGTGACCTAGATAGACGATGTGCGTGAGAGAGTATACAATGTGAATAGGTCGAATTAGGCTCAAACATGGTGATATATCATTTTTGTCCAAGAAAGAGCGAGGTCAATCGAGACATACGGAGAGAGAGAGAGAGAGAGATTGAGTGAGCGTAGCCCACCATGAGGTCGAAAGAGTGGTGGCGGCTTGGATGGACTGACCTAGATAGAAAATCTACGTGAGAGAGTATAGCGTGTGTCGATCGAGGCCCGAACAGGGAGATATATCATTTGTGTGTGAAAGAAAATGAGGTTAAACGAGACTCAGATAAAGAGAGCAAGATTGAGCGAGTGTGGCCCGTCATGCGAAAGAAAGAGTGAGACAGACTCGAGGGAGTGACCTAGATATACAACGTGCGTGCGTGCGCATGAGAGATTGCCGGGCTAGATAGGCAATGGATGTACTTAGTGCGAGAGGGTGAGAGGGGGAGGGGGAGAGAGAGAGCTCAGCATGGGGTGCAATGGCGGGTGTGTGAGGTAAATAGATTTAGTAACAGAGTGGAAAAAGGGATTGTGTAGTTGAGGGACTTAGAGATCAAAACATGGAGAGAAAGAATGAACGTGTGTTGGAAACCAATAGCTTCCTAAGGTGGTTAGGAGAGGAAGATTGACCGATACAGGAAGTATGTAGTGTTTGTGCGGGGGGGGGGGGCTAAAAAAACATTTGAATGTACATAGTATGAGACTTAATATCGATGTTTCAATTCGGTGTACATTGTGAGATTTGAAACAAGGACCAGGCATACGGGTAATTATTTCGAGTTCGTGCCATACTAAGTTTTGAAAAGTTGACATTGACTCAGTTTCTTGTGCTATTTTGTAGGTCATATGTTCGAATCCATCCAAACATTTTCTCATTACCATGGTGTTCATCATATACATATGAATTTGTATTAAAAAAGTAGCATGGATACAGTGAAATGTGAAATCCACGTTAGAATTGAAGATCGCTACGTGACCCACGCTCTAACTCAAATAACTAACTATGTGACACACACTCTAATTCAAATAACTAATTATGTGACACACACTCTAATGCACGTTAGCGTGGGTACTGTTTCGATTTCTTTTCAAATAACTCCTCATTAATTAATTTATAGTACTCCCTCTGTTCACTTTTATAAGACCTTGAAGACATTTTAGACAATGTGCAAAACAGTTCATTTTAAGTTGTCTTAAACGACTTACAAAAGTGAATGGATGGAGTATCTCGTTTCGAATGACTAATTATTGCAAGGAAAACACGGGCATGGTAATACATATAGATTCGTTTGCAAATGAAAGAAGAATCGTTTGCATTCTCAAATATAGGCGCACCGGGCAGACCAGGGTCGTGTTGGGGTGGACTCTGCTTCGGTGGCTTAAAGGCAACTACCTTTGGGTCACTGGCATGTGGGCCAGCCACCTGTTGGGCCCACATGTCATGGACACAAAGGCAGGTGCCTTAAGGCACCGAAGCATAGTCCTGTCGGGGTTGTCGCGTGTGTCGGACGGACGCGCAGCACCCAGCCACCCAGCCACCCCTCCCCCCCAAAAAAAGGACGAGACAATATAAGTTCACGCTTCCATGTTTCAGATTGAAATATCTGGCGGCCCCAATTCCAGCCCTGCATAATCTCTCTTCTCCACCGTCCCCTTCCGCGCCCAGATTTTGCTCAAACCCCTAATTCGCCGCCAACCCTCGAATCGCCCCTTGTCTCGTCTCTTTCCCCACCGTTCCCCACCTCTGTGCCGGACGACGATGACGAAGACGACGGTCGCACTTCACCACCGCACCGGAGCTACCTCATCTATTCCCTCGTCCACCGCACCGGGTGGTCCACCCACAACGTCGGCCGCCGCAACCGACGTGCCTCACAGACAACGAGTTCCACCGCATTAGGTGCGCTTCACCGACGCCGTCTCCCAGCTCACCGGGGCTACTTCACCGAGCACATCGTCTCACCTCCGCCGCCCGAGGCCGTTGGGGCTTCACCAACAGTCTCGTCCACCGCATCGTAGCGCTCTGCTGCCACTCAAGATTTGCATCCGTGCGCGGCCAGCCAACGCCAGCGCATCATCCTCAACGGCTCTAAAGTGACCCGCACTCTAGCTAGGCGAGCTTGCCCAAACGCCGGCCCGAACTAGGTATCCACACATCACTCCATTGTGCACTGTTCCGATGATGTTTGGATATCCTTTCACTTCTCTCTTAGCTTACACGCCTATGCAACTCTGACTTTAACTCTTATTTCTTCTGGAGATATCATCTGAAACAAGAAAATCCATTTTTTAGCGAAGCATGACGGCGCTAGGGGATCTGGTACACATCCTGCATACCCGTATAACCTTGTAAGTATATGTCCTGCGGTACAACATCAAGGTCGATTCCTCTTATTTGATCAACCATTCGTCGTGTCAAAAATGCAGAGGGGGATGCAAGGAGCACAAGGCATGCACATCCAAGCAAGTGGTAACATGGACTTGTACATGGAACATTCCAAGCGCAAGCAGAGCTGAAGTGAGCCTGTACAACGAGCTAGCACAACTCCCTGCATTTCATTTAATTCGTACTGGCATTCGTGTATGATTTGTGTGCAGTGGCTGATCCACGAATTCAGGTTACCAGGGGCGACCAATTAACTTAAAAAATATGAAGGCACTTGCACTCCGGAAATCAACATAACTTGAGAAATGTGAAGCTACATGCACTTTGAAAACCAGCTAATGATCCAAAGTAGTTCAGATTATAAACACTAAATGATGCAAGCACCAAAAACACAAAATGCAACATGGTGTACAAGGACTACAAACATGGTATGTACCTTCTTGAATTATTCGTTCTCTTGCTGAAAATATCGAAGTGTAATTGCACGTATAACCAGTGAGCAAACTACATATCAATATATCTATCCTGCACAAGTATGCCAATAGTTTCAAACAACAGATTAGAAAAGTATTTATGCTATGTTGTCATGATACGGGGACTTTCTGGTAGATGGCCTTGACGTTTCCTCAAGCTATGAAAATGCACTATAATTTGCTTGTCCTCAATGCCTACAAATCTCTGTCTCTCTCAACATAGTAGATCATCATTAGACACTAAACCCTTCAATGAGCTTGCAAAATGCTTGCATTAGATCCCTCATTAGACACTATATGTTCATCACCAGGAGCATGTAAAATGTTTGCATCAAATCCTTCATTAGCAGTCTGTTCATTAGAAACTTCAGGATCAAGAACAACATGAGCTTGTATGTTTGTCGGCGTTCTGGGAATGGGGGTCCCCAGACTTGCCTGCCTGCGGCGTGGCTCAAGTGGGGGCCCAGCGTGGCCCATCTTCACCAGCTCAAGCTCAAGACCCTCGCGAGGGGCCAAGCCTCGCGAGGCGGACGACCGGAAGCTTCCTCATCAGGCAGGCTCGCGAGGAGCCGGAGAGATCAAGGCAGGGGTACCTCGCGAGGAGCTCGTGATGCAAGCCATGACGATCGAGACCAGGCGGGCGCCGACCTGCGCAGTGTCCTTGTTTCCCCTTTGGTGCAAAGGGGGCAAGCACAGGCCAAGGCACCGGGCAAAGGTTACCATTCCGGTGCAACGAGACCAAGACCAACTATCGTGGGTTTGTCACGGCAGATGTCCTCGTGAAAGGACTTAGTCGTGGAGACATCGCAACGGGTTAGCTTAAAGGGGTTAAACTGGACAAGGGGACACAGGAGTTTATACTAGTTCGGCCCCTTCGATGAAGGTAAAAGCCTACGTCTAGTTGTGATTGGTATTGCTAGGGTTTCAAAGGCCAGGGAGCGAATCCGCTTTGTCTGGCTCTCGAGTTGTTGTTGTCTGTCCCTAAACCGTGGCCGGGTCGTCCCTTTATATACATAGGTTGACGCCCGCCAGGCTATAGAGTCACGAAGCTGGTTTATAAACGTATCTGGTTTGGCCTCTCTCTTTCTATCTTACTATACAAGTTACATGACTAGGCCGGTTTACATTTACATACTGTAACTCAACTTTGGGCCCTCCGTAAAGAGCCAACATCTTTACATCTTCATGGGATTCTAATCTTCAAAGAGTCAACCCGGCTACATAAGGCTGGTTTACCTCCAGTAGTAATATCCCCAACATTAGGCCCCAGATTGGTTTGAACTTGTTCATGTCAATCTTCCACACTTTAGAAAAAATCTTCTCTCTTGTCTTCATTTTTGATCTTGTAAACTGCCGTGACGTCATAGTTCAAAATTACGATAAACCGTCCTGACTTCATCCATCCGTTGATATCGGAGATTTCCTTCATTTAATATATATCCAGTTATCAAGGTGACACCTTTATTAACTTATCCATTTTTTGGACTCCTCGATTCCCGCACTTGCCATTTTTCACTTTGCCTTATAAATAGGGCCGAGGGGTCATTTTCACCGTTTCCCCCCGTGCCTCTTCGCATCGTCTTGGCCGCTGGAACTCCGTCGCCACCGTCGACCGTCATCTCTGCTCCGACCTTGGCCGCTGCATCACCCTGAATGCACCAGAGAACTGCGGCGCCCTTCCGCTTCCTCACCAGCTCCGGTAAGTGCTCTGCTTTTTTCACCATAGATCTGTTCTAGGGTTTCGATATTCCTCGCAGTTCTTCCGAAGTTCATCAGTGCTATTCTTCCCTATTCTTCCTTTAATAGATGGACACTTCGTGCTTGATGCATCTCTTACCATAGCTTACCTACATGGTCATCACAAATCTTTATGCGCAAAGAACTAATCTGTCTGTCAAAAATTGCTTCAGTTCTGCACCCCTTCAAGATCCAATTATTTTTGATTTTCTGTCTTATCTCTAGATCCGAAAGTTTTATACATCACTATGAGATCTGTTTCTCCTCGCACCAACATAAGCGATTTGACATTGGATAAATAGTCTATGCCATTAGCCCTCTGATAAACCGGAAGAGCATGTTACCTTCATAATTACGCTTCGGTTTAACAGTGTTTGATCAAATCCTGCGCTAGCATTACCTTTCTTTCTCATTATACTAGTCTCCGGGTTGTACCATTTATTATATCGGTACATTTCTTACTCCCTTGTTTCTTGTGTATGATCATGCATAATTTATAAACCGGCCTTTCATTTTCAGTTTGTCTGCTTTGCAATGGCCAAACAATTCACTGCCTGCAACTGGGCTCGTTCCCGGGTTACTGAGGTTCAATTGAATGAGATGGTTAGCATCGGCTCTCTGCCTAAGAAAACTAAGATCAAATGGCGAGTTCCAGGAACAGAGAATCCTCCGACCCCAAGACAAGGCGAGGTGGTAATCTTTGTTGACCATATAGTCCATGGTTTCAAACCGCCAGGGTCAAAATTTTATCGAGATGTACTTGCCAGCTTCCAATTGCATCCACAAGATATTGGTCCCAACTTAGACTCCAACTTATGTAATTTCCAAGTCTTCTGTGAAGCCTATTTACAAGAAGAACCAACTGCAGAATTGTTCCGGGATTTCTTTCACTTAAATCGGTGCACAAAGTTTGTGAATGGCCCGAACACAGAGCTTGGTGGTGTCTTGATTCAAAAGCGAAAGGAAGTGGAATTTCCTCATGCCAAACACCATAGCCACCCAAAGGAATGGAACCAAACATGGTTCTATTGCAGAGACACTTCGCCTGAGGATGAAAATCCCCTCCCCGGCTTCTGTGACCATAGATTATCCAATACACACCCAATGCCACAACGCCTGAGCTCTTCAGAAAGGGCAAAATACGCTCCTCAAATCGCCAAGCTCCGGGCCTTTATGGCAAACGGTTTAACAGGTGTGGATTTTGTACGCTGTTGGATATCTTGGAGTATCTTGCCGCTAAGTCGGCGTCCCGCTTTAATGTGCGAATATACCGGTGAAGTTGACGATCCTCGACGCCATTGCAACATCCAATTATCTGATGAAGAAGTTACTGAAGGTGTAAAGAAAATTCTGAATGAATCGGAACTGGTTTGTAGTCAAACCGGTCTGAATCCCTTCTACACCAAGAACAAACCGCCTGCTGTAAGCATTACACTTCCTCTTCATTTCTAATATCTTTAACTTATACAAGTTGTAACCCTTCTTATTTATATGTATAGGGTGATGACCCTTTCTGGAAACGAAAATCCATAGAGCAAGCGGCAAAACCAACTGGAGATAAAGTGGTCAAACCAACCCGCCCGAAGACCAAAGTCGTAAAACGGACATCAAAGCGAAAAACGGCTGACCGGATCACTATGGAACTTGATGATGATACTGATGACCCAGAAGTTGAGGTAGAACTTGACTCACTTGGCTCTCTTTTATGCATCTTGTTAACAATGATCTTCCTCAGGAGGAGGCAGAAGCTAGTCAGGCTGAGGACGTAGAGGTAATTACCCTTTCCTCCGGTTCAGACTCAATGCCAACACAAAAAACTCGCCAAACAATCCGGAAAGTAAGCTTTTCTCATCCTCTTGCTCACTTGGATCCAACATTTATTTTGAAGACTCAACAGCATGAAGCTCGCCGGACAACACGGCACAGTGGCCAACAGGTCACCTCTACCGGTTTACCCGATACCCCGGTTTGGAAGCGCCGGTCTGAGGTCTCTCCTACTTCTGACCATTCTTACCCCAAGGCAGGTTATTTCAGACAGCCTCTTAATCCGTCTGATTCAAATTATCAGGTGACACCTCCATCCTCTTCTGGTGAATCGACAGCAACTCAACTCCCCCCTTTGAAAACTGTGGCTAGATGAGTTATGACAAACCTTTCCTTTCAATTGCCCTACATCTTTTGAACAGGATGTTAACCCTTTTTATTCTATTTGCAGGGCCAAAGCCAGACCCAGCAAGAAAGCTCGGGTCACCAATCCGCCAGAAGACCCTGTTGCTCAAGAAGAAGAACCAAGAGGTGAACCGGAGCAAACAGGTGAACCCGAAGGCCTCCATCATGAAACAACTTTTGATGATCCACCCCTTGACGGCCAACATGCTGACGATCCAACAGATGCTGAGACCGCCGCCCCTGATACTGAATCGGCTGAACCAAACCGGGCTAATCCAATGAAAGATACTGAAATTCCCTCATCATCCGCCCAAAATCCTGAAGGCCAAGGTGATGACGTTATTATTACTGGAGCAGGCCTCAGCTCTCCTGGTCATCCCGTCATTTTGGCTCAGCATAGTGCCAAAGAAGAGCAAATTGCCAGGGATAAAGGTAAATGGAGCAGCGATTTATCAAACTATGCTCATCTTAACGCTGATGAGCTTCATTCCGGCTACTTGAACCGTCTGCACTCAAACCGGGATTATGAAGCCGGTTTGGTGAATTTGATGAAAGAACGATATGAGGTAATTTCTTCTCCCTTGCACATTGATTTATAGCTGAAATACTATTCCAAGTAGCCCCCAAGAGCCGTTTTATGATTGTCAATCAAAAACCAGGTCTTTGTAACACTTTAAGCATCCCATCATGAATCCTTGCCAAGGTGTGTCTTCAATCATAGATAAGACTCATGTTTGAAAAATTAGATAACGTTCTGTAGCATAGCCCCCAAAGGCCTGTTTAACTTGGCAAGTTAATCCGGTTTTTTAATCCACACCGCCGGTTTAGAACAAACGTACATTAGCCCCCAAGTGTCCAGGATAATGCTTGTATTGTTCCGGAGACTTGCATAGAAGGTAGTATTTGATAGCAAATAAGCATTAGCCCCGAAGTATGAAGCGGATAACTTGTTATATGCTTTATACTTAGTGCATATGTATGTTGTTTTGTTGAAGATACCTTCAATGTTGCAGGCTGAACTGAAAAGCAAAGATGCCCAAAACTCTGACTTGCAAGAAAATGTGAAGTTGCAACAAGCCGAAGCTGCAAAAGCCAAAGAGGAGCTGACCCAGGCCCTGGCCGGAATGGAAAAATTGAAAGAATCCTTCAATCAAGATCGTGCTGCATGGGAAACCGAAAAAGTCGGTTTGACCAAAAGAGTTGTAGATGCCAAGGAAGCCCTGAAACCGGTGGTCGAAGAAGTAGCCGGTTTGAAGCGCCAAATCAACGCTATGACCTCTGCTATCTTTGGTAAGTATCTGGTTATGTATGTTGCATCAGTCAATGAATCTTAAAACTCACCAAAATGTTGATAAAATCTTTGGTAGGAACTCGGACCACTCATCTTGGTGCAGATATGCGGATGAAGCTCAGAGCGGCATATACATTGGTTGAGCAGCTATACTTTGGATCTCAGCGAGCCATTAGTACAGCAGCTTATAGCAAACCGGCGCCAACGTTGATTAAGGAAACCCTTGAGAAGCTGGGCATGTTACCGGCACGTATTGCCGAGTTGAAAAGAGCCGCTGCAAGAGCCGGAGCATTAACTGCCCTTATTCGAGCCAAGGCCTGGATTCCAGATCTTGAAGCGGAGGATATCATTAAAGGGTATCCAGGCGTTAAAGAAGACGGTTCAAACTTTGACAATGATGATCTTCGGCGGTTGACCAAACAGATGCGGTCAGCGGCCAGCAAATTGGCTGAGGACACCGATTTCTCCCATTTTCAACTGTTTTATGATGCAGAAGGGAGAAGACAGCCGGCCGAGATCCATGAAGTCGAAGAACTTGTGCCTCCGATTCGTAAGCACACTTATGCCCCTGATATTAACCCTTCTGATCTTATCCATGAGGAAGTAGTGTTCCAAGCTTTAACCGGAATCGATTGGTCAACGGCTGATTTCCAGCGGCTGGGGAGGGATGAAGAAGTACCTACACCAACTGATCCGCAACCATCAAACCGTCGTGATGAAGAGTCCTGATCCGGTCGCCGGTTTACATGGCTACTGTAAAAAAACAATGGCACTATTTGAGCCGCTTTGAAGCTTCATGTAATAGGATAGCTGAAACTTTGTTTATCTGCTATGCCATCGAGCATGTTTCATAACCCTTTGTGACAATCTGTGCTGCCCTTCAGGATATATTTTATGCATAGTCTATGATGACTTGCCTTCCTGGGTACAAAAAACTTAAAAGTGTCTAACAGTTTACCGCTAAACATGTCATAATATCCAAGAAGTATATTGTACTTGAGTTGAATAATCAAGTGTTTGTACAAAAAATAATGTACAGAACATACCTCATTGAGTGAGCAAACGTGTATACAACAAAGGTGTTTAACACCAACCAGATACGTTTGATAATTTCATCTTCATAATGCTGGTCTATCTATTAAACCGGACCGGTAAACCTACCGGAGTTTCTTCATTAAACTGGTGATTTAGTCAAACCAGACCGGGTCGATGACCACCGGTTTATAATTGATCATGAGCCAACAACTGGTGGTTGGAAATCAAGCTGGGTCAAGGATGCCGGTTTATCAAAAAATACTTATGATTGTCAACAAACAAAATTCAAATAGGAAAATATGCGAGGCTTTTTACGAGCTGCCAGGCTCCAAATCGAGGCTTTTCATGGGCTGCCAGGCCTCTGAGTTAAACCATTTAACAAAGCCTTTTAAGATGGGCCTCCAATTAACCAATCACCATTTTAACTATGACAAGTTCAGGGTCTGTAAAAGATTGACTGGATAGGAGTGGCTTACTTGATGAAGGCAGGTTAACCCGGGGTTTTAGGTGAATACACCAGGCTTCCAAGCCATGGCTTGATAGCCAATTACGAGGGTCCTTTCAAACTCTTTGTTGCTTTGCAAAAAAGAGCCCCCAAGTAACTTTGTGAGTGATGCTCTGCGTGTCCCTATGTTTGAGTTCGTACAGTGTACAATACTCTCTTTGGCTCCACAAATTTTTCCTTGTGTGGCTGAAATGCCTATCAAGGGGTGTAGCTATGGTTCAAACATGACCAAGCCCCCTAGTGATTTTCTTTATCTTTATGCAGCTACTAAATCCGGTTTAACAAAGACTCCGCTTTGACCATTAACTTGTAAAAGCACACATATGATGTAAGAAAGAACAGATACCCCGCTTATAACAGAGGCTCCGGTTTATTATATGGTATATACACTGTCATAAATATGTACAGGTGAAAAAGCCTATGGCTTCAAGTATAGTAAGGCCGAAGGAGAGCTATGTTCCATGGCCGCTTTGTCTCCTCCTCCAATTAACGTGAGTCTTCATGCTCTCGAACATCAATGAGGTAGTAGGATCCGTTGTGCAGATTTTTGCTAACCACAAAGGGTCCTTCCCAAGGGGGGGATAACTTGTGCATATCCGTCTGATCCTGGATGAGCCGGAGCACCAAATCACCTTCTTCAAAGGTTCTAGTTTTAACCCAGCGGCTGTGATAACGTCGAAGATCTTGTTGATAAATCGCCGAACGCCCTGCTGCAAGATCCCGCTCTTCATCCAACAGGTCCAAAGAATCCTGACGTGCCTTCTCATTATCAGCTTCAACATAAGCTGCCACACGGGGCGAATCGTGACGGATGTCACTAGGAAGAACCGCCTCTGCTCCATAAACCATGAAGAAAGGCGTGTAACCCGTAGACCTATTGGGTGTGGTGTTGATGCTCCATAACACAGAAGGTAGCTCCTCGACCCAACAACCCGACGTCCACTTTAAGGGAACCATAAGGCTTGGTTTGATACCCCGCAAAATTTCTTGATTTGCCCTTTCCGCTTGACCATTAGATTGGGGGTGAGCCACTGATGCTAGATCAAGCCGGATGTGCTCCCGTTGACAGAATTCATCCATCTCTCCTTTTGACAAGTTAGTGCCATTATCTGTTATAATGCTATGTGGAAAGCCAAACCGGAATATCACCTTTTTGATGAATTGAACCGCCGTGGTTGCATCACACTTGCTGACTGGCTCTCCCTCTACCCAATTAGTGAATTTATCAACTGCTACTAACAGATGGGTCTTCTTGTCCTTGGAGCGCTTGAAGGGTCCAACCATATCCAGCCCCCTAGTGGCAAACGGCCACGTAACTGGAATCATCCGCAACTCTTGAGCCGGAACGTGGGCACGGCGGGAAAACTTTTGACATCCATCACATCTTTTGACTAAATCCTCCGCATCAGCATGCGCCATCAACCAGTAAAAACCGTGGCGAAAAGCTTTAGCAACCAACGACTTTGAACCGGCGTTGTGACCGCAATCCCCTTCATGAATTTGTCGCAAAATCTCACAACCTTCTTGAGGAGAAATGCATCGTTGAATCGCTCCTGAAACACTGTAACGATGTAACTCCCCGCTGAGTATGGTCATGGACTTGGAACGCCGGATTATCTGTCGAGCCAACGTTGACTCAACTGGTAACTCACTCCAGTTCACGTAATCCAGATATGGGATCGTCCAATCTAGTATGGCATGCAGAGCTGCCACCAACTGAGCCTCCGAATCAGGAACAACAAAATCTTCTTCGGTTGGTATTTTGACTGACGGATTGTGCAATACATCAAGAAAGACATTGGGCGGAACTGGTTTACGTTGGGAACCAAGACGACTTAAAGCGTCCGCCGCTTCATTCTTCCGCCGGTCTATATGGTCCACCTGATAACCTTTAAAGTGACCAGCCACTGCGTCCACCTCTCGCCGATATGCAGCCATGAGTGGGTCCTTAGAATCCCAAGTGCCAGACACTTGCTGAGCCACTAGATCTGAATTGCCGAAGCACTTAACCCGGCTCAAATTCATCTCTTTAGCCATCCGAAGACCGTGGAGTAAAGCCTCATATTCAGCTGCATTGTTAGTACAAGGGAACATTAAACGGAGGACAGAACAAAACTTATCACCTCGTGGGGAAGTTAATACGACTCCAGCCCCCGAACCCTCTAGCTATCTCGACCCATCAAAATGAATAGTCCAATATGTATTATCTGGTTTCTCCTCAGGTGCCTGTAACTCCGTCCAATCGTTGATGAAATCTATGAGTGCCTGGGACTTGATCGTCGTGTGGGGTATATATTTGAGCCCGTGGGGTCCAAGCTCAATGGCCCACTTGGCAATCCGGCCAATTGCCTCTCTGTATTGAATGATGTCGCCCAGAGGAGCTGAACTGACTACTGTGATAGGATGGCCCTGAAAATAGTGTTTGAGCTTCCGGCTTGCCATAAACACCCCATACACCAGTTTCTGCCAATGCGGATACCTCTGCTTTGACTCAATGAGCACCTCACTGATATAATAAACCGGCCGTTCAACCGGATACTCTTTGAACCGGATACTCTTTTTCAGGCTCCTTACGCTCTACCACAATGGCTACGCTGACAGCCCGAGCATTAGCAGCCACATATAATAATAATGGCTCTTTATCAATCGGTGCTGCCAGCACGGGCGGTTCCACGAGCTGTTTCTTTAGATCTTCAAACGCCTTATCAGCTGCTTCACTCCAGACAAAGTTATCCGTTTTCTTGAGCATCCGATATAAGGGGATGGCCTTCTCTCCAAGGCGGCTGATAAACCGGCTCAAGGCTATAATCCGGTCGGCCAGACGTTGCACATCGTTAACACACACCGGTTTAGCCAAGGACGTAATCGCTGCAATCTTTTCCGGATTAGCCTCAATGCCTCTGTTTGAAACCAGAAAGCCTAAGAGCTTGCCTGCCGGGACACCGAAAACACACTTCTCCGGATTGAGCATCATCTTGTAGACCCGGATATTGTTAAAAGTTTCCCGTAGATCATCTATCAAAGTCTCCTCCTTTCTGGATTTGACCACAATATCATCTACATACGCATGAACATTGCGCCCAATTTGCTTATGAAGGCAATTCTGAACACATCACTGGTAAGTTGCCTGGGCATTCTTGAGTCCAAAGGGCATGGAAACATAGCAGAAGGCTCCAAAGGGAGTTATAAAGGCTGTCTTCTCTTGGTCCTTAACTGCCATTTTGATGTGATGATAACCAGAGTAAGCATCCAAAAAACACAAACGGTCACAACCCGCCGTAGCATCGATTATCTGATCAATGGGAGGGAGAGCAAAGGGGTCTGCAGGGCAAGCCTTGTTTAAATCTGTGTAGTCTACACACATGCGCCAAGTGCCGTTTTTCTTAAGAACTAGCACCGGATTGGCTAACCACTCTGGATGAAAAACTTCAACAATAAACCCAGTAGCCAACAAACGGGCGACCTCTTCACCTATAGCCTTGCGCCTTTCCTCATTGAAGCGGCGGAGGAACTGTCGGACCGGTTTGAATTTCGGATCAATGTTGAGTGTGTGCTCAGCGAGTTCTCTCGGTACACCTGGCATGTCAGAAAGTTTCCATGCAAAGATGTCCCGATTCTCACGGATGAACTTGATGAGCGCGCTTTCCTATTTGGGATCCAGGTTAGCGCTGATGCTGAACTGTTTGGATGAATCGCCGAGGACAAAGTCAACCATTTTAGTGTCTATAGCTGATTTGAACTTCAATGCTGGATCATGTTCCGTGGTTGGCTTTTTTAAGGAGGTCATGTCTGCGGGATCAACTTGATCCTTATATAATTTTAACTCCTCCGTGGCACAAACCAACTCAGCATAAGCTGCATCACCTTCTTCACACTCCAAAGCAATCTTTCTACTTCCATGTACTGTGATAATCCCCTTATGACCTGGCATTTTAAGCTGCAGGTAAACATAACATGGCCCTGCCATAAACTTAGCATAAATCGGCCGCCAAACAAGGCGTGTACGGACTTTTGATCTTCACCACCTCAAATGTCACTGTTTCTGACCTTGAATCATAGTCATCTCCAAAAGCTACCTCCAAAGCTATCTTACCAACAGGATATGCAGACTTACCAGGAACCAAACCATGAAATACCGTATTCGACGGTTTAAGATCCTTATCTGTCAACCCCATACGGCGGAATGTATCATAATACAAAATATTGATACTACTTCCCCCATCCATGAGCACTTTAGTGAACTTGTATCCCCCAACTTGAGGGGCTACCACCAAGGCCAAATGACCTGGATTATCAACCCGGGGCAGGTGATACTCTCTGCTCCACAAAATAGGCCGCTCCGACCAGCGTAAATACTAAGGTACTGCCGGCTCAACAGAGTTGACTACCCTTTTGTGAAGCTTCTCATCACATTTGCACAAACTAGTAGTGAAGACATGATATTGCCCGCTGTTCAACTGTTTGGGATTGCTCTGATAACCCGACTGCTGCTGCTGCTGCTGACTCCCCTGATGGTTGTAACCTCCCTGGTTGCCTTGGTGTCCTTGATTGATGTGTCCGGTTTGATTGCCTGGAAACCCTGAACCAGAACCACTGCCTCCGTAACCCAGCCCTTGGAAACCTCCTCCTGAACCGCCGGGCGGGCCGTTGTCATATTGGAACAT